>NW_027361833.1:14622500-14970000 GCF_039654945.1 Dendrobates tinctorius | reverse complement strand
CAATTATTGCAAGCAAACAAACACTTAGAGCTTGATAAGAGAGGTATTTCTGAAATCTGTGTTTTAAACCCCTACCACATGCTGTCTTCACATTACATAGCAAAACCTTGCTGACAATTTTCCTTTAAAGCTGTATGCAATAAAAAAATCCCAGGCTAGTGATTGCTCAGGAGACACACACCAGTACAGCATGCCATCGTCCTACGATGTAAACAGGTTTCAGATCATTAACGCAGCAGTAGTGTTAGAGTGCCATGCATTTAACAGATGAGTGCTGTGTGTTTGTTGTCATACATTTTTTTTAACTCTCAATACCTTTATAAATAATCCCTTATCGAAATCCACCATACATGTACAGCGCAAGACGGTAGAGAGTGTATTGAGAGGCCTCTAGGCATGATCTCGCCCCATAACCCAGCAGGTAATGGCTGTGTGTTAGAACACAGACAGCTGTAGAAATCCGACTGGAATGCATGGATTAGCCAGAAGCTCACCTGACCTGCAAACTCTGATAGTGGCATTAACAGCACTCCAGTATGGGGCGCCTCATTAGATGTAACCATCGGCTGTAAGAAGCAATAAAATGCCATATTTATCTGATAGTAGTATCAATAAAAATTTGTCTCACCCCCGCAAAAAAATAAGGGCACACACAGATCTATTGACCGAAAACTGAAAGCATTACAGGTTTTGGAAAAAGGTGACACAATCAAAATTTTTTTTTCAACTATCAGATATTTTTCACCACTAAAATAAAATAAAACTTAAGAAGTTTGGTACCACCTTAATCGTACTGATTAGGAGAATCATTTTGCCAGGTTATTTGTACAACACAATGTGCGCCGTAGAAACAATTCCCAAAAAATACAATGTCCGAATTGCAAGGTTTTTTGGCAACTTCACAGCCCACGGATTTTTTTCCCAGTTTCCAGTACATTATGTGCTAAAATGAATGGGGTCATCTAAGAGTACAACTTGTCATGCAAAAAACAAGCCTTCATGTGGCTATGTGGACAGAAAAATAACAAAGTTATGGCTCTTGGAAGAAGGGAAGGAAAAGACAGAGATGGTCCATATCGGGAATGAGTTGAAGGGGTCGTCCACCACATGGCCCAATTACACCACAGGGCCCAATTGAAATTAAAATAACTTGTACTCAATTCCCAGAATAGGGCCATTACAGCGATCTTGGTGCCATGTCTGTTGGCACACACATGATGTTCTTATGTCACTTAAGCCCTGAAGCCAATCAGTTGCAAAAATAAATCTGGCACTCCCAGTACGAAAAAACAGGAATTCTTAATTACATTGAAGCAATCCACAAGGTTTATTTGTATAGTTTCGGTCACAATCTTGACCTTCTTCAGACCAGGTCAAGATTTCTACAGCCATTTATTGACATTTCTCTCTGGCGCGGTGACACAATTATCCTGGTGCTTTTTGCCACGTGCCCAAACAAGCGATTCCTCTGACCCCTTTTTCTCAAGGTGACAGATGGGGGCCATTCTAAGGGTTTATATGGTCTGAAGAAGGTCAAGATTGTGACTGAAAAATTACAAATAAACCTTGTGGATTGCTTCAATGTGATTAAGAATTCCTGTTTTTTCTTAATGGGATTCATTTTTTGCATGTGATTGGGGTTGGTATCCCTTTCTGAGCACCCCTCTGAAAGTAATACGGAGTGATGTGTATTTTTTATTCTACTGCAGCCAATCAGTGGCCTCTGATTGGCTGCAGTCTTCACACCTGCTCCAGAGGGAGTTTTATTCGACGGACTTTTGACTGAAGCCGCCCGTTGGCAGACGCTGATTGTCTGCAGCAGTTGCTTAACATAACAATGAATGCTGGCAGACGTGGTGTTGACATGGCTGGTATGATCTCATAGGCCATGAGGTGAGCAGGTCAGCATAAGTGTGTTTTATTTTCAATGGGGCCCTGTTCTTATATGAAGGGGTTATCCCAGTAGTGGACAACCCCATTAAATGCTATCAGTTTTTTTGTATAACATCTACATGAAGACCAGATAAGTGGATCTGTGAAGAAAGTGACATGAAAGCAAGGTAACTTTTTCTTTTTGCTATTTAGCAGTTACCGGAGCTTTCCTAAATCATTAGTAAGACCTGACATGCTCTATAGGAAAGAAAACATATTCCTATATGTTGCATTCATCCAAAAAACTCTGATGAAGAGGAATTAACCCTTGAGCATCCTGAGCCTGCTTCATACACTTGCATCCACTGCCTTAGCAGGTTACAGGGTATCTGTCAGTAACATAGTTATTAAGGTTGAAGGAAGACTTTAAGTCCATCTAGTTCAACTCATATCCTGTCCTAACCTGCCCTAACATGTTGATCCAGAGGAAGGCAAAAAAAACCCATGTGGCAAACAGTAAGCTTCACATTGGGGAAAAAAATTCCTTCCCGACTCCACATACGGCAATCAGACTAGCTCCCTGGATCAACGCAATATTAAGGAAACTAGTGTATATACCCTGTAATATTATACTTTTCAGAAAGGCATCCAGTCCCTTCTTAAATTTTAGCAGGGAATCACTCATTACAACATCATATGGCAGAGAGTTCCATAGTCTCACTGCTCTTACAGTAAAGAATCCGCGTCTGTGAGTATGCTTAAACCTTCTTTACTCCAGACGTAGAGGATGCCCCCTTGTCCCCGTCACAGGTCTAAGAGTAAAAAGATCATTAGAAAGGTCTTTGTACTGTCCCCGCATATATTTATATATTTATACATTGTAATAAGATCACCCCTAAGCCTTCGATTCTCCAAACTAAATAACCCCAAGTGTAATAACCTGTCTTGGTATTGCAGACCCCCTAGTTCCCTAATAACCTTGGTCACTCTGCTCTGCACCTGCTCCAGTTCAGCTATGTCTTTCTTATACACCGGAGACCAGAACTGTACACAGTATTCTAAGTATGGTCGCACTAGTGACTTATATAGAGGTAAAATTATGTTCTCCTCATGAGCATCTATGCCTCTTTTAATGCATCCCATTATTTTATTTGCCTTTGCAGCAGCTGCCTGACACTGGCCACTAAATGTGAGTTTGTCGTCCACCCATACACCCAGGTCTTTTTCAGTGACAGTTTTGCCCAGTGTTTTACAATTAAGCACATAATTATACATCTTATTCGTTCTACCCAAGTGCATGACCTTACATTTGTCCCCATTAAAGCTCATTTGCCATTTATCAGCCCAAGCTTCTAGTTTACATAAATCCTCCTGTAATATAAAATTGTCCTCCTCTGTATTGATTACCCTGCAGAGTTTAGTGTCATCTGCAAATATTGAAATTCTACTCTCTATGCCCTCTACAAGGTCATTAATAAATATGTTAAAAAGAAGCAAGTTTTTTATAAGATGATCGACTTGTATTTAGTGGAAGGGCGCTTGTTAGTGGGCTGATTTTGGCTCGTCTAGATGAGGCACACATGCATAAAGAGCATTGGCATTATGTCTAGTCAGTACTTTAGTACAGGGTTCCCCAACTCCAGTCCTCAAGGCCCACCAAGAGATCATGTTTTCAGGATTTCCTATGTATTGCTCAGGTGATAATTGCTTCACCTGTGCAATACAAAGGATATCCTGAAAACAAGATCTGTTGGTGGGCCTTGAGGACTGGAGTTGGGGAACCCTGCTTTAGTAGATTTCTCCTTTTGGTTTGAATATTATCTCTCCGTTCTTAAAGTTATTCTCTTTAAAGAGGAAATCTGAAGTATATTTGTACATATAAATAGTCTGGGGTATAATTTTGTAATGACATTCAAAGTAAACTTAACAGAACACAAAAACTAATGCCACATTGAAATGAATCCATTGGGAAACTTCCAGATACAGAATAACTGAAACCTGTAAAGGCAGCCTTAGTGAATTTCCACATTCCTTTACATTAGGGTTACTTATTTTTGCTTGAACTATGGAATAATATAACCATAACTAAGCATATACCCAGTAAATGATTCAAAATAGGACTGGCGACACACTTAAGATTTGACCACTTAATAGGCTTGGCTTGTTCGAGTGTACATGCTCATTTTAATGAGCAAATAGGAAGACTCATCTGGTAGACACTTCTAAACTGCAAATAAAGGAAAATCCAATGAACATAATCCTGTTCCCCAACATTTCCCTTTATTACACTGTCAATTGCACATATAAGATCATCAGCGAGCATGCTGATGTCGAGTTTTGTTACCCGTGAATGGCCAGTATTAGGCAGATAGCAATGTGATATCATGTTGTACATTTCTATAATAGATAGTTTGTAAATGGAGAAAAGGAAAAAATGCAATTGGTCTTCAACTTGTGGTTCTTTACAACCCCCAGCCAGCTCAGTAGCCACAGGCTTTTCCTAACACTGCCCTAAAACAACACCTTTCTCTTATGTCCCTTGCAGGCGGAGTACTACAAATTGGGAAATTCTCCATCCTGCCAGCTAATAAGGCAGATAGAAGTTTAATGGGACCTACAGATATATTGTATAAAGTCCGCAGATTTCCACCTCCATTTGTTTTTTTTTTACTTTTCTATCACGTGTAGAACAGGTGGGACACCAGTTCACTAACTTTATCTTTTTTTTAGTTCTTTTCTAAATTAGGGGTAATACTTTCCACTGTGAGGTTGTTCTGAACTGTGTGATTATTTGTTGCATTAGGCACGCCCCAGAGAAAAAACTCTGGAGAAAAGCCCAATTGAACTGCAAGCAGAGATTTCACATAGTGCTCTCAAAAAGCAACAAATGTGAATATCTCTGCAATGGAGTGATATAGTGAACAGAAAAAGGCTGCAGAATCAGAGGAGTTTAGGGATTTTTCAAAAGTATTTAACTCATTTTTTTTAGAAAGTGACTGGCCTTCTTTAATAAAGTCTAGTGCTCCTCTGCTAAAGTGTGGTCATTTTTGTTTATTATTGCCTTCGCTAATGAATTTCTACTTTTCCATTTGTTTGAGATTGCAAGTCATGACCCTTCTCCAAGAATAGCAATTGGAAAAAAAAAGTCATCTGACTTGTCCCTTCTGAATAAATGTTTTTCTATTGTCAAGACTGCATCCTTAAAATATCTTTTGGTAATCCTCTCACTACTAGAGAAGTTATTCTTTGTGTGACAAACCTTGTGCATAAATTAGATATTTTTTATTTCTATTACTGTCAACTTTCCCTTGAATTTATTTTAGGCCTCTCCAGTCTCCATAGACATCTGTTTATAGGAGAATTAGAAGCTATCAATTAAAAGAAAAGTAATGGTATTTTATCTGGATAGGGCCACTAGAATCATTTGACAATCCAGTCAGAAACCCAGAAGATTGCCGTGAGGGAAGACCATCACTCCACTTTTAGGGCGCCTTGGGCTTACAAACTAGAGAAACCCCTCTCAGCTCTTAGGTCTACAGAATGGATGACCGTGGACAAAATCCCTGTTCTCAATAAGACATTTAAGCTCCTACATTAGAAGATGAACAAAATGGCTAACAAATCCTAATGCAGATGTGGACATATAGCTGAATTGTACTAATGAAGATGGGTTAAACCTGAATGACTTCATGGATAGAAGGATTGTGAGTTGACACTTCTAATGTTTCTTCACATGTCAACTGGCATTCTTTCCTCTTTCACATGTGAACATGGCTGTAGATTTTCTCACTTTGTTGTCCTGACCAAACTGGCTGCCATGTTGATCCATTGTCCTTTCTACTGCAGGTAGAAGAGCTGCTTCTTTAAATGCTTGGATGGCTGATGAGGTCAATTGCATTCAATTGTGAAATACTTATTGTTTGAGGTGGAGCTGGATATATCACAGCTTAGGCCTGTTTCACACTTCAGTTTTTTTGTGTCAGTTAAAATCCGCCAAAATGGTGGAAAGCGGATCCGTTGCTAACTGATGTGAACGGATGCCACCGGACCGTTTTTTTTTTACGGATCCGATGAATGAAGAATTTTAAGGGAACCGCAGCCCGGGGAGGAGAGAGAGAGAGACAATTTTTTCTATCCGCCAGAAATGATTTCAGGGTTAAATTTCCATCTGACTTCATTCCTCCGGGCATGCGCACTATAAAATGCGGATCCTGCAGCAAAAAAAATGTTGCATGGTCCGTCCAGGCATGTTGACGGATCCGCAAAAAAACGGATCCAACGGATGGCCATCCGTCAAGATCCGCCGGTAATGCAAATCAATGGGGAAAAAAACGGATCCGCCAAAAAAAATGGCGGATCCGTTCTTTTTGCAAAACGGCGGATTTTGACTGATGGTCAAAAACGGAAGTGTGAAACAGTCCTTACACACACAATTAGCTCACTCACAATGACAGACAGCAGTCCTGCATAAACCAAGGAATGATGCGCACAGGACCTGTGATGAGGTCACAGGAGGGGAGGAGTCATGGGTCACATGATCAGGGGGCTCTGACACCTTCCCTCCTGTGACCGCATCAATTACAGCCTCTTGCATCAGCATCAGCGTGCAGAGGCTAAATTGTAGGTGCTGCGGGTAGAGGAGCGCATAATGCCGCCCCCTGCTGCCTGCCGCTTGGGCAGCTGGTGCAAATCACCTCATTATAGATGCCGCCATGCTCATCGGGCAGTCTCCATGAATGCTCAATCAGATCACTCTAGAGCAAGGGATATTGGTAACACTGCTTAGTTTACATAATAGCGCTGACACGACATGCACAGTTCAGGATCTTTTATCTTCCATAGTGAAATGGTAGGTGAACTGACTTCTAGAAGAATTACTTCCCTGCCACCTGATAGAAATTCCAGCCTCCCTACACTACTTTAATGACTACTTTTATATACACCAGGCTGCCCTATTGCCTCAATATGGTATCCTTTGCACATGCAAAACTTTACTTGAATCATACCTTCTGACACACTTGTAATTGCCTGCTGCATTTTGGTTCTTTATTAATTCTCATTAATTTTTCATTACTATTTTATAGCATGCACATACACTTTTTACAATTTACCATTCATAATATTGTAATCCACCCTGCTACTACTATTTAATCTTGGTATGTGATCACAGCTTGTCCCTTATGTATTGTGTCTGTTTCTTCCCTGGTTATTTGATCCCGCTTGCACCCTATTTTAACGTATTTCTTGCAATTAATAAAGTTGTATTTGCTTTACTCACACTGGGCTCCTAAAATTCGGTTTACTTTTTCTTGCTGATTATCCTAGCCGATATGCCCCATTTAATGTCCTGTGTACACATGTGGTGGTGAATATACAGTATATATATATATATATATATATATATAGTGAAAAAACACTCCGGGATCGCCTTTGCTGGGGTCAAAGGTCACGTGCGTTCAGCATGAAACTCAGGCGCACAGCTGGGATTCGGGTATAACTGACACTGGGTCAGGTTTATTAACGGTGAAAGCAATGCATAAAGGAAATAAAACATAAAACAAATCCTTGCCTGTCTGGCACTAACTAAACAAGGTACAACCTAACTACCAACTGGGGGGCTTCTCCCGTCCAGCCAAACCACAGTTGCAGTGGGCACTGCTTTCACTCACTTGTGTCTCTCACACAGACAGGCTCTAAGTGTTCCCAGGCTGAGACACTCACACAACCACCTGGCATCCTTTTATATCCGCCTCCCATTATTCATTAGCAACCAGGTGCGATACTGACCAGACTAGGCCACATAGGAAAGGAATCTGGGCGAGATATACCTGCCCTCATCCACTATTCCCACATGATTCACACAATATGTATATATATATATATATACTCTCTGTGATAATCCTTATATCGCCATCCATTATAACTAAATATTAAGACTCATACATGTGTACTTTGTTCTTATTCATTGGTGGCCATGTATATAATTCCCTTAATCATTCTCTGTTGAGTAGGTAATCTATACATAAAGTATTAAATGTTGATCTAGAAACGTTGCAGTTACAGAATGGGAGGAATAAGGCTAACAAAGCACAGGTGAAAAAGACGGGTATACTAATAGATCATAAACTGAACATGAGTCAACAGTGTGATGCAGCAGCAAAAAATGCAAATACAATTCTGGCATGTATTAACAGAAGCGTACAGTCTAGATCACGTGAAGTCATTATTGCCCTCTACTCTTCTTTGGTCAAATCTCATCTGGAATACTGTGTCCAGTTTTGGGCACCACATTTTAAACAAGACATTAACAAACTGGAGCAAGTTCAGAGAAAAGTGATCAGAATGGAAACCAACAGTAAACCATGTCCTATGAGGAAAGGTTACAGGATTTGGGAATGTTTAGCTTGCAGAAGAGAAGACTGAGAGGAGACTTAATAGCTGTCTACAAATATCTCAAGGGCTGTCTTTATTCTCATTTGCACAAGGAAAGACTAGAAACAATGGGATGAAACTGAATGGGAGGAGACACAGATTTGATATTAGAAAAAACTTTTTGACAGTTAGAGTGATCAATGAGTGGAACAGGCTGCCACGAGAGGTGGTGAGTTCTCCTTCAATAGAAGTCTTCAAACAGAGGCTGGACAGACCTCTGTCTGGGATGATTTAGTGAATCCTGCATTGAGCAGGGTGTTGGCCCAGGAGGTCCCTTCCAACTCTACCATTCTATGATTCTATACTTTTGAACATCTTGTGTTCTTTCACTTTCATAATACTAAAATGTGTTATTAATTTTCTTTTTTATGACTTACATTTTTTTAATTAATCAATAAGGTATATTTAGTCATAGGGAAAGTCTTCTTTACTTAAAATACGTCTCTTTTTTCTGTGCTTGGGTGTTAGAGTCTTCAAAAGCTCTGCATTCTCTAAAAAACAATTTCAGACGCTGAGTAAGAAAGTCCAAAGCGCCTTCAGTCTCAATGTTGGATCAGATAATACAGTGCAGAGTTTTCATGATGATTTTGTAAATGAAAAAATAACACAACAAATGTTTCCATACGGCTCAATGATGTATTTGCCAACAAAAGTTTTCGATTCTATAAATGGAAAGGTAATCATAACATAATCACTTTACTTGTTGTTGACAGCTTTATGATTATTGCCAACAACAAATCTTTTAGCCCCTATTCTAGCGGGAACAATGGCAGCACATCTCAAACTTATTAAAATGATCCTTCATTGTCGAATTCAAAAGTCAAAAAATTAATTATGTAAATTTATATAGTAAACATTTGTGTTCCAATATTTGGTTTAATGTTTCATTTGCTCATATTATATATAATGCAAGATATGCTAAATATTCTTTTAAAAATATCCAAACATTTAGCTAAATAGTTTGTTTGGAACAAGTCAGTAAAAAAGACTGAAACTGATGACAGATATGATGTTTAAGATTAATAATCCTGCCGTGTTTCATAGGAAACTGATTAAAGACAAAAAATATGACGCCAGACATATTGTCTTATGGACTCATTCACACAGGGCAGATAAGGTTGGGGTACATGCAGAGGTTGTATGGGATTAGAAATGCATGGCTATTTTCTAACAAAGGTGTCACTTGAATGGAGCTGCAGAAACTGCAAAACTGCGGTCTTGAGTGTCCCAGCAGTCAAACTCACACTGATCAGAAAGTAATAACATATACTTCAATGGGTTAAATGGCAGGAATCAGTGTCAACTCCAATCCTAGCTGTTTTAGTAAGGTTAGAGTTTTATGTTATACCTGACAACCAATGCTGCTGACTGCAGTATCCGAGTAAGGTCGGAGTGAAACTAGCGTATGGATCAGATTCGAGATGCTAATGACACTCACCTCCTGCTCTGCTGAAAGTGGGAGCCAAGTGTCAGTGCTCTGATCTTATGCAAATTGTCTATTCAGAGAGGAAGAGGACTAGAACTCTAGTGCCACCCATTGGAAGTAGCAATCCTAGAAGTCAATGTTGACCCTTTAACAAGCCTTTTACATGACTTAGGATAAAAGCCAAGCCAGAATCTCAATTTGCAGACACTGTGTTTCGGGGTACTGCCCCTCGTCAGTGCAAAGTGTGAGATCTGGTTTGGCTGTGTGAGAGGCGTCTGACCGATTTCCAAGAAGTATAATTTCTCCTTGCGTAGAATGACATGCTAAGCATGTCGATGTGAGGAGACTTAAAGCTGCAATGCTCCTCTCGGAAATATGTTACTTATGCAAATTGTCTCTTCAGAGAGGAAGAGGACTAGAACTCTAGCGCCACCTATTGGAACAGAGGAGCATTGCGGCTTTAAGTCTCCTCACCTCGACACGTTTAGCATGTCATTCTCCGCAAGGAGAAATGATACTTCTTGGACAAGGCTCGTTAAAGGGTCAACATTGACTTCTAGGATTGCTACTTCCAATAGGTGGCACTAGAGTCCAGGTGATCACATAAAAAATAATCAACAAAAAAGGTGCAAACGAACATGGGACAAACAAGAAAAGTCTCAAAACACTAAAAACTCAACAAAAACAGGCATAAATGCAATAATAAAATGGGGCCTAGGAGTGAAGACTATAAATAATATTTTTATTTTTTATATACTCACTTGAACCAGACTTTAGAAGGTGAAAAAGTCCCGCAGGCAAATCTTTTTATTATGTTCTGAAAACTGCCATAAAAACGGAACCCAAACAGACCCAATAATAATTAATTGGGCCCCTCTGCTATTGTTTGCATAACTGATACTAATGGATACTTTTTCCTTGAATTCTGTTTGTTCCTCTAAACAGAACAGACTAATGGAGTGAACGGAAATGTGAATTTAGCCTTACTTTTAAGACATCAGTATTTTCTTAAAATACAATACATGAGCTTGAGGAAAAGGGCTTCAAATACTTGACTAGTGGTAGGGACTGTCAGGAACTCCGCACTGCACTTGCACACTGAGCCAGTGCGCATGTCCTGAGTAAGAAAACTGTGCTCTAAGATACCTGTGGAGCGGGACAGCAGCGGTGAAGGTGCGTGCTTTAGACCAACAGGACCTGAAGCACGTGACTGCTGGGGGCGTGGTCTAAACTCCAGAGAGCTATGAGCTGAAGGAAAACTAATAGCAGGGTAACTACGGGACAAAGTTACTAAAGGGCATAGACAGGGACGTAAACAGATCAGGCCAGTGTCAACGCACGAGATAGCACGACAATACCAAAGGATTAGACAGAACAGATAGTCGGGACATAGCCAAGAAGTCAGAAACCAGAGAAACAGATATAGAGTACAGAATCAACAGGCAAACTCACAACAGGGGACAGAACCGGGTCAGAACCACAAAAGCAAGCTAGAAGACAACGAACAGGCACAGGCACACAGGGGTCACTACACTCGGCCAAAGGCAAAAGTATAACTGATGGAGATTGAAGTTTCCCAGGGCTATAAGAAGCTCTCCCTGAACCAAAGAGAGGCCACAATAATTAACCCCAGGCGTGCAGATCAAAGCCTGCACTGGGCTCAAGACATTACCCCCTGACGTGCAAGTCAAAACCTGCACTGGGATCATGACAGGGACTCGGTATGAAAACAGTCCACAGGTTAAAGGCAGCAATATTTTTGCATAATTCTAGACACTGGCTACCCAGGCTATGCTACTGCCATAGACCGTCTGAGTCCATCAGAGCAGATGCAGCTCTTTTTTTGGCTCATATTTAGCAGTGGTTATACATCTTCTGCTGTCTCCATTATTCCATATCCACATGCCACCAATCATTCTGTAGAATGAATGACTACAGGTGTGTTAGGATGGTGGACTGTGTTGCAATGTTCCTACCTCTGAAGATACCAATTGTGTTGTGTATGATGTCAATCATCTATGTTTATATTAATATAGTATAATATGTTAGAATCATAGAATCATAGAATCGTAGAGTTGGAAGGGACCTCCTGGGCCATCTGGTCCAACCCCCTGCTCAAAGCAGGATTCGCTAAATCATCCCAGTCAGATGTCTGTCCAGCCTCTGTTTGAAGACTTCCATTGAAGGAGAACTCACCACTTCTCGTGGCAGCCTGTTCCACTCATTGATCACTCTAACTGTCAAAAAGTTTTTTCTAATATCTAATCTGTGTCTCCTCCCATTCAGTTTCATCCCATTGCTTCTAGTCTTTCCTTGTGCAAATGAGAATAAAGTTGATCCTTCTACAATGTGACAGCCCTTTAGATATTTGTAGACAGCTATTAAGTCTCCTCTCAGTCTTCTCTTTTGCAAACTAAACATTCCCAAATCCTGCAACCTTTCCTCATAAGACAGGGTTTGCTGACCGGTCACCATTCTGGTCGCTCTTTTCTGAACTTGCTCCAGTTTGTTGATGTCTTTTTTAAAATGTGGTGCCCAAAACTGGACACAATATTCCAAATGAGGTCTGACCAAAGAGGAGTAGAGGGAAATAATGACTTCACGTGATCTAGACTGTATGCTTCTGTTAATACATCCTAGAATTGCATTTGCCTTTTTTGCTGCTGCATCACACTGTTGACTCATATTCAGTCTGTGATCTATTAGTATACCCAAGTCTTTTTCACATGTGCTGTCACTTAGCCCTATTCCTCCCATTCTATATATGCTTTTTCCATTTTTATTGCCCAGATGTAGTACTTTGCATTTCTCCCTGTTAAAAACCATTCTGTTAGTTGCTGCCCACTTCTCTAGTTTATTTAAATCTTTTTGAATCCTCTCTCTCTCTTCTCTAGTATTAGCTATCCCTCCTAGCTTTGTGTCATCAGCAAATTTAATCAGTTTACCCTCAATTCCTTCATCTAAATCGTTGATAAAGATGTTGAACAATACAGGGCCCAGGACAGAGCCCTGTGGTACCCCACTTGAGACATTCTTCCAACTGGATGTGCAGCCATTTACGACCACTCTTTGGGTCCGATCACTAAGCCAGTTATGAATCCACCTAACAGTTGCCTTGTCCATTCCATACTTAATCATTTTTTCAATAAGGATTGTATGAGAGACTTTGTCAAATGCTTTGCTGAAGTCAAGATATACTATATCTACAGCATTTCCTTGATCCACCCAATCAGTGATACCGTCATAGAAGGAAATTAAGTTAGTCTGACATGACTTATTAGTTACAAACCCATGCTGACTCTGTTTAATCACTTCATTCTTATCCAGGTATTGACATACATGTTGTTTAATAATTTGTTCAAAGATCTTTCCTGGTATAGAAGTCAGACTCACCGGCCTATAGTTACCTGGGTCCACCTTCTTCCCCTTTTTGAAGATAGGAACAACATTTGCTCTTCTCCAGTCTTCTGGCACTTCTCCTGTTCTCCAAGAATTTTCAAAGATTATAGAGAGGGGTTCAAAAATTTCTTCTGCTATCTCCTTCAGTACTCTGGGGTGTAATTCATCTGGACCTGGAGACTTGAATTCATTTAGGCTAGCTAAGTGTTTCCTCACTATCTTTCTGTTTATAGATATCCTGGATTCTTCTATTCCCTTAATAGGACAGTGAATAACAGTTGATGTTACATTTCCTTTCTGAGAGAAAACAGATGCAAAATAGGAATTTAAAAGTTCAGCCTTCTCAACATCCTGTCTTACCATTTCATCATTTTCATCCTGTAAAAATCCTATAGCATCTTTGACTTTTCTTTTACTTTTGACATATCCCCAAAATCCTTTATTATTGCTTTTGACATCTCTTGCAAGCCTCAATTCATTTTCAGCTTTAGATAATCTGATTTGTGCCCTGCAGGTTCTGCAGACAGCATTATATTCTTCTTTGGATATGCCTCCCTCTTTCCATTTTATAAACATTTTTTTCTTCCTTTTTAGCATGTGCTTAAGTTCTGTGTTCATCCATCCTGGTTTCCTTAACTGCTTCCTATTCTTCCCTCTTTTCGGAATTGTTAACAACGGTTCCATGACAATTGTGTACAAGATAATTGTGTACGGACAATTGTGTACAGAAAATTGTGTACAGGCCAATTGTGTCCAAGGACAATTGTGTACAAGGACAATTGTGTACAGGGCAATCGCCTTGTACACAATTGCCTTGTACACAATTGTCATTGTACACAATTGGCCTGTACACAATTGTCTGTACACAATAGTCCGTACACAATTATCTTGTACACAATTGTCCTGTCACCGTTAACAACTGTGCTTTGAGAATTTCATTTTTCAAGATTTCCCATCCTTCCTGGACATTTTTGTCTTTAAGGATATCCAGCCATTGGATCCCTCCAATTCTCTTTCTGAATCCCTTAAAATCTGCCTTTCTGAAATCTAACCTTGACGTCTGAGTCTTCACAGGTCTTCCGCCTCTAGTTATCCAAAATTCTAAAATAGCATGGTCGCTACCTCCTAGGGTCCCAGCCACTTTTACCTCCTCAACCATTTCCTCCCTGTTTATAAGAATTAGATCCAAGGTAGCAGTTCCCCTTGTTTTCTCCCTTACCTTTTGGAAGATAAAGTTGTCAGCAAGAGAGGATAAGAATTTCCTTGACCTGTTAGTTTTGCCTGAGAGAGATTCCCAACAAATGTCTGGATAGTTGAAATCTCCCATGACAACTATGTCATATTTTTTGGAGAACTTGGCCATTTGATGCATGAAGAGTTCATCCATAGCTTCAGCTTGCACAGGCGGCCTGTAGTAAATGCCTACAATGGTGTCCTTTCCATTGTTCTGTCCTTGTATTCTTACCCAAACAGTTTCCACAGAACTCCCAGTCTCTGAAGCTTCAATCTCTGTGCAGATATACGTGTTTCTAACATACAATGCGACACCCCCTCCTCGTTTATCAAGTCTGTTTCTTGCAAATAAGTTGTATCCTTCTAGTCTTGTATTCCAATCATGTGTATTGTCCCACCAAGTTTCAGTGATTCCAATGACATCATATTTCTTTTCCTGTGTTAGTAGTTCCAATTCTCCTTGTTTGTTGCCCATGCTTTGTGCATTAGTATAGAAACATTTTAGTTTGTGATTGGTTTCTCTTTCTCCAATATTTTTATTAATTAGATTCTTTCGTCTTTGTTCTTCCTTTCCACTTCTAATAGCAGAGTTCTCAATAGCATTTGTCAGGTGTATGGCTTTTTCTGGTCTTTTGCTTCCCTTCCCATGTTGTTCTAGTTTAAAGCTCTCCTTACAAGTGTAGCAAGGCGACTTCCAAATACATGCTTACCAGTCTTCGTAAGGTGCACCCCATCTCTAGCAAGTAGTCCATCGTATAAGTAGTTCACTCCGTGATCCAGAAATCCAAATCGTTGCTGACGGCACCATCGACGTAGCCAGTTGTTCACCTGCAGAATCTTATTCCACCTCCTTGTTCCATGGCCATCCACTGGGAGGATGGAAGAGAAGACCACCTGCGCTCCCAGTTCTTTCACTTTCTTGCCTAAGTCTTCAAAGTCTCTGCAGATGGTTTCCAGGTCGTTTCTTGCAGTGTCATTTGTCCCCACATGTAGTAGCAGGAATGGGTAGTCATCTGTAGGTCTGAAGAGTCCTGATATCCTGTCAGACACATCTTTAATTTTTGCACCTGGAAGACAACACATTTCTCTTGAAGTTATATCCGGTCTGCAGATAGCGGCCTCAGTTCCTCTCAACAGGGAATGCCCCATGACCACCACTCTCCGTTTCTTCTTCACAACATTTTTCTTTCTCCATCCAGGAGGACTCTGAAGGCGTACAAGGTTGCTGCTTGTTGGCAAAGTCTTATCCTGATGTATTTCTTCATTGTTTTCCTGCGTGAGAGCCTGGTACTGGTTTCTGAGCAGTATGGGTGCTGACTGCCTCCTGATCCTCCTGCTTCTCTGGGTCACATGTCTCCATTCCTCTGTTTCTTCAGGTGCACTTCGAATTTCTTCTCTTTCTGTAACATGAAGAGATAATTCTGCTCTGTCCAAGAACTCTTCACCTTCCTTAATGATCTTCAACGTAGCTAACCTCTCTTCGAGATTTTGCAACTTTTCCTCCAACAGGGACACAAGCTTGCATTTGTGGCATGTGAAGTTTGGCTTTTCCACTGGTAAGTCTGTGAACATGTAGCAAGAAATGCAGCTCACCAAATGGCTCCTGGCCTCTTCCATTTTGAGATTTCTTAACGATGAAAGATGAGCCCAAATTCGGTGCGCGGTTTTTCCGATTTCCTCTTTTCAGCTGCAACGGCCAAAACCCAGTGATCGTTGAGCTCGCGGAGACTCTTCACTTATCCCAGAAGGCACTGGGAATATGCCTCCTCAAGACTCTCTTCCCCTGGTTTTCCGATTTCCTCTTTTCAGCTGCAACGGCCAAAACCCAGTGATCGTTGAGCTCGCGGAGACTCTTCACTTATCCCAGAAGGCACTGGGAATATGCAAATGATCTCCTCAAGACTCTTCCCCTGGGTTTCCGATTTCCTCTTTTCAGCTACAACGGCCAAAACCCAGTGATCGTTGAACTCGCGGAGACTCTTCACTTATCCCAGAAGGCACTGGGAATATGCAAATGATCTCCTCAAGACTCTTCCCCTGGGTTATAAGTAATGCTAGTAATGTACAGTGTAAGGCATAGTGTATGAGATATGCAGTAAAGGGATATAGTTGACTGTACTTTAGATAATGACATTTAGGATTAAGATAGAGTTAAAGTTTGGGATTAGCCCATAGAGGGAGGTGCTTAATGTTAGGGCAAGTGACTGCTTCCTGTAATTAGATAGTTTAAGTTTGGAGAGATAAGTTTTGCCAAAGGGGTGATCCAGAGGAAGAGGAGACTTAAGGCCAGGGATAGCGAGATCTTGAGGAAAAGTGACTGACTAGCCATAGTGACCTTCCAGAGAAGGGTCCATGTGGAGGACACCGAGTCACAAACCACTAAGCTTGTATGCCGAAGTTAGCGGGCTTAAACAAGACTGAGTTTGTGGGACTAGTGGAGGTCTCGAGTGCTAGATCCATGGTGCCAGTAGTGGAAGAAAAAGGACCCCCAACCGCTGAGCGAGAAGAGACTTGCTGGTCAGGACGTTGGTGTTCAGGCTGGGTTGTGGCAACGTAGGATGAAACAGTGTATCTGCAAAACCCTGGCGTATAACTACAGAGGAAGGATAGGGTGTGAAAGAATATGCTTTATGCTGTTGACAAAACCACCTTTGTAGCCGGTTTCCCTTATATTTGATCTTTGCCTAGTTATCATTCAGTAAAGACTTTATTTTTGATAAACGGTCTCGTTTATTGAAGTGCGGAACCTATGGTCCTGGGCTATCTGCAGTCATTACAGGTGTAAGACCTTCACAGCAAAAGTCCATACACCTAGCCAGGAGCCGCACTTTAATGTAGCTGGGGCATTAAAGAAGACGAGCGCCTCGCCCACGGCTAACACCCCACGCCGAGCTACCGGTGATCATAAAGAGAATATGGGGATTTGCAAATCACCTGGTAATTGCCGTTATTTATCCCTCAAATCTTTGTGGCAGCAGCATAGACATAAATGATCTACAAAGGAGTCTGCCATAAACACATTCACAGTAGGAGTTTCAATTTTTTCCCCCTGATTTTCCCTTTAAATAGTGTAAACACTGCAGGGAAAGCAAGTCACTATTATCAACTTTTGCTGTTTCTAGGGGCGATCCAAAAGTAATGATAATCAATAATAAACACAATGAATATAGTAAAAAAAAAAAATTATTTTTCTACATAGTCTCCTAACAAGTCTATACATTTAGTCCATCTCTTTTCTAAACTTAGAATTCCCTTAGAAAAAAATTCTTGATCTTGACCCTCAAAAAACTCCCCAACAGCGGTTATCACGTCGCTATTGTCGTCAAATTTCTTGCCCTGGAGGTGTTCCTTGAGCCGAGGAAAGAGAAAGAAGTCACTGGGGGCTAGATCTGGCGAATAGGGGGGGTGTTCCACCAGTTCAAAGCCCGCTTCTTGAATGGTAGCCATGGCAACTGCAGCTTTGTGAGCCGGTGCATTATCTTGGTGAAACAGCACTCCAGCCCGCAGTTTGCCGCACCTTTTCTCCTTGATAGCCTCCCGCAATCTTCTTATTTGTTCTGCGTAGTAGGAGCCCATAATGGTGGCTCCCTTCTCCAAATAGTCCACCATAATAATTCCTTCAGCGTCCCAAAAAACGGATGCCATAACCTTCCCTGCTGAGCTTGACACTTTGAATTTCTTCGGCGTCGGTTCGTCGGCTCGTTTCCATGTCATCGATTGTTGTTTAGTTTCGGGATCAAAGTGGTGGATCCAGGTCTCATCCATGGTCAAAAAACGTGACAAAAAATTCTCCTTGTCTGCTTGGAACTTTTCGAGATTTGCTATTGAAATGTCAACTCTTTTCTTCTTTTGCTCGTCGGTTAACATTTTTGGCACCCAACGCGCAGAGACCTTTCTCATATGCAATTCTTTTGCAAGGATTCTTTGAATACTGCCATATGAGATCCCTGTGACCTCAGCTACATGCCTGATAGTCACTCTTCGATCTGCCAACACAACTTCTTCAACTTTTTTCACGTTTTCTTCATTGAGGGACGTGGATGGGCGTCCTTCGCGATGTTCATCTTCCGTCGATGTTCTTCCCAGCTTAAATTCCTTGGCCCAGCATGCAACTGTGGAATATGGAGGAGAAGAGTCCCCCAATGTTTCCACCAAGTCGCTGTGTATGTCTTTGGTAGACATTTTTTTAAGCAGAGGTATTTGATGACATCTCTGAGCTCGTTTTTTTCCATTTTGATGTTCACTCCTTGGCAGTTCATATTCAAATGAATGTAGCTCCCGGGAATCGTGGCCTATTTAAGTGATTTTTTTTTCCTGGACTAGTGGGTACCTAAGAGAGAAGAAAACATTTTATTTTAATTTCTGTGTGCAATAGAAATAACCGATTATCATTACTTTTGGATCGCCCCTCTACATGACTGTTGCTTATCTATTTTTTCTACTACAGACCTATGTTTTTGTTTGACATCTTCTGTATCAATAATTTAGCACTGTTCAGGCATCATTACATAGGGATGATCGTTAACAGATGAGTTTATATGGATTTGTTATGGATTTGCTTGACAATTGGAAAAATACACAGCACTTTTCTGTTTCATACACTATTTATTTTATAGCATGTGATGCAGAGTAAATGACAAGCATGCTACGTACATGTATTGCTTCATTTACTTTTTCCCACAACATCTTTGTGCTATAGATTATTTGATATCAGCAGACATATTACACATTTGTTTTATACTTAATGTGTTTTATTAAAGTTCCAACATCTGCTTCCACCCACAGAGAAGTCTGCAGAGTTTCATCGGAACTTCTGTAATGTGAATGCACGGACTCTGTGTGATTATGTAATGAAACAGTCTATGGTCGCCACTAATAACATTACAACAGATACTTAGCAGAAGAAATCATGGGAAGATTTATGAAGCCTGATCAATTACAGAATAATTAATTGTTTAGACAATGTTTTATTTCTGCCTTATGCTCATGTGCAAACAGAATATGTCATATATCCCGTTGTAGTAAATACTTACATCCCATATGATCTAATCAATTCTAAATCATGTGTCCAAATACCATTTCTTGTGTTGATAATGGCAATGTATCAATAAAAATTGGATACTATAGGGATGATCTGTACGGGATCCTTTTTTTTTGTACACCCATACAAGTTGATTCTCATACAGAATAGACTAGTGCATGTTGAAATATTTTCATACCGACATTTGGTCCATGTAACCGAACGATGATCTGAACAGTCCAATTCAATACCATTTATCGTATTGCTGTCTGTCATGTCAGTTTTTTTAAATGTACAGCACTCAAATAGAAAATCCTGTTTTGTGAATGTAGCTTAACACCGTTCAATCACTAATGAGAACGTCAGACATCGCTATACGGTACGAAAGAGGTTGGGCTGTTACTTAAATTTACTAAATTACTCAAATTTGTTGCGCAATTTCTCCCGAGTAGGCTGATACCTCATATATGGGGGGAGATCCACTGTTTGGGCACACAGCAGGTCTCGGAAGGGAAGGAGCACCATTTGACTTTTTGAACGCAAAAATGTCTGCAATCGAGAGCAGACGCCATGTTGCGTTTGGAAAGCCCTTAATCTGCCTAAACATTAGAAAACCCCCACAAGTGACCCCATTTTGGAAACTAGACCCCTTAAGAAATGTATCTAGATGTGTGGTAAGAACCTTGAACTCCCAGATGCTTCACAGAAGTTTATAACATAGAGCCGTGAAAATAAAAAAAATCACATTTTACCCACAAAAATTTACTTTTAGCCCCAAATTTTTATTTTCACAAGGGTAACAGGAGATAATGGACCCCTTAGTTTGTTGTTTAATTTCTCCTCAGTATGCCAACACCCCATATGGAGGAAAACTACAGTTTAGGTGCACAGCATGGCTTTGAAAGGAATGAGTGATGTATTGGAATGCAGACTTTGATGGCATGGTCTGTGGGTGTTTGGAGAGCCCCTGATGTGCCTAAACAATGAAAAAACCCCACAATATACCCCATTTTGGAAACTGACAGGGCTAGGAAAGGAAAGAGTACTATTTTCCTGGTATAGATTGTGAATGGCATGTTGCATTTGAAGAGCCCGTGACATGTGAAAACAGAAGAAAAAAAACAAAAATGACCCCATTGTAGAAACGGTACCTTTCAATGAATTCATCTATGGCTGCAGTGACTATTTTATAGCATTCATGCCAGGCTTTTTATCTGTAGAATTACAAATCGCCCAGTCTAGTACACATACATTGTGCCCCCAAATAGTGCAGATATATTGTAGTGTCCCCTGTTATGATCAAGTCACCGTAGGAGGCAAAAACCAGAAATGCTAGCTAAGTCCTGAAAACCAGAGAAGTTGGCAACTATCCGATTGCAGACCCCTGAACCTATCAACACAACTAGCAGTAGCCGTGGGGGGTTCCTACGATGACCTAGACCCCTCGATCACAGCCGGAGAGATACCTAGGCCTAAAGAAGGAAAGGGGAAATCTAACTGCCCCAGAGCAGACCCCAAAGCAATAGGCAGCCCCCCACATATAATGACGGTGAAGCAAGATGAAAACACTTAAACAGACAGAAAGACAGGCTGAGCAAAGAAGGGGCCCAAAAACTACCTAGATAGGAACGGATAGGAAGGCTGCTGTCTGCAATCTGCCAAAACCCTATCAGAGACAAAAGCCAACAAGCTGATATAAAAATGGCCCTGAAGCAACTAAGCTTCAAAAACTAAATCAGCACTCAGGTACATTCAGAAGACAGAGCTCACGGAACACTGCACACTCCAGCAGGGAGTGGCAGAATCCAAAAAGCAAGAAAAACCAAAACAAATCTTAGATGCAAAAAGGCAAAACAGAAAACTTAGCTTTAGGAGAGCAGGAATCAGACTGGAGTCCAAGAGTCCAAAGAGAAATCACCCGCAGGGCAGAAAGGGCGTAGGCTGCCTTAAATCCAGTCAGTGACTCCACTCAGCCAATCGTCCTCATCAGTCCCAGGTGTCTGATAATCAGGCTCACTACCTTCCTTCACTAGAATAGGGAGTTCACCAGGCCTCAGTGACGGAGGGGAAAATGAACTCACAACAGTACCCCCCCTTGAGGAGGGGTCACCAAACCCTCAACAACGCTACCAGGGCGATCAGGGTGAGCCCGATGAAAGGCACGCACCAATCTTTTGGCATGAATATCAGAGGCAGAGACCCAGGAATTATCCTCCTGACCATAACCCTTCCACTTAACCAAATACTGGAGTCTCCGTCTAGCCAGACGGGAATCCAGAATTTTCTCTACCTCATATTCCAAGTTACCTTCAACCAATACAGGGTCCGGAGGTGCCACCTCAGGCACAACTGGCTCAACAAACCTCTTCAACAAGGACTTATGGAACACATTATGGATCTTAAATGTGACAGGAAGAGCCAAACGAAAAGAGACCGGATTAATAATCTCCAAAATCTTGTAAGGTCCAATAAATCTAGGCTTAAACTTAGGAGAAGCCACCTTCATAGCAATATTTTTTGATGATAACCACACCAAATCACCAATCTTAAACTGGGGACCAATGGTCCTATGTCGATTGGAAAACCGCTGGGCCTTTTCCTGGGAGAGAGATAACTTATCCACCACTTGGTCCCAGATCTGGTGCATTCTCTCCACCACAGTGTCAACACCTGGGCAGGCAGAAGGCTCCACCTGCCCTGAAGAAAATCGAGGGTGAAACCCAAAGTTACAAAAAAAAGGTGACATCAAAGTGGCAGAACTAGCTCTATTATTTAAAGCAAATTCGGCCAAGGGCAAAAATGAAACCCAATCATCCTGATCAGTGGAAATAAAACATCTCAAATATGACTCCAAGGTCTGGTTTGTTCTCTCTGTCTGCCCATTGGTCTGAGGGTGAAAAGCAGAGGAGAAGGACAACTGAATTCCCAACTTGGAACAGAACGTCCTCCAAAATTTAGACACAAATTGAACTCCTCTGTCAGATACAATGTTCTCAGGAATCCCGTGCAAGCGAACCACCTGTTGCAAAAACAGAGGCACCAACTCAGAGGAAGATGGCAACTTAGGGAGTGGTACAAGATGAACCATCTTAGAGAACCTATCACAAATCACCCAAATAACAGTCATTCTTTGAGAGACCGGCATATCAGAGATGAAATCCATTGAAATGTGGGTCCATGGCCTCCTGGGGACCGGCAAAGGCATCAACAACCCACTAGAGCGAGAACAAGATTTAGATCGGGAGCAAGTCCCACAGGACTGCACAAAATTCCTGACATCATGAGACAAGGTGGGCCACCAAAAAGAGCGACTCACCAGATCTTTAGTACCAAAAATACCTGGATGACCAGCCAATGCAGAGCAATGAACTTCAGACATCACTCTCTTCTTCCACTGGTCAGGAACATACAACTTTCCACTGGGGCAACGCTCAGGTTTGTCCTCCTGGAACTCTTGCAGAGCAAGTCTCAAATCGGGCGAGATGGCAGAAAGAACTACCCCTTCGCCTAAGATGGTGGCAGGCTTGGTCACCACAGGAGAATCAGCAAAGAAACTCCTAGAGAGGGCGTCTGCCTTGACATTCTTAATTCCAGGAAGGAAAGAGACCACAAAATCAAAATGTGTAAAAAACAAGGCCCACCTAGCCTGCCTAGGGTTCAAGCGTTTAGCCGACTCTAGGTAAATCAAATTTTTGTGGTCAGTGAGGACCACAACTTGATGTTTGGCTCCCTCCAACCAATGTCTCCACTCCTCAAATGCCCATTTCATGGCCAACAGTTCCCGATTCCCCACATCATAGTTACGTTCAGATGAAGAGAACTTACGGGAAAAGAAAGCACAGGGATTCATTTTAGATGTTACCGGATCCTTTTGGGACAACACCGCTCCTGCACCAATCTCAGAAGCATCCACCTCTACCTGGAACGGGAGTGAGACATCAGGTTGCCGCAGAACCAGGGCGGAGGTAAATCTACGCTTCAGCTCCTGAAAGGAAGCAACCGCCTCCGGAGACCAATTCAACACATCCGCACCCTTCCTGGTCAGGTCAGTCAATGGTTTGGCAATACTAGAAAATTTTGCTATAAATTTCCGATAAAAATTAGCAAAACCCAAAAACTTCTGGAGGGCCTTCAAAGAAGTGGGCTGAACCCAATCATAAATGGCCTGTACCTTGGCCGGGTCCATTTCAATAGTTGAAGGAGACAAAATAAATCCCAAAAAAGAAATTCTCTGTACTCCAAAAAGGCATTTTGATCCTTTGACATACAGAGAATTCTCTCTCAAGATCCTGAACACAGTCCGAACATGTTCCACATGAGAATCCCAATCCTTGGAGAAGATCAAAATATCATCCAGATAGATAATCAAAAATTTATCGACAAAGTCTCGGAAAATATCGTTCATGAAGCACTGGAAGACAGAAGGGGCATTAGTGAGCCCAAAAGGCATCACGAGGTACTCAAAATGTCCCTCCGGAGTATTAAACGCCGTCTTCCATTCATCCCCCTGCTTAATGCGGATAAGATTATACGCCCCCCTGAGGTCAAGCTTGGTAAACCAGCAAGCACCTCTGACTCTAGAGAATAGATCCGAAATCAGGGGTAACGGATACTGATATTTAATAGTCATTTTATTGAGGGCACGATAATCAATACAAGGCCTTAAAGAACCATCCTTCTTGGCCACAAAAAAAAAACCGGCACCTAAGGGTGAAGAGGATGGTCTAATATGACCCTTCTCCAACGCCTCCTTAATATAGGACCGCATGACCTCGTGCTCGGGTACAGATAAATTGAAGAGCCGACCCTTAGGAAACTTACACCCCGGGTTTAGTTCAATTGCACAGTCATAACTCCTATGAGGAGGCAAGGACCAGACTCATTCTCACTAAATACATCATAGTAGTCCGCCAAATAGTCAGGCACCTCATGCGACTGAGGAGAGGTGGAAAAAAACGGAGCCTCACTAAAGGTACACCGGCAACCCCAACTCACCACAGACACAGACTTCCAATCCAAAACTGGATTATGAATCTGCAACCAGGGAAACCCCAGAACAATGGCATCATGGAGACCATGCAACACCAAAAATCTGCAATTTTCTTGGTGGTCTGGGGCAAACCACATGACCAACTGGGTCCAAAACTGAGGTTTATTTTTTGCCAGAGGGGTAGCATCAATCCCCCTCAAAGGGATAGGCGTCTGCAGAGGTGTCAACGGAAATCCACAACGTTTAGCAAAATCCAAGTCCATTAGGTTTAGCGCTGCTCCCGAATCCACAAACGCCTTGGCGGAAAATGTGGACAGGGAACAGATCAGAGTAATAGCCAAAAGAAACTTAGGCTGAACCCCACCAACAGAAAACGTGTGTGCAAAGCGTTTCTCACGTTTAGGACAAACAGAAATAACATGTGAGGCATCTCCACAGAAAAAACACAGCTTATTACGCCTTCTGAATTCCTGACGTTGCGCCTTAGACAAAACTCTATCACATTGCATAGGTTCAGACGTCTGTTCAACCGGTGGCAACACCTCTCGTGTAATCCTGCGTTCACGTAGACGCCGATCAACCTGAATGGCTAAAGACATAGAATCGTCCAGACCAGAGGGAACAGGAAATCCCACCATAGTATCTTTTACGGCTTCTGACAAACCCTTCCGAAAGAGAGCAGCCAAGGAACTATCATTCCAGGTAGTAAGGACCGCCCACTTTCGGAACGTTTGACAGTACAACTCTGCAGATTCTCGACCCTGGTTCAATGCTAACAGGGTCTTTTCAGCCTGATCAATAGCATTAGGTTCGTCGTACAGCAACCCCAAGGCTTGAAAAAATGCGTTCACATTAGTCAGAATAGGGTCATCTGGTTTCAAAGAAAACGCCCAATCCTGGGGATCGCCGTGCAGCAAAGAGATGACAATTTTAACCTGCTGCGCAGGGCTCCCTGACGAGTTAGGCTTCAAAGCAAAAAATAATTTACAATTATTTTTGAAACTCAAAAATATAGATCGATCCCCAAAAAATACATCAGGTGTGGGGATCTTTGGTTCAACAGCATGTGAACGAGCAAGATAGGCGGAAATTCCTCGCACTTCAGCAGCGAGCTGCTCCACACGATCAGACACTTGCTTTATCTTCATTGAGAGAAAAAAAAATTCCCCCTACGGCCTCAGAGATATAGAGGAAAGAATATACACTTTTTTTTTTAAACAATTCTTTCCTGCTATTGAGTACCCCAGGATCTGTGGTTGGCGGGTGATTCTGTTATGATCGAGTCACCGTAGGAGGCAAAAACCAGAAATGCTAGCTAAGTCCTGAAAACCAGAGAAGTTGGCAACTATCAGATTGCAGACCCCTGAACCTATCAACACAACTAGCAGTAGCCGTGGGGGGTTCCTACGATGACCTAGACCCCTCGATCACAGCCGGAGATACCTAGGCCTAAAGAAGGAAAGGGGAAATCTAACTGCCCCAGAGCAGACCCCAAAGCAATAGGCAGCCCCCCAGATATAATGACGGTGTAGCAAGATGAAAACACTTACACAGACAGAAAGACAGGCTGAGCAATGAAGGGGCCCAAAAACTACCTAGATAGGAACGGATAGGAAGGCTGCTGTCTGCAATCTGCCAAAACCCTATCAGAGACAAAAGCCAACAAGCTGATATAAAAATGGCCCTGAAGCAACTAAGCTTCAAAAACTAAATCAGCACTCAGGTACATTCAGAAGACAGAGCTCACGGAACACTGCACACTCCAGCAGGGAGTGGCAGAATCCAAAAAGCAAGAAAAACCAAAACAAATCTTAGATGCAAAAAGGCAAAACAGAAAACTTAGCTTTAGGAGAGCAGGAATCAGACTGGAGTCCAAGAGTCCAAAGAGAAATCACCCGCAGGGCAGAAAGGGCGTAGGTTGCCTTAAATCCAGTCAGTGACTCCACTCAGCCAATCGTCCTCATCAGTCCCAGGTGTCTGATAATCAGGCTCACTACCTTCCTTCACTAGAATAGGGAGTTCACCAGGCCTCAGTGACGGAGGGGAAAATGAACTCACAACAGTCCCCATACATTGTGCCCATCTTGTGCTTCTGGTGATAGGCACCCATAAATAAACCGCTTCCTGTTATGGATGAGTCACTGAAGGAGGAAAAAACAAAAATAATAGCTAAGTCCAGAAAACCAGAGAAGTTGGAAGCTATCGGATTGCAGACCCCTGAACCTATCCACAACAACTAGCAGTAGCCGTGGGGGGTTCCTACGTGCCCTAGACCCCTCGATCACAGCCAGAGAACTAAGTTAGCCTAAAGACAGAAAGGGGAAATCTAAACTACCCCAGAGCAGACCCCAAAGCAATAGGCAGCTCCCAACATATAATGACTGTGAAGCAAGATGAAAAACACTAACACAGATAGAAAGATAGGTTGAGCAAATGATGGGGCCCAAGCTAACTAAATAGGACAGGATAGAAAAGCTGCTGTCTGAAATCCACAAAAACCCTATCAAAAAATGAACCAACAGGCTGATAGGAAAAACAGGCCCTGAAGACGCTAGGCTTCAAAAAGACTATATCAGCACTCAGGTATATTCTGAAGACAGAGCCAGAAATCAACAGATCAGAGACAAAAATGGAATTCAGCTCACCGGGGATGGCTGAACTCCAAAAAACAAGGCAAACAAAACCAGAACTAAAGTGTACAAAAGGCAGAGCAAAACTTAGCTTTGAGAAGCAGAAATCAGACTGGTCTCCAAGAATCCAGGAGGAAAATCACCGTAAAGGCAGCAGGGCGTCGGCTGCCTTATATCCAGTCATCAGTTCCTGTGACCCAGTCATCATCTACCTGCTCAGCTGTTTGGTAATCTGCCTCACTACCTTCCTTCGCCAGAAGAGGGAGTTCATCAGACCTCACTGGTGAAGGGAAAAATGAACTCACAACAGTACCTCCCCCTTGAGGAGGGGTCACCGAACCCTCATCCATGCCACCAGGGCGATCAGGGTGAGCCCGATGAAAGGCACGCACCAATCTTTCGGCATGAATATCAGAGACAGCGACCCAGGAATTATCCTCCTGACCATAACCCTTCCACTTAACCAAATACTGGAGTCTCCGTCTAGCCAGATGGGAATCCAGTATCTTCTCTACCTCATACTCCTTGTTACTTTCAACCAATACAGGGTCAGGAGGTGCCACCCCAGGAACTACTGGTTCAACAAACCTCTTCAACAACGACTTATGGAACACATTATGAATCTTAAACGTGACAGGAAGAGCCAACCGAAAAGAGACCGGATTAAAAATCTCCAAAATCTTGTAAGGTCCAATAAATCTAGGCTTAAACTTAGGAGAAGCCACCTTCATAGGGATATTTTTTGATGACAACCAAACCATATCACCCACCTTAAACTGGGGACCAATGGTCCTATGCCGGTTGGAAAACCGCTTGGCCTTTTAATGGGAGAGAGACAACTTATCCACCACTTGGTCCCAGATCTGGTGCATTCTCTCCACCACAGTGTCAACACCTGGGCAGGCAGAAGGCTCCACCTGCCCTGAAGAAAATCGAGGATGAAACCCAAAGTTACAAAAAAAAGGTGACATCAAAGTGGCAGAACTAGCTCTATTATTTAAAGCAATTTCGGCCAAAGGCAAAAATGAAACCCAATCATCCTGATCAGCCGAAGTCTGGTTTGTTCTCTCTGTCTGCCCGTTGGTCTGAGGGTGAAACGCAGAGAAGAAGGACAACTGAATTCCCAGCTTGGAACAGAAAGTCCTCCAAAATCTAGACACAAACTGAACTCCTCTGTCAGACACAATGTTCTCAGGAATCCCGTGCAAGCGAACTACCTGTAGCAAAAACAAGGGCACCAACTCAGAGGAAGATGGCAACTTAGGGAGTGGTACAAGATGGACCATCTTAGAGAATCTATCACAAATCACCCAAATAACAGTCATTCTCTGAGAGACAGGCATATCAGAGATAAAATCCATTGAAATATGGGTCCATGGCCTCTTGGGCACCGGCAAAGGCATCAACAACCCACTAGAGCGAGAACAAGGTTTAGACCGGGAGCAAGTCCCATAGGACTGCACAAAATTCCTGACATCACGAGACAAGGCGGGCCACCAAAAAGACCGACTCACCAGATCTCTAGTACCAAAAATACCTGAATGACCAGCCAATGCAGAGCAATGAACTTCAGACATCACTCTCTTCTTCCACTGGTCAGAAACATACAACTTTCCACTGGGACAACGCTCAGGTTTGTCCTCCTGAAACTCTTCCAGAGCACGTCTCAAATCGGGCGAGATGGCAGAAAGAACTACTCCCTCGCCTAAGATGGTAGCAGGCTTGGTCACAACAGGAGAATCAGCAAAGAAACTCCTAGAGAGGGCGTCTGCCTTGACATTCTTAGTGCCAGGAAGAAAAGAGACCACAAAATCAAAATGTGTGAAAAACAAGGCCCACCTAGCCTGTCTAGGATTCAAGTGTTTGGCCGACTCCAGGTAAATCAAATTCTTGTGGTCAGTAAGGACCACGACCTGGTGTTTAGCTCCCTCCAACCAATGTCTCCACTCCTCAAATGCCCATTTCATGGCCAACAGTTCCCGATTCCCCACATCATAGTTACGTTCGGATGGGGAGAACTTTCGGGAAAAGAAAGCACAGGGATTCATTTTAGATGTCACAGGATCTTTTTGGGACAAAACAGCTCCTGCACCAATCTCAGAGGCGTCCACCTCTACCTGAAACGGGAGTGAGACATCAGGTTGCCGCAGAACCGGAGCAGAAGTGAATCTTCGCTTCAGCTCCTGAAAGGAAGAAACAGCCTCCGGAGACCAATTCAGCACATCAGCACCCTTCTTAGTCAAATCAGTCAATGGCTTGGCAATACTAGAAAAATTAGCTATAAATTTCCGATAAAAATTAGCAAAACCCAAAAACTTCTGGAGGGCCTTCAAAGAAGTGGGCTGAACCCAATCATAAATGGCCTGTACCTTGGCCGGGTCCATTTCAATAGTTGACGGAGACAAAATAAATCCCAAAAATGAAATCCTCTGTACCCCAAAAAGGCATTTCGATCCCTTGACATACAGGGAATTCTCCCTCAAAATCCGGAACACAGTCTGAACATGTTCCACATGAGAGCCCCAATCCTTGGAAAAGATCAAAATATCATCCAGATAGATAATCAAAAATTTATCCACAAAGTCTCAGAAAATATCGTTCATGAAGGATTGGAAGACAGAAGGGGCATTAGTGAGCCCAAAAGGCATCACCAGGTACTCAAAATGTCCCTCCGGAGTATTAAACGCCATCTTCCATTCATCCCCATGCTTAATGCGAATAAGATTATACGCCCCCTGAGGTCAAGCTTGGTATTTTACTGAATTTTATTTTCTATTTTAAAAAAAAACCAATAATTCCTCCCTTCACAAAAACAAATGCACTAGGAAATGTAAAAACTCTGTACAGTCGCTTGTGACAAACAAGCACTGAATTCACATTTTCGCAAAAAATATTGTGCCGCCTTACTTCTGCTTTCTAGTGCATTATGAATGAAGAAAAAATGCTTCATTGTTATTCAAATGCAGCAGGACATGTGCCAGCTACATTGTGTCACTGATCATTCACACAGAGTCTGGCACTGATGCTGCTATCACCTCCCTACATTCCACATGTGTCCACTCTTAATCATAGCTATTAGCTGTCAGCTAGACACATCCAAAATGCATAAGAGCAGTTTATTACTGCAGCACATGGCTATATGTAATTTTACCAATGTTTGAATAAAGAATTACATTTTTACTCCTCCTGATAGAATTTTATTACATTTTTGGATTCACTACTACTGCTCTGTGGTTCAGGAGCTTCAGTGCATCTGATACTGCAATCATTGCTTCAGAACCTCTAATACACTAGCTGTTAACCCCTTCACCACATTGCGATTTTCCATTTTTGCATTTTTGTTTTGCTCCACTTCTTCCCGGAGCCATAACTTTTATTTTTCCATTAACATAGCCGTATGAGAACTTGTCTTTTGCATGACAAGTTGTACTGTTGAATTACTCCATTGATTTCACCATGTAGTATACTGGAAAATGGGAAAAAAATTCCAAGTGCGGTGAAACTGCAAAAAAAAGTGCAATTCCACAAGTGTATTTTTTTATTTACCATGTTCACTAAATGCTAAAACTGACCTGACAATATGATTCCCCAGGTTATTACGAGTACGCAGATTCTAAACATGTATAGGTTCTTTTTTATTTAAGTGGTGAACAGAAAAATCCAAAGTTTGCAAGAAAATAAAATATCGCCATTTTCCGAGATCCATAGTGTCTCCATTTTTCATGATCTGTGGCCGGGTGAGGGCTTATTTTTTGGGAGCCGAGCTGATGATACCATTTTGGGGTAGATACGATGTTTTGATCGCCCGTTATTGCAATTTTGCGGTGACCAAATAGACTTAATTCTGGAGTTTTAATTTTTTTTCTCATTATTACTTTTACCGATCAGATTAATTTACTTAATATTTGGATAGATCGTACATTTCTGAACTCAGCGATACCGTGTGTATTCTTTTTTATTATTTTATTTTGAATGGGGCAACGGGGATTTAAACTTTTATGATTTTTTAAAACTTTTTTTACGTTTTGCTTGCTTCAATAGTCGCTTTAGGAGACTTGAAGCTGTGATCATCTGATAAATCATGATATCCTATGATAAATCATGATATCCTATGAACACCAGCTTTGGCTGTCATGACAACCAATCGGTGCCCTGCAATCACATGACAGGGGCGCCTATGGACATGCGTTATACTGTTCTACCAGCTCACGCGAGTTAAATGCAGCTGTCGGAGATTGAAAGCGCATTTAACATGTTAACAGCAGTGGGTGGATCTCATCATCATCAGTTGTCACATGCAGGGAAAGATACTCGCTTAGCGCTGGAGCCAACATTAGTTGCAAGGAGACAACCTTAGACATAATAATGGGTCCAAAGTCATGAAAAGGTTAAACTGGTGACCTGTATCTGTCTTTATTTCTTGTCTATCCTAAAATTACTCTAAAATGGCCGCTGCATTCCCTGCCTAGGCTTTTATACAGGCTTTGATATCTAATCAGGAGGGACTAAGAGGGATTACAAGGCTATGTGTAAAAGTCAAAGCTGTCACGCCTGAGATCATGTCAGCCTTCTATGACTAATGTAATCTTTTGCAACATGTTAAAAAGTGGTAGGCATTTTTGGGTTATTTGTATGCAACAAATTGCATATTGTTCATATTCATGAGGATCTGCAAATTTCATAAAATTTGACTCTCTTCCAATTTGCATTTAATTGATCATCTCTAATAGCAATCTTTCACTGGACCATATTTCTTACATGGGCTCTAACAAGGCCACTGCCAAAGCCTGAGCCTATCTCTTTGCTCAGACTTACACATGACATATCAATGGTGTAAAACCAGGCAAGTTTATAGGCTTCATCTAGCCCCCTTCTACTAGCATCATGGTGCTCTTTGCCACCACCTCCCCTGTGTTCTCTCCCCCTTTGTACAGCCACAGTGAGATAATACACATGGAGACTTACATACATCGAACACATTCGCCTGTCCAACAGCTTCTTGGAATTTGCTGAATCGATCATATGACATACATTCGGCCCGAATAGTGTTTGAATATGGCCCGAATATGGCAAAATCAGATTCGGGGCCAAAATCCGAACAGATTCGCTCATCTCTACTGGCTAGTACCCCGCGGGGGTACAGTAGGTATGATAAGGGTGAGTAACAGGTGCGCCAACATAAAGAAACAATTCATGGCAGAGTCTCTGTACTATAGCACTGGTGGTTTCCTGTCTGTGTATGAGAATTGCCCATGGGCTTGAACGCTCAGTTTGTAAAAGTAAAGTATAGAAAACATTGTCAAAATAAGGAAGAACGACACAGCCAAGGCGTAATGTTTCCTTACCCTGTGGTTATGATGCATTGGAATACGGCCAGGAAAGTTTTCAGCTGTTCAGTTTTCTTAAGGCCACAATGGACACTTTTATTAACTACCGAAAAAAGGGAAATGTCTACTAATATTTTATATTAACAATCATATTAATTTCAGTTCATAATTCTACAGGGTACTCTAAATAAGGAGATGATAAGTCATGTGCTGAGCAATAAAGTCATTTTTGATCCTTAAGATATATATTGTAAAAAATGAAGATGCCTGGGTGTAATGGTGGCAGCATGGTGACTCAGTGGTTTGCACTGCAGTCTTGCAATGCTGGGGTCCGGGGTTCAAATCCCACCAAGGACATCCTCTGTAAGGAGTTTGTAAGTTCTTCCTGTGTTTGTGTGGGTTTCCTCCTGGTACTTCGGTTTCCTCTCACATTCCAAAGACTGATATGGAAGTTAGAGACAGAGATGATAATGTATATAAAGTGCTGCATAATATGATAGCGCTATATAAACAAAGCATAATAAATAGTAGTAAGGATAATTATTAGGTCAATGAACACATATTTCTCTAGTCAGGAACATATTAGTTGTACTTAAATGGGTTGTCCAATGCGATGATATTATTGATCTATCATTAAGAAAAAAATCGTTAATATCAGATTGGTGGGGGAGTGCAACACCTGTCTGTAAACAGTATATAGAGCCGAATATTACTGCTCCATACACTCTGTAGTGGCTGCTCCCGGGTACAGCAGATCAGCTACTACTCAAATATACATGAGCATTTCTGGTGTAATTACCAGCTTATAGTTTGGACGTGCAAACCAAAGGTTGTGTGCACATTGCCTATAAATAAATCAGAAGTGTTTAGCTTTTTGAGTTTTTGAAACTTCAAGAAGTCTGTAATTTGCCCAAAAGACCACAAGAGGGAGACATTGTTTCTTTTATAAACTTCATGAAGAAGTACCTATAGCCTGAATTTTCAGCACCTTCCATATATCGCCCTTATTTAATGTATTAGTAGTTGCAGTATTAATAATCAGATTTGTTATACTAATGTGCTTTGATTTTCCATCTCAGTTTAGTGTAAATAAAATGAGTGAAAAAGAACCATAAAATTTAGTTATGGTCTAATAACAAGGTTACTGTTCAGTGTTTTATGCTATGTAAGGAGGGGAAATTTATACATAATCATCAACTATTTCTCAATTCAACTTACATTTATTATTTTTCCATACAACTTATTATTATTATTATTATTATTATTATCCTACTATGTATTTATTTCCAGCATTTTTCACTTTCTCCTTGATATTTTTATGAAAATACTGAATATGTTTAACTAATGCAATTTACTTGTATGGTCGCCAAATGCTTGTGAATCCCAGCAGTTTCCTAGAAAGTCATGGAGTGTTGATGGTAGACATCACATACCATTCATACTCTTCAATGTGAGTGACGCAGTGCATATACTGTACATAATAGCAGAGCCGTACTTCGGTCTTTTTTTAGAGCCATCTTATCAGTACTTATGGCATAGAGTAAATGTATATCAACCATGAAGTAACAATTCTTGAACATTATAACAGTGCATTGGATTATTCCTCTATTATTTTTCATGAAGAGTTAGGCTATGTGCACACGTAACGGAACTCTCGCGGAAATTACCGCGAGAATTCCGGAATTCCATTCCGCGGGAAAATCCCATTTCAAATTCACCGCGATTTTCCCACGGAAAAACTAGCATTTTGCAAGCGTAATTAGCTTGCAGAATGCTAGCGTTTTCCAAGCGATCTGTAGCATCGCTTGGAGAACTGATTGACAGGTTGGTCACACACTTCAAAAAAAAAGGTTTGACAAGTGTGACCAACTTTTTACTACTGAGGCTGCCTATGCAGCATCAATAGTAAAAGATAGAATGCAAAAAAAAAAAAAATGGTGTTATTCTTACCTTCCAACGTCCCGCGCAGCCGTTCCCAGTAATCCTTTGCGAAAATGCCCGCGATGGCGTCCGTTCTCGCGGGATCGCGACGTCTCGCGGTTATTCGCGATGACGTCGCGCGAATGACCGCGAGACTTCGCGATCCCGCGAGAACGGACGCCATCGCGGACATTTTCGCAAAGGATTACTGGGAACGAGATCGTGGAGAGAGGCGGGAAGGCTGCGCAGGACGTCGGAAGGTGAGAATAACAATATTTTTTAATTTAAATTCTATTTTTTACAGGGATATGGTACCCAAAGCCCGGAAGACAGTCTCCTCTCCTCCAGACCGTGGGTACCATCCGCAATTGTTCTGCTTACTTTCCGCATGGTGTGCACAGCCACATGCGGGAAGTAAGCGGAACAATACATTCCTATGGGTGCGGGATCGCCGCGATTCCGCAAAATTAATGAGCATGCTGCGTTTTTTACCGTGAAGCGATTCCGCCATGGTAAAAACCGCAGCATTAGCACAGCATTGCGGAATCCCATAGGAATGCATGGGATGCTTATTTTTCGCGTTTTTGCGGCAAAATCGCGCGGTTAAAACCGCCGCGGAAACGCGAAAAAAACGCCACGTGTGAACTCAGCTTTAGGAATAAACTAGATGTTGTCGTTCTCGTTTTCAGCATGCTATAGCCCTACAGAGTCTATGTACTAGAGACTATCCTTACGGAGAAGAGGAATAACACAAACTTGCTGTCAATTTATTCTTCAATTTCTAGGAAGATAACAGAACACTACAATAGAGAATACAATAGATCCATTGTGTTTCCTTCATTTTACCCGAAAAATAGCACAATATGCCATAATTTTTTCTGTCTTTTTTGGAGCCTCTGAGGCTTTGCATTACATTTTTTCGGTGCATTACATGTTGCCCACCTTTGTGTATAGATTTATTATATATGCACTGTGCGCGCAAATAGTAGGCAAATGAATAATTTGACCATACCCTCATTTCTATGCAGATTTTCAGACTCCATGCCGTATAAACTAGAATGCTTACTGGTTTGAATCAAATCAGGTGATGTGTATTTCTGTAATGCGGGAGAGTGTGGTATAGGCCGGGGTCACACTTGCGAGTGTAATGCAATAAACTCACGTGAGTCTCTAGCATCAATACCTGGCACTGCCGCCGGCACTCGGACCAGAGTGTGCGGCTGCATGTCTTTCTATGCAGTTGGACGTGAGGTACTGCTATGGGTTGGTATAAGTAATGATGAGCGAGTTGAACCTTTTTGAGTTGAAGATGGACTCAACTTCCAAACCCTCTGCCAGTTTTTAGAAAACACTTTCTTCAAAAAGCGCTACGGAAAAAAGTCTGCATCTTACACCGTCCAGGCTGAGTTGTTCTCAGCCTGGACGGTTGCATCTTAGCATCATCCAGGTTGAAATCAGTTTATCCCCAGACATGGATTACAGTGTGGGAGAGAATGACTGACAGGTAAGGGATATGTCATGGTTAGGACATGGTTAATGTCCTGTTTTCTCAGGGTTAATTTTGCTGGCCTCCCTTTGGATCTGAGAGGGGTATTTACACTCACTCCAGACAAGGATTCCCTGTCAGCTATACCGTTATTCTGGCTGTGTGTCTGACCCCCCTGGTGTGCGTGTATACTGCATTGCTTGTTTGCTTCCTGTGTATGACCCGGTCTGTCCCCTCACTCTGTTCTCTGTCTCATGTTTTGGTACTATTGCCTTCTTCGGTTCTGACCTCCTGGCTTGGCTATTGTTACTCCGTTATAGTTTGTCCCTATTGTACCATCTATTGCCCGTTCTGGTATTCTGATCTATTGCTATGTCCTGACTATCCGTTCTGTCTAACCCTTTGGTACTGTCGTGCTATCTCGTGTTTTGACCCCGGCTTGATCTGGTTTATGCCCCTTGGTAACTTTGTCCCGTAGTTACCTTTCTAGGAGTTTTCCTATAGCTCCTAGCTCTCTGGAGTTTAGGCCACGCCCCCAGCAGTCACGTGCTTCAGGTTCTGCTAGTCTGAAGCACGCATCTTCACCGCTGCTGCCCTGCTCCACAGGTATCCCTGAGCACAGTTTGTTTTACTCAGGACACGCGCACTAGCTCAGTGAGCAAGTGCAGTGCGGTGTTCCTGACATTATAGCTGACCATACCAGTTTTTTGTTATCCTCATGGATCCCATACAAGCTTTGGCTAATCAGGTCAAGCACCTGACCCAAATGTTCCATAAACTCAATGTGGAACAGCGCACTATGTGGAATGTGGAACTATCTTTTCTGGGTGTAATTGTGTCCGGGGAGGGATTCCGCATGGATCCAGGGAAAGTTCAGGCCATTACAGATTGGGTGCAGCCTCATGACCTGAAGGGGTTGCAGTGATTTCTGGGCTTCGCTAACTATTATAGGAAGTTCATTAAAGGGTTCTCGCAGGTGGTGAAACCCTTGACGGACCTCACTCTTAAAGGGACAGATGTAAAAAATTGGTCCGTGGCCGCAAAAAATTCCTTCCTTACATTAAAGAAGTGTTTTACTACAGCCCCTGTGTTGGTTCAACCCGATTTGTCAAGACCTTTTATCGTCGAGGTCGACGCTTTGGAGGTGGGGATGGGGGCTGTATTGTCATAGGGCCCCTCTACCTTGACTAACCTCAAACCCTGTGACTTTTTCTCTAAGAAGTTCTCTTCGACCGATAGAAACCATGAAAACCTTCGAAAAATGGAGGCATTTTTTAGAGGGGGCCGCTCATCCCATTACGGTCATCCCTGATCATAAAAACCTGGCCTATATCGAGTCTGCTTAGAGATTGACCCCCAGACAGTCTCGGTGGGCACTTTTTTTTTCTCGATTTCATTTTACCATCACGTTCCGACCAGGGTCTAAAAATGTAAAGGTGAATGCCTTATCCCAAAGTTTTGAGTCTGTGTCCCCTCCAGAACCTCCTTCCTCCATTCTTCAACTGGGAGTGGTTGTAGCCGAAATCTCCTCTGAGTTACAGAGAGAGATTCTGGAAGCACAAGCACAGGCTCCCAGGAATAAACCCCCCGGTAAATTGTTTGTGCCAGAACAGTTCCGTCTCACACTCCTTCAAGAATTTCATGATTCTGTGTTAAGTGCACACCCTGGTATTACAGCTACCCAGGGAGCAGTAGCTAGGGGTTTTTGGTGGCCCTCTATGGGTACTGATATAAAAAGGTTTGTAAATAATTGTGGGGTGTGCGCTCACTCTAAAAGCTCTCAGGCCCGGCCGGCCGGGGAATTGGTGCCTTTGCCAATTCTGGATAACACACCTGTCCATGGACTTTATCACTAATCTTCCATCTACCAAGGGCAACTCAGTGGTATGGGTAGTGGTTGATAGATTTTCTAAGCAATCCCACTTTGTGCCATTACCTGCGTTACCATCTGCAGAAACCTTGGCCCGCTTGTTAATACAGCACATTGTTCAGTTGCATGGAGTGCCTGTGAACGTAGTGTCAGACAGGGGTGCGCAATTTGTGACCAGGTTTTGGAGAGTGTTTTGTATGAAGTTGGGGGTCATGTTGCCATTCTCCTCTGCCTATCACCCGGAATCCAACGGACAGACTGAATTCCAGCAACCACTCATTGGAGCAGATTCTGAGATGCCTGGCCTCCTCCAGACAGGAAGACTGGTGTGAGGTATTACCCATGGCAGAATTTGCATTCATCTGTCGTATTAATCAGTCTACCAGAAAGTCTCCCTTTCTGGTCAATTATGGGTTTGTTCCGCAGTTTGGGGAATTTTCCCATATGGATTCGGATTGCCCTGGTGCCGAGGGGATGGTACAACAGTTAAAAACCCTCTGGAGGGAGGTGCAGGGGAACATCTCCAAAGCCCAGAAGAAGTACAAACATTCTGCGGACAGGAGGAGGGGGTTGGGTCCTGCGTTAACAGTGGGGAGAAAAGTCTGGTTGTCCACCCGTAACATCAAACTTAAGATACCCTCTATGAAGTTGGGCCCCAAATTTATTGGCCCATACAAGATTGTAGAGGTGATCAACCCGGTGGCATACAGATTACAGTTGCCCACCTCCTTCAAAATATCTAACATCTTCCACAGGTCCCTATTAAAACCTGTGGGGACAGCTAGAGAAGATCCCTCATCCGTGGCTCCACCAGTATTGGTAGAGGGTCCTCTGGAGTGCGAGGTAGGGAGCATCATTGATTTACGGTGAGTGCGCCGGAGGCTTCAGTACCTTATTCATTGGAAGGGATATTCCGTTGAGGATCGGTCATGGGTTATCGCCAGTTCGGTGCACGCTGATCCACTGGTGCTGGTTTTTCATGCCCGGTACCCTGAGAAACCTAGGGGTCCAGTGGCCCCCCATTAAGAGGGGAGCACTGTCATGGTTAGGCCATGGTTAATATCCTGTTTTCTAAGGGTTAATTTTGCTGGCCTCCCTTTGGATCTGGGAGGAGTATTTATACTCACTCCAGACTAGGATTCCCTGTCAGCTATACTGTTATTCTGGCTGTGTGTTTGACCCCCTTGGTGTGCGTGTATACTGCATTGCTTGTTTGCTTCCCATGTATGACCCAGTCCCCTCACTCTGTTCTCTGTCTCACATTTTGGTACTATTGTCTTCTCCGGTTCTGACCTCCTGGCTTGGCTATTGTTACTCCATTACAGTTTGTCCCTATTGTACAGTCTATTGCCCATTCTGGTTTTCTGATCTATTGCTACATCCTGACTATCTGTTCTGTCTAAGCCTTTGGTACTGTCATGCTATCTCGTGTTTTGACCCTGGATTGATCTGGTTTATTCCCCTTGGTAACTTTGTCCTGTAGTTACCTTTCTAGGAGTTTTCCTATAGCTCCTAGCTCTCTGGAGTTTAGGCCATGCCCCCAGCAGTCACATGCTTCAGGTTCTGCTAGTCTGAAGCACGCATCTTCACCGCTGCTGCCCTGCTCCACAGGTATCCCTGAGCACAGTTGCTTTACTCAGGACACACGCACTGGCTCAGTGAGCAAGAGCAGTGCGGTGTTCCTGACAGGATATTGTTCTTTTATTGCAGGAGACGATGGCTTCAATGGAATGGGCGATGACATGAGTATGGTTTAATTTAGAACTATTAAAGGAGTCTGTGTCATTTTTTCAATTAAATGACTTTATTCTGGGTGTGTGTTTATTTACAATATACCGTAACTATAGGATTAGTAATGGATAGATGTCTTATAGACGCCTCTCTATTACTGAGCCATGGGCTTGATGTTACCGGACAATACAAAGGTGACATCAACTCTACAAGTATGAACCCCACTTGCCTCCGCTACAGGGCAAGTGGGAAGAGTTGGTCAAAGCGCCAGAATTGGTGCATCTAATAGATTTGCCTTTTCTATGCAGCTGCGGGCTGCTGTTTTAAGGCTGGACAGGCCCAATATCAGTGGCCCCTTACCAGCCTGAGAATACCAGCCCCCAGCTGTCTGCTTTAGCAAGGCTGGTTGTCAAAGTGAGGGGACCCCACACTGTTTTTTAATTATCTATTTAAATAATTTTAAAAAACTGTGTAACCAATCTTGCTAACGCTGACAGGTGATGGTTGCAGGCCCTAGCTGTCAGTTTTGCAGACGGGTTATCAGAAATACAGGGGAACTCACCCCGTTTTTTTAAATTATTTATTTAGAGCGCAGGCTGATGAATACTAAACTTTATTCCTCCAATCACAGCTGGGGGGCTCACACTGTCTTTTCACCAATTATCAATGCATGTTTTAGGGCTTGCTATGAAAAGCTGCTATAAGAACCAATATAGTCATTGCATGAGCATTTACCACAACCTCATAATTATGTGTTGGGATAGTGTGGTGTAAAATCTTATAGGTTCATGATGATGCTTATCCTGCCGGTATTATCATAATCAGATGAATAACCACCAATGTGGCCTGCTGATGACAAACCAAGCAAAATATTTGTTTTTGTTGTTTTTTTAAGATATTCTACAGAAGCGCAATTTAGTAGATACAAGAGACCCATTCACTGCTTTATTTATATTAATAATATTGGCATTACATCAGTGCACGCATAATTAAGGAAAACAGGTGTCTTATTCTTCAGCATCGCCTGGTTGTAAAGTAGATGACTTTTTCTCTGCTATTTTGAAGAATGCTGATATTTTGAGGTCTATCAGCATTTGAAAAGCCATATAGTGTTAAAACCACAGAAAGGGTGCCTTTCATGGCAGATCCCATAGTACTATTATATCCTAATACAGAAGTTAACTCTCAGATATAAATTCTGAAGGTATGGCTGCTAAGTCATTTATCTGGAACTTAAATTGTTTTTCCATGGCGCTAGGCACTGATCAGCAGATAGCTGCTACCTACATAGATGTTCTGCAGTGCAGCAATCTCTCCTGCCTCAGGGCAATAACGTGCTTCTCCTGGCAGTGATGCTCCTACTTTCTGTGATGTCATATCGACAGTGCAGTTTCTTCTCTTCTGTGTCCGCTCTGTCCATCAGGTGTCACTGCCAACATCATGTTAATTGACAGCCAGGTCAGCTAAAGCAGAGAGGAATTAGCAGTAAATCAACATGACATCGATAGTGACGCTCCATTAACAGAGCAGAATGGAAGCGAAGGACCTGCTCTGTCTACATGACGTCACAGGAAGTAGGAGAATTGCTCCATGAGTGGTCCGTAACTGCTCTGAGCCAAGTGAGTTCAGGCAAGTACTTAGCAACTACCTGCCGATAAGCACTTTGCCCCATAAAAAAAATTAAGTCCTGGATAACTGCTTTAAGATTGAACACCTTACAACAGTTTTCCAGTATCAGTTGCATCATTTTCACTAAAACCACACAATAGCCATGACCTTTTATATTATGCAACACGTTTCTAATCCCAACCTCAAGTAGATCCATAGAAATCCAGTATGTTATAAAGTTCTTTTGGCCATTATCTGAAGAAATCATTTTGTCGCTTTGAAGACCACTTTGACTACCTTTTCCTACATTAAGTGCAGCCGATTGGACAAGTTATCTACTATGCAGTAAAAATCTTACTTAACATACGGCGTGAATTACATGTCCTCCCGTAAACATTGAAGTCCTGCCCTCTGATGCACTTATGGTCAGATAAAATCAGTGCAATCATAATTACAGCAGCCTCTTAATTTGGCTACTTAGATGGCTGGGGCGCAAAAGCAGGAGAATCTCATGTCTATAGAGTGTACCACTGCCAGTGTAATTGTAGGGAAGTGGACTGACCTATGGACCTGTCTGCAGGAGGAAGGTGAATGCAAAATGTGCAGTAAAAGTACTTGACGTGAACTGGTGTATATTTATGTGGGGAGACAGCTAGAGACAGTGAAAGATGGTAAAGTACTGGGTTTGGCCACTAGAGGGAAACCAAGAACAGCAGGAAAGGGAGACAGTGCAGTACTAAAGTTTGGCTACAAGATGGAGGCAGAGAGCAGTGAGAAAAGGGCTTAACAGCAGCTTAAGGCTAGGAACCCGCATAGTCATGGTGGGCGGAGTTACAGGGGCTCTAGAGGGGAAATTCCAGGGAAGGGAATAAATAGGTACAGAGAGTTCCAGAAGGAAGCCAGTCCAGGAGGAGTTCAGCAGAGGAGGAGACTGAAGGAAGAAGAGACTAAGAGAGGAAGAACTCCCAGAGGGACTGGAAGGAGAAACGGTCAGGGGGTGGCCCTGACAGGAGAGCTGCAGGACAGAGGAAGCCTGGGGGTACCAGACAGATGGACTCGGACAGGCGAAGAGCTATGGTAGTAGGCCTAGGGCAGCCACAGCAAAAGAACCGCGAGGGACATCAATTCAGGAAAGAGAAAAAGGTGAAAGGTACCCGGGCCTGTGTGTACGAAAGCTGTCGTGCTGCTGTGGTCATCGAGAGGACGGCCAATAAAGAGGACCTGTTGAACTTGCATTCGTTTCTCTCTCCAGTCTGTTCGTGGTGAAAAAGGGACCACCCCCCAGTCAGCACACGTACCTACATAATTACAGTATTTCTCAAAATGTTTATTCTTCCATAGTGTAACCAGCACATTGTCTCCTAATGCTGGAGCTGCAAAAGACATTGAATCTGATATCTCTCTTGCCGTGGTAGTTTTTGGCTAAAAATGTTTATAGACACACAATCCTAATGGGAATGAGCCAGCAAAATGATTCTTGAAAGGTTTTCGTGGCAATTGTGATTGAAAATATTATTTTTTTTTACATTTCTCAAATCATTATATATAAAAAAAATCTTGCAATTTTCACAGTGACCATTAGGCCTTCTATTAGACTCCTACTTCCTGCTCTTCACACAGACATTAGCAGCTATTGACTGTCTCAGACCCTATTTGTTACTATAGAAGCATAATCTGGGCATGCTCTAATCTTGGAAATGGTCATTAGTCCTCATGAACAGATGAACAATGTAGTTTAATGTCACAGCATATTCAGTACAATTCAAGTCTCTTAAGCACAGACTTCATAAACAGTACAGCTGCTTCTTAGAGGCACATTGACTAACAGTCTCCTTTGATAGCACAGTTCAGCACAGATCAAGTCTCTTTTCAAAGGTACAGTAGTACATAGCATTTCTTCTAGCACAGTGAAATTGGAGGAGGGTTTCTTCTAGTCCTTATCTTCCTGCTCCTGGTAGACTTTCTCAACTAAAGGCCCTTTTACATTTAGCGATGCACCAGCGATCCGACCAGCGATATGACCCGGTCAGGATCGCTGGTGCATCGCTAAATGATCGCTAGTGAGCTTTCACACAGAAAGATCTCACAGCGATGCAGCAGCGACGCAGCACATGATACTCACCTTTCACACACGGCGATCCAGACGTCCTCCCGCCCGCGTCCACGCGTTGCTCGTCGTCACAGCAGGAAGTCTCAGCAGGAAGCGCCCGACGAGAAATGGAGCCGGACATTCTCGCGCGATCAGCGATGGACAGCGGGGGAGCCGGTCGGAGGTAAGTATCACACATAGCGATATCGCTAGCAATATCGCTATAACGTCACAAAATCAGTGACGTTTTAGCGATATTGCTAGCGATATCGCTTAGTGTAAAACCCCCTTAACAGTACAGGGGTTAGCCCAGCTACACTCTAAAATGGAATCTTGTGTCCCTATGGTTCACTTGCCTGAACATTTGTGAGACAGATCACTGACACGCACCAATCATGTCTTCGGCTGCTCCCAGAACAGTAAATAAGTTTCCCACAAACCCCTGGGGCTCTGCTAACCACTCCCTGTCTCCTGTGACTGTTAACCCCTCTAGTTGCTGGACACTTTTGAAGCAACAGCAGTTAGCATTACGTCTGCATGTCACACTCTTCCCTCAATTGATCGATCTGTCCAATTCTAAGACAGTGGTGGGAGTCATGCCACTTCATATGCGTATTGGCATAACATTCACAAATATTAATAACAACCTTTTCTTACTACCTTTTACTTGTAGGACTCCTGTAAGAAATAAACAAAGCAAACAGCATCTCTTCAGCTGGAGCTTTTGTACGTCTTCAACCAGCTCTCACTCTCATTAGGCCTTAACAGTTTTTTGTTTCTACAAATTCTTTTAAGCAAAAAACAGCGTGAAAACAAGTCTTTCCACCAGGCAACATCTTCTAAACTTCCTCTCAGAGGTGAATACCACTCAAGTGGGCTTACCTGGTCCGTAGGCAGGGATACATGTTTCCAATCAACAGTCCTTGGTACTTGACTAGGTTCAACAAGTGTCTCATACGTCAGCATCATGGGCCTCCTCACTTCTCGAGTTGACATCCTCCTGATGGGTTGTTCCTCAGATACCAGATCTTCGGTTGCATGAGTTTCTTCCGCTGCACTCATTTCTCGTACTTCCTCAGATGCTCTTGTGCTCTTGGAACGGCCTCTTTAAGTTCCTGTACTTCTCCTGAATCATCTGGTTCCGTACAGTCTGGTAATACTGTTCCTCCTGAGTGTCGATGTGTAACAGCAGTGATCGATGTTCGATCATCAGAACTGAACTGGACTTCATCTGTACTCCTTGGCACAAACTCTGGCACCTCTGGACTTAGTTTACTCTCCTGAGGATAGTACAACATTCTCCTTGCCGGTCCGAGAGATACAGATTCTGGCCTGGAATGAGTCAAGTCTTTCACCTCCATCAGCTCAGCTTGCAGTTCTCCTATTACTTCTTCCAAGTCAGCTCTGGCTGTCCTCCCTTTTTTGGTGGTTTAAAGTTCACTCTCGGCGGTGGTACTGGAGGGTCTTCATCATGATCTTCGGACGGGCAACCAGGGGTCTCCAACTTCAGCTCATTTTGGTGGTTTTAGGAGCAGAGCCCTTCTTTAATTTCTGTTCGCTCTCTGACTCCAAACTAGCTGCCTCATTCATGTTTTCAATTAGGACTTTGTCCAGAATGCCAGGATCTTCTAGGTACTGTTTCAGCTGTAACTTAATATGTTTGCTGATTAAGCCCATTCCTAACGATATCAAGAACTTCTTCTGGACTAGCCCAGCATCAATCTTCCCCTACATAACTGCATGCGAAAAACAGTCTATCCTTAAGTTCAAACGCTCTGAACAAGAAACTTTTGGGTGATTTATTATTGTTCTGTGAGATTATCATGAGTCAGTGGAACAATTCTGAAGTACTCTCTTCTTTATAGTGCCCTTTTAAAATCATCTTCAACTGTGGTAGGGTCAATTGACTTTTCATCTCTAGCATACAGGGAGGTTCAGTTCTGGGCTTATCGCTTTCACCACCCCCTCAATGATTTTATCTGGCTGGTAGCCTTTCAATAATCTTGCATTGATCTGGTACAACAAGTTCATATAAGACAGTTTCTCTTTCTGCTCACACTCTCCAATCTGTCCCAGAATCTTGAACTCTTTCCTTATGGTGATTTGTGGTGTTGGAGAGTACTGTTTTCCTGATTTATCAAACCCAAGCAGATGTGCAGTTCTTTATGGAACCTGTTCTGTCTAACCAGACACATGTCCTCCTGTTAACCAGTTCCTGTCTGGTACTGTTTAACTGCCCCTTTGTGGGTCAGCTGCTGAGGCTCTGGGATCTGCCCTGGAGTAGCACCTAGCGTCCACCTGGGTTCAAGTCTAACTACACCACCAGGAGCTCTAGTGAAGAATCAGGTGGAGGATTAGTTATGCCCCTCCAAGCTATTCCCAGATCATGGCGCAGTGGTTTTACAATCACGTGCGTAACAATTTGCCAACGACATGGAACCCACTGACTCTCATACCCCTCTAGTCTTGGACCATTTCCAAGAGATGACCCCTCAGAGAGACCAGCAAGCTAATATCTTGTCATATATAGACTGTGAACACCCGCCTGGATGTTCTGATATCAGCAGCCACAGCCACTCCAGTTTAAGCTGCAGCTACCTTGGCATTGACTATTCAGTCCACAAGTCATGCTCCAAGTCCTGAGCCCATCTGTCCGTCTGTTTGCAAGATCACATTTTGATAGGGATCCGAAGCAATGCCGAGGGTTCATCAACCAATGCTCGCTATATTATGAACTACTGTTCCACCATATTCCCTCCGATCGGGTGAAAGTAGCCTTTATACACAGGAGCTATGTACATAATATACAGTGTGTATTGTCAGTGTGCAGGTAATAGAGGGATCATCAATGTCTTTATACATAAGAGCTCTGTATATAGTGTCAGTGTACAGGTAATACAATGATCACCTGTGACATTATACACAGGAGCTCTGGATATAGTGTCAGTGTACAGGTAATACAGTGATCACTGGTGACATTATACACAGGAGCTCTGTATATAGTGTACAGTTGTGGCCAAAAGTATTGACACCCCTGCAATTCTGTCAGATAATACTCAGTTTCTTCCTGAAAATGATTGCAAACACAAATTCTTTGGTATTATTATCTTCATTTAATTTGTCTTAAATGAAAAAACACAAAAAGAATTGTCCTAAAGCCAAATTGGATATAATTCCACACCAAACATAAAAAAGAGGGTGGACAAAAGTATTGGCACTGTTCAAAAATCATGTGATGCTTCTCTAATTTGTGTAATTAACAGCACCTGTAACTTACCTGTGGCACCTAACAGGTGTTGGCAATAACTAAATCACACTTGCAGCCAGTTGACATGGATTAAAGTTGACTCAACCTCTGTCCTGTGTCCTTGTGTGTACCACATTGAGCATGGAGAAAAGAAAGAAGACCAAAGAACTGTCTGAGGACTTGAGAAACCAAATTGTGAGGACGCATGAGCAATCTCAAGGCTACAAGTCCATCTCCAAAGACTAGAATGTTCCTGTGTCTACCTTGCGCAGTGTCATCAAGAAGTTTAAAGCCCATGGCACTTTGGCTAACCTCTCTAGATGTGGACGGAAAAGAAAAATTGACAAGAGATTTCAACGCAAGATTGTGCGGATGTTGGATAAAGAACCTTGACTAACATCCAAACAAGTTCAAGTTGCCCTGCAGTCCGAGGGTACAACAGTGTCAACCCGTACTATCCGTCGGTGTCTGAATGAAAAGGGACTGTATGGTAGGAGACCCAGGAAGACCCCACTTCTTACCCCGAGACATAAAAAAGCCAGGCTGGAGTTTGCCAAAACTTACCTGAAAAAGCTTAAAACGTTTTGGAAGAATGTTCTCTGGTCAGATGAGGCAAAAGTAGAGCTTTTTGGGCAAAGGCATCAACATAGAGTTTACAGGAGAAAAGAAGAGGCATTCAAAGAAAAAAAACACAGTCCCTACAGTCAAACATGGCGGAGGTTCCCTGATGTTTTGGGGTTGCTTTGCTGCCTCTGGCACTGGACTGCTTGACCGTGTGCATGGCATTATGAAGTCGGAAGACTACCAACAAATTTTGCAGCATAGTGTAGGGTCCAGTGTGAGAAAGCTAGGTCTCCCTCAGAGGTCATGGGTCTTCCAGCAGGACAATGACCCAAAACACACTTCAAAAAGCACTAGAAAATGGTTTGAGAGAAAGCACTGGAGACTTCTAAGGTGGCCAGCAATGAGTCCAGACCTGAATCCCATAGAACACCTGTGGAGAGATCTAAAAATGGCAGTTTGGAGAAGGCACCCTTCAAATATCAGGGACCTGGAGCAGTTTGCCAAAGAAGAATGGTCTAAAATTCAAGCAGAGCATTGTAAGAAACTCATTGATGGTTACCGGAAGCGGTTGATCGCAGTTATTTTGGCTAAAGGTTGTGCAACCAAGTATTAGGCTGAGGGTGCCAATACTTTTGTCTGTCCCATTTTTTGAGTTTTGTGTGAAATGATCAATGTTTTGCTTTTTGCTTCATTCTCTTTTGTGTTTTTTCATTTAAGACAAATTAAATGAAGATAATAATACCAAAGAATTTGTGTTTGCAATCATTTTCAGGAAGAAACTGAGCATTATCTGACAGAATTACAGGGGTGTCAATACTTTTGGCCACAACTGTATAGTGTACAGGTAATACAGGAATGACCGGTGACATTATACACAGGAGATCTGTATATAATGTCAGTTTACGTGTAATACAGTGAGCACAAGTGACATTATGCACAGGACCTCTGTATATAATATACAGTGTATAGTGTCAGTGTACGGATAACACACTGACTCAGCAGTGACGTCTCTAGTGGAAGTCCTTCATTTTCATCCAGCAGAGATTGCCATCACTTCTTCCAACCAGCAGAAAATTACAGTTATTTAGAGCACATTCCCCAATTTTTCCCCAACATCTACATGACACCATCTGAAGAAAAAAGAGACAGTGTTGCCCTGCACAGTAACAGGACCTCCCCCCTACTGCAAATAGTATCCTCAAAAATAAAATACATCACAGCAGTAATAATATCCCTTAATTAGCTCCTACAGTAATAATGTCCCACATCCTGCTCCCATATGTCTCTCCATCCTGGCCCCATGTCTCTACATATTGGCCCCATGTCTCTACATCTTGACCCCATGTCTTTCCAATGTGCCCCCATGTCTCTCCATCCTGCCCCTAAGTCTCTCCACACTGCACCATGTCTCTCCACTCTGCTCCATGTCTCTCCACACTGCACCATGTATCTCAACACAGTGCCCCCATATCTCTCCACACTGCCCCCATGTCTCTCCACACTGTCCCCATGTCTATCCATACTGCCCCTATATTTTTCCATACTGCCCCCATGTCTCTAAATTGCCCCTTGTCTCTCCACACTGCCTCATGTCTCTCCATCCTGCCCCCATGTCTCTCCATCCTGCCCCATGTCTCTCCACACTGCCCCATGTCTCTCCACACTGCCTCATGTCTCTCCACACTGCCCCCATGTTGCTCCACACTGCCCTCATGTCTCTCCACTCTGCCCCATGTCTCTCCACTCTGCCCCATGTCTCTCCACACTGCCCCCATGTCTCTCCACTCTGCCCCATGTCTCTCCACACTGCCCCATGTCTCTCCATCCTGCCCCCATGTCTCTCCATCCTGCCCCTATGTCTCTCCATCCTGCCCACATCTCTCTCCACACTGCCCCATGTCTCTAAACACTGCCCCATCTCACTCCATACTGCCCCATATCGCTCCATACTGCCCCCATTTCTCTCCATACTGCCCCATGTCTCTCCACATTGCTGCCATGTCTCTTCATACTGCGCCCATATTTTTACATACTGCCCCCATGTTTCAATATTGCCCCATGTCTCTCCATACTGCCCTCTCCACATTGCCCCATGTCTCTCCGCACTGCAACCAGGTCTCTCCATACTGCCCTCAGGTCTTTCCATACTGCCCCCTTGTCTCTCCACAGTGCTCTCATAGTGCGGCTATACAAAAAAAAAGTTTCTCCTTACTTGGCTGAGGTCCAGCGGCATCCTCTCCTATTCATCTGAGGCGCGGATGCCCAGACGTGTGGCAGTGACGTCATATGCTGGCAAGTGCATGCGAAGTATTGACATGCAGGAAGCCTTCCCATGTGGCAATACAGATTTTAACTCAATGTGCAGCCAAGGACTCATGTTCAGTTACTGAACCAGCAGAATCCTGCTGTTGGGGCGTGATGAGCAGATGAGAGGGGCCCTCTACTAAAGTAACTCTACCTGACATTGAAACTACTTTGGAGGGTTCAACCATAAGTCCCAAGCAGTATGCCCTCTGTTTTGTGATTATATTTGATAAAGACCTTTCCTTTGATCCCTATATCCACTCACTCTCTCATGTCACCTGATCTTAAATAAAACATCTCCAGAATCTGACCTTTTCTCACTTTTGAAACTGCTAAAACTCTTACTGTCACTCTTATTCATTCTCCTATGGACTACTGGAACTCTCTTCTGATCTGTTTTCCTCTAATCAATTGTATATCTGTCCATACACTTCACCGATGCCTCCACATTGAGGCAGTCATTACACTGTTTACCCTACAGAATACAATATAAACTCATTTCTCTCACACAGAGCTCTCTACAGTTCTGTTCCATCTTATATCTCCTTCCTTATCTCTGTATATCACCCTCTGTTCTGAAACCGACTTAAGACTTAAATTCTCCATAAGATAGTACGGAACATCCTAATAGTTATGCAGATAGGGTTTGGAGAGTGAAGAGCGCAGTGCTGCTGTGGGGTGATCTACAGTGAAAGGAGACCTAGGGACAGGAATAGCAAGATCCTGAAGTAACTGACGAGACAAAATGGACTTCCGGAAAATGGTCTTTGGATAGGATGCAGAGTCACAAAAACCCTGAGCTTGCAAACGCCAAAGGTATTGGGCCTAATCGGGACTGAGTTTGTGGGATTAGTGGGGGTCACGAGCTGTAGATCCAGGGCCTCAGTAGAGGAAGAAATATGATGCGAAACCAATGAGAGAGTAGAGAGACTTGCTGTAATGGTGGCATAGAAGCTGATTTGTGTCAAAGTAGGGCGAAACAGTATGCCATGCCATGCCATGGAGTAGACTACAGAAGAAGGATGCTGTGTGAATGAAAAGGAAATCTCCTTAAGACTTTGTACCCATTATTCCTTGTACATAACCCTTACCAAGTTTCCATTCAGTAAAGACTTTATTTTTGAACGGAAGTCTCCTTTATTAAGCTGTGTAACCTACGGCCCTGGCCAGCCAACACCACTGGCTACAGGCGACCTGCACAGTCAGAAGGACCTCACAGCATGAGTACAAAGTACAGAGTGTCTCTGTGTCCCCTCAGGTACCAGGGCACCAGAGGTGTATCTGCTTCATGTACTAATCCGTTGACTATACAGTATGCCCTTGAGCACAACCCTATAGCTATCTAAATACACATCACTCATGCAAAATGTCACTTTCATAGGGAAAGTTATATAATCAAAATATACATAGCTTAAAACTTATTTATAAACCTGAATTACGTCTCACCAGAAGAATCTATTAAATATTATAAAGTAGAGTCATGCATCAAGTCCTTCAGTGTCTTCATTGTTCTAGATTATTACAGTGCTGCACCTGGACATCTAGGTTTTGTCGACCCATTTACTACATTTTCCTACAGTGAGTAACAGCTGTCTGTAAGTTCAACAGAAAGAAATAAGAATAATTATGCATTCAAGAAAGACTGTACATACTTTGTGAACTTTCTTACTAGCAAAATATTTTAGTTGTTAAGAGGATAAACACAAGAGCACGCAATAAATCCCATATAGAAAAATACAAATTTTTATTAATATTAAATTGGTAACAATAGTACAAAATGGATAGCAAAAGATGTGCTCATGAACAGTATGGACAATATGTCCCATGGCCCAACCTCACACCCCCCGATGGAAAACCCGGTGGATATATAACGTGAACCTTAGGTCATGTCCCCTTCCATGACGCCACACCGTTCTAGGAATTTGAGTGACCTCTTGGTTCGGAGTCACTATGTGCCCACTCCCAAAAACTTCTTTGGGACAAGTGGTCCGGTGTGTGGCTCTTTTCAGTGTGGACATTGCCTGGCTTGCGCCAATGTCTTGCGCTGTTCCACCTTCAGCTCCTCGGATGGTACGAGGGAGTTTACAATTAGACAACGGATTTCATGTGGTGCGTCAAATGTCATCTATTACACAACCTGTCCGTGCCCCAAAATTTATGTGGGCCTCACCACGAGAGAGCTGAGGGTGCGTTCACGTGAACACGTGCGGGACATTGGCGCTGCCAGGACTGTATCTGACCCCACTGAACTTAAAACCATTCCCAGACACTTCCGGGCTCACCATAATTGTGATGCAGGATTGTTGAAAATTAGGGGGATTGATGCATTACATATGGGCATAAGGGGTGGGGATCATAAAAAAATCCTTGGGCAAATGGAGGTCAAATGGATTGTCCGTTTGGACACCATGAGACCTAGAGGATTGAATGAGTCCTTAAGTTTTATTCCATTTTTATAATACTCCACTTGACCCAACTTAACTCGTTGGTTGCCCCTCCTTGCCCCCTCCTCCTTCTTTTCGTGTTTAACGCGACATTCCCTTTTCCTTCTTTTTGGGTTTAGATTTTAACCTGAAATAACATATTGTGGTATGGCTCTCTTTGTTTGTGGTTTCTGCATGACTCCATATTTCCCATGTTGATCTGTAGTGGTTGTTTTTATTTTTCTTTTTACTCATATTGTTTTAAATTATTGATATATTCCTTGTTTGTCATTTTTAGTTTATTTCTTTATGTGCCCCGGTTCGGCTCCAATTAGCCCTATATAGTGGATCCGATATCTTACTGTCTACAATCAAGAATACCTATGGATGTCCCCACAGATCGAACATCTTGCAACATGCTGTATTTTTTACTGTACTTTATTTCCAGTGATCCTATACTTGACTACTATAATTACTTGGAATTTATATTTTTCTGTACCGTTATATATACTATTGTTAGGGGTATTCTGCATATTATTAATAGTGTATATTCACTATGTATATACAGCGTGGCTACCATTAGATATATGGAGTGTATCTTTATGCAACTTCGGTCCCCTGATGTAGACTTTTGGATTTGGGACCATTTACATTGTGTCCCATAAATCCTTGTTTGGCCGTGCGCATCGCCGTGTGGTGTGTGGCTCCATGTTGCGGTCGGTGTCCCTCAACACAGTGCGCTCTGCCTCGGGTTTCCGACGCATGCGCAGTGTGTGGACGCCGTGCTGCAGCATAGGACCTGCAGACACCACGGCGCATGCGCCGCTTGTGCCACTCTTATTGGTGGACGCCGGTCATGTGACCGGGGTCATGGGCTATTTGAAGGCCCTACCGGGACTTTCTCACTTACTCTCCTCCTTGATAAAGCGGTGGGGGACGTCCCGAAACGCGCGTCGGAGGCCCCACTGCTGGACTCCCTCCTCTTCCCCTCCTCGGTGAGTTGTTCTTTGGTCTCCTTATATGGTCTTTTGATTCCAACCAGCATCGGTTTTATCTCTTTGACCCTCACTGTTAGCGGGCATTGGCATTGATGGATTTGGCTATTGCTATCCAGATTGTTTATTCCAGATTTGCTGGGGTGGTATCTTGATCTAAGACATGACCTAAGGTTCACGTTATATATCCACCGGGTTTTCCATCGGGGGGGTGTGAGGTTGGGCCATGGGACATATTGTCCATACTGTTCATGAGCACATCTTTTGCTATCCATTTTGTACTATTGTTACCAATTTAATATTAATAAAAATTTGCATTTTTCTATATGGGATTTATTGCATGCTCTTGTGTTTCTCCTCCTAACAATCATATGTTTTGAGCTTGCGCCTAGGGTGTTGGAGCTGGGTTTTCCCTTGTCTCCTTATCACCCCTTATTTATGTGACGGACTCAGCTCCTGCTGAGCCCATTTTTTGAGTGGACCCTCTGGGTCGTGGCACCCACCCACCGAGGGCGAGCTGACCTTGTGAGAATCCACCCCCTATACAGGGAGTGTCAGGGGCAAGACCAAGGGGGTGAGCCACCACGACTGCTGGGACCAGACGGCCGGCTCAGGGGACACTAGACGAGTGTCTGACGACAAGGACGAGCAGGAAGCAAGACGAGACTAGATGTAGGTGTAAGGTATCTTCATTAGAATAACACAAGATCACATACAGAGAAAACAAGCAAAACGTGCAAGGTGCGCGCGTGGGCACGCCAAGGTCCATAACATGGTACGTGCCAGATGGCACGCCTAGGCACAGGTAATGGCATGATGGCATCGGACTCCGGACTGCTGGCAAACCGACAGGGTCCAGGGATCAGGCTGCGGACGTCAGCTCCGGACATCAGGCCGTAGTCATCTGGTTCCGGACCTCTGGCAACGGTCGGCAGGTTCCGGGCATCCGGCAGGCAAACCAGGGTTCAGGCAAGGAGGCACGACAGATATCCAAGCAGGGTGCGTGTTTAGGGAACACGCCAAGGTCCAAGGCTAGGTGCGTGTGTAGGGGACACGCCAGGGTCCAAGGCTAGGTGCGTGTGTAGGGGACACGCCAGGGTCCAAGGCTAGGTGCGTGTGTAGGGGACACACCAGGGTTCAAGACTAGGTGCGTGTGTAGGGGACACACCAGGGTTCAAAGCGAGGTGCGTGTGTAGGGGACACGCCAAGGTTCGCAAACGAGACAGGGTGCGTGTGTAGCCACGCCAAAGCATAGAATAAGACAGTGCGTGTAGAGACACGCCAAGGTACAAGACAGAGTGCGTGTAGAGACACGCCAAGGTACAAGACAGAGTGCGTGTAGAGACACGCCAAGGCACAAGACAGAGTGCGTGTAGAGACACGCCAAGGTACAAGACAGAGTGCGTGTAGAGACACGCCAAGGCACAAGACAGAGTGCGTGTAGAGACACGCCAAGGCACAAGACAGAGTGCGTGTAGAGACACGCCAAGGTACAAGACAGAGTGCGTGTAGAGACACGCCAAGGTACAAGACAGAGTGCGTGTAGAGACACGCCAAGGCACAAGACAGAGTGCGTGTAGAGACACGCCAAGGCACAAGACAGAGTGCGTGTAGAGACACGCCAAGGCACAAGACAGAGTGCGTGTAGAGACACGCCAGGGTTCAGAGCAGGGTGCGTGCTAGGAGCCACGCCAGGGCACAAGGAAGGGCTGCGTGCTAGGAGCCACGCAGGGACGCACACCTCACTGGCCAATGCACACGGCTGTAACGCCAGCACGAGGCACGACTAAGGCACAGGAGGGGGCAAAGGAACCTTCGTGCTAGGAGCCATGCCTGGTTCAGGGCAGGGTGCGTGCTAGTAGCCACGCCAGGGTTCAAGGCAGGGTGCGTGCTAGGAGCCACGCCAGGGCACAAGGAAGGGCTGCATGCTAGGAGCCACGCAGGGGGCACGCCACACTGGCCAGTACACACGGCTGTACACAAACACGTGGCACTTACCACGGCACAGGAGACGGCCAAGGGGAACCCACGCCGGGGTTCAATGCAAGGACAAGGCAGGGAACAAGGCAAGGAATACAGGCAGAAACAGAGCCAGGTCAGAGAGAGGACAGAGTCTAGCAGCGGAGCGTAGGCAGAAGCCCAGAGCCGGGCCAAGGGAAGACCTTGGGACTAGACAAAGAAACGAGCACTAAGGAGAGGAGAAATGGTGCGTGTGCCAGGGAGCACTACAGAGCACCATAGGAGAGAGCGAGGCAGAGCAAGCAAAGACTGAGACCATAGAGAGGAACACAAAGCAGGGAATAGCAAGGCAGAAAACACAGGGAGGACTACAAGTCAAAGCATAGCAAAAGCAAGACATGGCAAAACAGGCGAGGCAGAGAACAAAGGAAGGACTACAAGTCAAAGCATAGCTAAGGCGAGACATAGCAAAACAGACTAAGACAAAGAACAGCAGAAGGACTACAAGGCAAAGCAAGGCAAAGACAAACATGGCACGAGAGACAACACAAGACATGGCACAAGACAAGAGGCGGAATACGAGCACGGAGCGTGTGCAGAGACGCACTACAGAGCAAAGTGCAAGGGCACAGAATAGAGGGAGCAACCCCACAGACCCAGAGCCTTGCAGGGAAGCAACACAATAATCAGGCCCTGAGCATAGGAAGAGGCGGCCTGATATAGGGCATAGCACCTCCTCCTCCAGGTCAGGACCAGGGGAGAACTTCCGGGATTCTAGACATGACGAGATGATAGCAGAACCAGACAGTGCAGGATCTTAGGAAACGTCACATGATCAGGGTTTCAGACATGACGAGATGATCACCGAACCAACCGGTGCAGGATCCTAGGAAGAACACATGATCCGGGATTCTAGACATGACGAGATGATTGCAGAACCAGACAGTGCAGGATCTTAAGAAACATCACATGATCAAGGACTCCAGACATGACGAGAAGATCACAGAAGGCAGAGCAGAAACGCAGGGATCCTGCAGCTCAGACATGAGGTGAGTCTGCACACAGCTCTAGCGAACATGCAGGACAGCAGACAAAACATGCGCATGCACATCGCTCCAGGAGTTCTTGAGACAAACAGACATGGCAGACGTGACAGTACCCCCCTCTTTAAGCCCCCTCTCACCGGGGCTGGAAAGAAGAAAAAAAAAAAATTTTCTTCGGCAGAAACCAGAGTTTAGTACAAACCACTCCAACAATGTTGATCCGACATCTGAAACGGACACCTGCATCGGTCAAGACACAGGAGCCGCTAACGAGACATGAAGATCCAGTGGGGAGGACTGCGGTTAGACAAGCAAGTCTTCTTACTCTGGCTGCCATCATTTCCAAATGAGTCCAGAGGTCAAGGGCCAGGTCTGATTTACATCAGAAGAGTGGCCGGGGTACCGCCATATTCAGGAGAGTCCAGGAGACAGAGCAGATCAGATTCTATAACAGACGGGTCATCAGACGGGTAGCCGAGGTACCAGCGGAGTCCATGGCCTGATTAACTGTGACGGACTCAGCTCCTGCTGAGCCCATTTTTTGAGTGGACCCTCTGGGTCGTGGCACCCACCCACCGAGGGCGAGCTGACCTTGTGAGAATCCACCCCCTATACAGGGAGTGTCAGGGGCAAGACCAAGGGGGTGAGCCACCACGACTGCTGGGACCAGACGGCCGGCTCAGGGGACACTAGACGAGTGTCTGACGACAAGGACGAGCAGGAAGCAAGACGAGACTAGATGTAGGTGTAAGGTATCTTCATTAGAATAACACAAGATCACATACAGAGAAAACAAGCAAAACGTGCAAGGTGCGCGCGTGGGCACGCCAAGGTCCATAACATGGTACGTGCCAGATGGCACGCCTAGGCACAGGTAATGGCATGATGGCATCGGACTCCGGACTGCTGGCAAACCGACAGGGTCCAGGGATCAGGCTGCGGACGTCAGCTCCGGACATCAGGCCGTAGTCATCTGGTTCCGGACCTCTGGCAACGGTCGGCAGGTTCCGGGCATCCGGCAGGCAAACCAGGGTTCAGGCAAGGAGGCACGACAGATATCCAAGCAGGGTGCGTGTTTAGGGAACACGCCAAGGTCCAAGGCTAGGTGCGTGTGTAGGGGACACGCCAGGGTCCAAGGCTAGGTGCGTGTGTAGGGGACACGCCAGGGTCCAAGGCTAGGTGCGTGTGTAGGGGACACACCAGGGTTCAAGACTAGGTGCGTGTGTAGGGGACACACCAGGGTTCAAAGCGAGGTGCGTGTGTAGGGGACACGCCAAGGTTCGCAAACGAGACAGGGTGCGTGTGTAGCCACGCCAAAGCATAGAATAAGACAGTGCGTGTAGAGACACGCCAAGGTACAAGACAGAGTGCGTGTAGAGACACGCCAAGGTACAAGACAGAGTGCGTGTAGAGACACGCCAAGGCACAAGACAGAGTGCGTGTAGAGACACGCCAAGGTACAAGACAGAGTGCGTGTAGAGACACGCCAAGGCACAAGACAGAGTGCGTGTAGAGACACGCCAAGGCACAAGACAGAGTGCGTGTAGAGACACGCCAAGGTACAAGACAGAGTGCGTGTAGAGACACGCCAAGGTACAAGACAGAGTGCGTGTAGAGACACGCCAAGGCACAAGACAGAGTGCGTGTAGAGACACGCCAAGGCACAAGACAGTGCGTGTAGAGACACGCCAAGGCACAAGACAGAGTGCGTGTAGAGACACGCCAGGGTTCAGAGCAGGGTGCGTGCTAGGAGCCACGCCAGGGCACAAGGAAGGGCTGCGTGCTAGGAGCCACGCAGGGACGCACACCTCACTGGCCAATGCACACGGCTGTAACGCCAGCACGAGGCACGACTAAGGCACAGGAGGGGGCAAAGGAACCTTCGTGCTAGGAGCCATGCCTGGTTCAGGGCAGGGTGCGTGCTAGTAGCCACGCCAGGGTTCAAGGCAGGGTGCGTGCTAGGAGCCACGCCAGGGCACAAGGAAGGGCTGCATGCTAGGAGCCACGCAGGGGGCACGCCACACTGGCCAGTACACACGGCTGTACACAAACACGTGGCACTTACCACGGCACAGGAGACGGCCAAGGGGAACCCACGCCGGGGTTCAATGCAAGGACAAGGCAGGGAACAAGGCAAGGAATACAGGCAGAAACAGAGCCAGGTCAGAGAGAGGACAGAGTCTAGCAGCGGAGCGTAGGCAGAAGCCCAGAGCCGGGCCAAGGGAAGACCTTGGGACTAGACAAAGAAACGAGCACTAAGGAGAGGAGAAATGGTGCGTGTGCCAGGGAGCACTACAGAGCACCATAGGAGAGAGCGAGGCAGAGCAAGCAAAGACTGAGACCATAGAGAGGAACACAAAGCAGGGAATAGCAAGGCAGAAAACACAGGGAGGACTACAAGTCAAAGCATAGCAAAAGCAAGACATGGCAAAACAGGCGAGGCAGAGAACAAAGGAAGGACTACAAGTCAAAGCATAGCTAAGGCGAGACATAGCAAAACAGACTAAGACAAAGAACAGCAGAAGGACTACAAGGCAAAGCAAGGCAAAGACAAACATGGCACGAGAGACAACACAAGACATGGCACAAGACAAGAGGCGGAATACGAGCACGGAGCGTGTGCAGAGACGCACTACAGAGCAAAGTGCAAGGGCACAGAATAGAGGGAGCAACCCCACAGACCCAGAGCCTTGCAGGGAAGCAACACAATAATCAGGCCCTGAGCATAGGAAGAGGCGGCCTGATATAGGGCATAGCACCTCCTCCTCCAGGTCAGGACCAGGGGAGAACTTCCGGGATTCTAGACATGACGAGATGATAGCAGAACCAGACAGTGCAGGATCTTAGGAAACGTCACATGATCAGGGTTTCAGACATGACGAGATGATCACCGAACCAACCGGTGCAGGATCCTAGGAAGAACACATGATCCGGGATTCTAGACATGACGAGATGATTGCAGAACCAGACAGTGCAGGATCTTAAGAAACATCACATGATCAAGGACTCCAGACATGACGAGAAGATCACAGAAGGCAGAGCAGAAACGCAGGGATCCTGCAGCTCAGACATGAGGTGAGTCTGCACACAGCTCTAGCGAACATGCAGGACAGCAGACAAAACATGCGCATGCACATCGCTCCAGGAGTTCTTGAGACAAACAGACATGGCAGACGTGACAATTTATGGGACCTTTGTTGCCATTAATTGTTTCTGTGTTTTTCACAGCTGTCCCGATCTTTGATATGGATTTCCGCTCACGTGACCTTACGTGGCGAGCACAACTAAATGATGTGTTTCAGAATGATGTGGACGGGGAATGCGGGACCTCTAATAAGGATGTGCAGGAAGTTATTGTTCGGTTTAAGGAATTGTTGCGTAAGCGCACCAAGACATGGTGGAACCACGAATTTCTAGATCAATACATTCAGAAAGAGTTGATACCGAGGGGACTTAGGATTCAAGTATTCCCGTCTTTCCCAATCTCAGATGAGACTTTTAAAAATAAATGGGAAGAATTGACCAATAATTGTTCAAAAGGTTTTTTGACCCTCTTAAAACAAATGGATCAAGACTCTCTTGCTGTTATTGAAACAGAAATTGATGAATTACCGTCTATTTTACATAAAGAGATGTCCAGTGATGCCCTTAAAAAATTGAATGACCAAATTGATTTGGACTTACAAAAATGGGCTCAGAACATCCAAGTAAATAAGGCTAAAAAACTCAAAAGAGATGTCCAAGTTAACCAACTTTCTAGGGTTTATAGATGGCGAGACACGAATGGCCGATCTCGCCCAAGATACAGGAATACATCCTATTCACGGTCAAGATCTACCTCACTTCGCTCCAATATCTCAACCCAAGAGGATGATTTGGGGCAGAGAGGCACTGGGCCGAATTTTGGCCCTAAGGTGGCTGCTGCCAAGAGGGTTGAGACGCGTCAGTTTACAAAAACTAGAGCTGCGGGATCGGGAGTCCCCCAGGGTGTTCCTCGGGGAGATTTACAGGTATTAAATCTTTCAAATCATGCTCTCACAGATGTGCAATTGGAGGTTCTGGGGAAGGGACTAACATTCTCACCCACTAACTCTTTTAATTACTTTACAGCCTTGAAAGATCTCCAACTATTTTCAAGGAAGCTAATTTTGAAAAAACTTCACACTGCAAGTTATGTTCCTGGGTCCCTGAACAACACCGAAAAGGAGGCAATTCGTGATCTGGAGGACTTGCTTGCTGAACAGGATGGTCCACCTATAAGTAAGTTTCCTCCTACTTCTGGGCCTAAATCCACTAGGTTCCCCCCCTTGTCGCTGTGCCCCTCTGTGGATATCTTCACTAAATTAGTGAGTGAGGACTTTAAGAAATTGTCCTCACGGCGCAGATTGGATAATTTAACCCAAAAACAACGTCAGGCGATCTTCCAATTACAGTCACTGGAGGATGTTGTATTCAAGCCAGCTGATAAGGGGGGAATGTAATGGTATGGCCTAGCTGTAAGTATGAGAAGGAAGTGTTTCGTCAATTGAGGGACCCAGAAACATATCAAAAATTGCCCTCGGACCCAAGGATTCGTTTTTCACATGAGCTTAGACTAATCCTGGAGCGGGCTTTTGAAAGCGGTGTTATAACTAAGAGGGTCTTGGATGGCTTGGTGGTGAGATTCCCCAGAACCCCCACTTTCTATCTTCTACCTAAGGTCCACAAGGATGCCCTTGACCCCCCCAGGGCGTCCTATCGTGTCAGGGATTGGCAGTATCTGTGAACCTGTGTGCCGTTTTATTGATTTCTATTTGAAACCATTAGTGGAAGCACTGCCATCTTATATCCATGACACGACGGATGTTCTGGCACGGGTTGATGGCATCCTTGTGGAACCCTCTACTCTTCTTGTTACTGCCGATGTAGAAAGCCTTCACACATGTATCGATCATTCGGTTGGAGTTGATGCTGTTCGCCTGTTTCTGGGAGCCTCCGACCTGGATGGCCCACTATGTGAGCTTGTCCTTGAGTTGGTCGACTTCATCCTGACCCACAATTTTTTCGTTTTTAAGGACCAATTTTATCTACAGAAGCGGGGCACAGCCATGGGGCGACCTGTGCGCCTTCGTATGCCAACCTCTTTTTGGGGGCCTGGGAGAGGAATCTCTTTGGCGACCGGGGCCCGCGGGACGTCTCCCATGTGCTGTGCTGGTACCGCTTCATAGATGACATTTTATTTTTGTGGGATGGTGGAGTCGACCAGCTCAGGAACTTCATGAGGTCGTAGAATGTCAACAACTATAATATTCGCTTGACATACAAGTGTGACGACAGGGTTGTGGATTTCCTGGATGTCCGTCTGGAGATCGACATTGATCGGCGTATCCAGACGGACGTCTTCAGGAAACCCACCTCTGTCAATTCCTTACTACATGCATCTTCGGCTCATGATCCGGCCACTGTGAGGGCCATCCCGGTCGGACAGTTCCTTCGCATGCGACGCATCTGCTCCACCAATGATCGATTTGAGAAACAAGCTCAAGATATGAGTGATCGTTTTCTTAAGAGGGGTTATAGCCGTAGGTGTATTAAGAGGGGCTATAATCGAGCTAGATGTACCCCGCGTAGTGGTCTTTTACAACCCACTACGAGGATCGGCAGACAAGACAGAGATGGACCTATATGCTTTATATCTACATAAAACCATGAATGGCGCAATATGCGCACTATTTTACAAAAACACTGGTCCATTCTGGAGACAGAACCAGCCCTGAGGACCGTCCTGGGGCACTCCCCTTCCATGACGCCACGCCGTTCTAGGAATTTGAGTGACCTCTTGGTTCGGAGTCACTATGTGCCCACTCCCAAAAACTTCTTTGGGACAAGTGGTCCGGTGTGTGGCTCTTTTCAGTGTGGACATTGCCTGGCTTGCGCCAATGTCTTGCGCTGTTCCACCTTCAGCTCCTCGGATGGTATGAGGGAGTTTGCAATTAGACAACGGATTTCATGTGGTACGTCAAATGTCATCTATTACGCAACCTGTCCGTGCCCCAAAATTTATGTGGGCCTCACCACGAGAGAGCTGAGGGTGCGGACACGTGAACATGTGCGGGACATTGGCGCAGCCAGGACTGTATCTGACCCCACTGAACTTAAAACCATTCCCAGACACTTCCGGGCTCACCATAATTGTGATGCAGGATTGTTGAAAATTAGGGGGATTGATGCATTACATATGGGCATAAGGGGTGGGGATCATAAAAAAATCCTTGGGCAAATGGAGGTCAAATGGATTGTCCGTTTGGACACCATGAGACCTAGAGGATTGAATGAGTCCTTAAGTTTTATTCCATTTTTATAATGATCCACTTGACCCAACTTAACTCGTTGGTTGCCCCTCCTTGCCCCCTCCTCCTTCTTTTCGTGTTTAACGCGACATTCCCTTTTCCTTCTTTTTGGGTTTAGATTTTAACCTGAAATAACATATTGTGGTATGGCTCTCTTTGTTTGTGGTTTCTGCATGACTCCATATTTCCCATGTCGTTCTGTAGTGGTTGTTTTTATTTTTATTTTTACTCATATTGTTTTAAATTATTGATATATTCCTTGTTTGTCATTTTTAGTTTATTTCTTTATGTGCCCCGGTTCGGCTCCAATTAGCCCTATATAGTGGATCCGATATCTTACTGTCTACAATCAAGAATACCTATGGATGTCCCCACAGATCGAACATCTTGCAACATGCTGTATTTTTGAATGTGGTCTTTCTCTCCCCTTTCCGATTGTATGTTTTACTGTACTTTATTTCCAGTGATCCTATACTTGACTACTATAATTACTTGGAAATTATATTTTTCTGTACCGTTATATATACTATTGTTAGGGGTATTCTGCATATTATTTATAGTGTATATTCACTGTGTATATACAGCGTGACTACCATTAGATATATGGGGTGTATCTTTATGCAACTTCGGTCCCCTGATGTAGACTTTTGGATTTGGGACCATTTACATTGTGTCCCATAAATCCTTGTTTGGCCGTGCGCATCGCCGTGTGGTGTGTGGCTCCATGTTGCGGTCGGCGTCCCTCAACACAGTGCGCTCTGCCTCAGGTTTCCCACGCATGCGCAGTGTGTGGACGCCGTGCTGCAGCATAGGATCTGCAGACACCACGGCGCATGCGCCGCTTGTGCCACTCTTATTGGTGGACGCCGGTCATGTGACCGGGGTCATGGGCTATTTGAAGGCCCTACCGGGACTTTCTCACTTACTCTCCTCCTTTTTAAAGCGGCTGGGGACGTCGCGAAACGCGCGTCGGAGGCCCCACTGCTGGACTCCCTCCTCTTCCCCTCCTCGGTGAGTTGTTCTTTGGTCTCCTTATATGGTCTTTTGATTCCAACCAGCATCGGTTTTATCTCTTTGACCCTCACTGTTAGCGGGCATTGGCATTGATGGATTTGGCTATTGCTATCCAGATTGTTTATTCCAGATTTGCTGGGGTGGTATCTTGATCTAAGACATGACCTAAGGTTCACGTTATATATCCACCGGGTTTTCCATCGGGGGGGTGTGAGGTTGGGCCATGGGACATATTGTCCATACTGTTCATGAGCACATCTTTTGCTATCCATTTTGTACTATTGTTACCAATTTAATATTAATAAAAATTTGCATTTTTCTATATGGGATTTATTGCGTGCTCTTGTGTTTCTCCTCTTAACAATCATATGTTTTGAGCTTGTGCCTAGGGTGTTGGAGCTGGGTTTTCCCTTGTCTCCTTATCACTCCTTATTTATGGGACCTTTGTTGCCAAAATATTTTAGTGTAGTATCTGGAAAGTGATATCTGGTTACCATTCATCTATGCAATCTCAACCCGATTCTGGCAAGATTATATCTCGGTTTTAAGAATAGAGTAGGCTTCTTCTTAGCTTAAAGCCTTTTGGAGATTTAGGCACATCGACCACACTATACCTGGCAATGCATCAAGCTTTATCTCTGATGAATATGATATGAACATGATCTCATTTTCAATTGTATAGTAAAATATTAGTCTAGATTATCAGGGACAATGTAGGCGAGTGTATCCAAAAAGCCCCCATGTGTTACTTAGTGAGTAGAGGGCTGCAGGTTTAAGGTTTTTCTCCTTATTTATGGCTAGTGATTATATACTCTCAACTCTAGTTAAATGTATATTTTATAGAAAGCTTATCTTCATATATTGTACATTGGAGTTCATTGTCAGTATGCAAATTGTCCAAAGTGTAGTCCTTTACTTCACTGTCCATGCAAAGGGAACTTGTCATGTGAAAAAATGCTGATATGAGGTTAATAGTTTTCTGAACCTGCCCGACTCCCGCAATTAGAGTCCTGCTGCAAGGAGGAAGTTAACTTTATTCCTCCTGGCAGTGTTAACCCACCTACACATATTTTCCCCTATCCCCATTGTTCTCATTTTATGTATCCACCTTTTGTGTGGCACCGTATCAAATGCTTTTGAAAAGTCAATGTACACCACGTCCACTGCATTCCCTTGGTCCAGTCCGGAACTTACCTCTTCATAAAAGCTTATCAGATTAGTCTGACAGGAACGGTCCCTTGTAAACCTATGTTGATATTGGGTCATGAGGTTATTCTTCTCCAGATACTCCAGTATAGTATCTCTTAGAAAACCCTCCAGGATTTTACCCACAGTTGAGGTTAAACTTACTGGCCTATAATTTCCAAGTTCAGTTTTTGTCCCCTTTTTGAATATTGGCACCACATTTGCTATACGCCAGTCCTGTGGTAAAGACCCTGTTATTATGGAATCTTTAAAGATTAAAAATAATGGTCTATCTATGACTGTGCTTAATTCCTGCAGTACTCCGGGGTGTATCCCATCCGGGCCCGGGGATTTGTCAACTTTAGTGATTTTTAGATGTCGCCGTACTTCCTGCTGAGTTAAGCAGGTGACATTTAATGGAGAATTTTTATCCCTGATCATGTTATCCGTCATGGGATTTTCTTGTGTAAATACTGTTGAAAAAAAGTCATTTAGCATATTGGCTTTTTCCTCATCGTCATCCACCATTTCACCCAGACTATTTTTAAGGGGACCAACACTATCATTTTTTAGTTTCTTACTATTTATGTAGTTAAAGAATATTTTGGGATTATTTTTACTTTCTCTGGCAATGAGTCTCTCTGTCTCAATCTTTGCTGTCTTGATTTGCTTTTTACAGAATTTATTTAATCTTCTGTATTTAGTTAATGCCTCATCACTACCTACTTGCTTTAATTCTCTAAATGCTTCTATTTCTGGAATGTTTATTCCCATATGATATATATTGTGCACAGGTCCTATTCAGGATGCTAATAAACGTCTTCCATTTTCTTTGTGTATTTTTATGTCTCAGGATGTCGTCCCAGTTAATTGCACCAAGATCATCTCTCATCCATTGGAAATTTGCTTTCCTGAAGTTTAGTGTCCTTGTAACCCCTCTACTACACATCTTATTAAAGGATACATGAAAACTTATTAATTTATGATCACTATTACCTAAGTAACCCCCAACCCTTACATTTGATATGCGGTCTGGCCTGTTGGTTAATATTAGGTCTAGCAGTGCCCCCCTCTTGTTGGGTCCTGAACCAGTTGTGAAAGGTAATTGTCTCTCATAGTTGTCAAAAACCTATTACCTTTGCTGGAACTGCAGGTTTCGGTTCCCCAATGTATTTCAAGGTAGTTGAAGTCCCCCATAATAATGACTTCTCCTTGAGTCGCTGCTTCATCTATTTGCTTTATGAGGATATTCTCTGTTGCTTCCATTATTTTTGGAGACTTATAACAAACCCCTATCAGTAATTTATTATTTTTCCCCCCTCCCCTTATCTCTACCCACAGGGACTCTACATTTTCATTAGATTCATATATATTATCACGAAGGATGGGTTTTAAGGATGATTTTACATATAAACACACGCCTCCCCCTCGTTTATTTGTACAGTCATTTCTGAACACACTATAGCCCTGTAAATTAACCGCCCAGTCATGGCTCTTGTCCAGCCATGTTTCAGATATCCCCACCATGTCATAATTATGTTCCATCAACATTAACTCCAATTCCTCCATTTTGTTGGCGAGGCTTCTGGCATTAGTATACATGCACTTTATGTATCTCTCTGTACCTATTCTTTCTTAAATTATTAACTGTTCTAACCCCACCCCCCATGCCACCCCCACCCCCAATGTCATTATTTGTGCCCAGGTCTCTATCTGCACTGTCTTCCCCTCCTATAAAAGGAATACCCTCCCCCCGTCCCTAGTTTAAACACTCCTCCAACCTTCTAGCCATTTTCTCCCCCAGCACAGCAGCACCCTCCCCTTTGAGGTGCAGCCCGTCCCTAGCGTAGAACCTGTAGCCAACTGAGAAGTCGGCCCAGTTCTGCAGGAACCCAAACCCCTCCTTCCTACACCAATTCCTGAGCCACTTATTAACCTCCCTAATCTCCCGTTGCCTCTCTGGCGTGGCACGTGGTACCAGAGGTATTTCCAAAAATACCACCTTGGAGGTCCTTGCTTTAAGCTTACAGTCTAATTCCCTGAAATCATCTTTAAGGACCTTCCACCTACCTCTAACTTTGTCATTTGTGCCAATGTGCACCATGACCACTGGATCCTCACCAACCCCTCCCAGTAATCTGTCAACCCGATCAGCGATGTATCGGACTCGAGCGCCAGGTAGGCAGCACACCGTTCGACGGTCCCTGTCTTTGTGACAGATTGCCCTATCTGTTCCCCTAATAATTGAGTCTCCCACTACCAGAACCTGTCTGGCCTGCCCTGCTCTCCTATTTCCCCTCTTACTGGAGCAGACACTCCTCCGGCTTTCAGAGGACATGCCTTGCTGCAGCAGTGCTACTCCTGCACTAACACTACCCTCATCTGCCAACTTAGCAAACTTATTGGGGTGTGCCAGATCAGGACTAGCCTCCCTGGTGCTCTTCCCTCTACCCCGCCTTCTAACTGTCACCCAGCTAGCTGCTTCATTGTCCTGCAGCTCCAACCTAGCATCCCCCCTCATCTATCCCATTGAGCGTCTGCTCAGTGAGCAGAAGACTCCTTTCCATATTGTCTATGGATCTCAGTGTTACCAGCTGCACATTTAGATCCAGTATCTGGGCTTCCAAATGCACAACGTGCTCATATCTCGCACAGCAGTACGCACCCTCGACCGGCTGTTCAAGGATTTCATACATGCGGCAAGATGAAAAGTAATACTGACAAATGTATATGTACATGTCTATTTGAACACTAAAATGTGGCTGACTCTGGTTCATCACTTACAAAGGAAAGCTTAGCGCTGGCAAAATCCCATTTGGCATAATCCTTTATCTTTTGTCCAAAAACATCATGCAGAATAAACCAACACTGCCCTAACTCAAGAGCAAGGGAAAGAATCACCGCTCCTCTAGTTTATTTTTTTCTTTTTTTTTAGAAAGTATTTAACCCTTGTAAGAAATAAGCACAGGATTATCGACAGTGAACAGCACCGATCACACCCAGGTACCTGGTAATGTAAGAAGAAAACACTTAGGAAAATGAAGCATCACTGTGCATTTGCCAAGTTGCATGCCATTACAATATTTTTCTACAAAGTTCTTGAGAAGATTAAAAAGGGGTTTGCAACGAAATGCTTTAATAAACCATAGTTTACTCCGCCCTACACTCTTTTGGCTGTTCAATGGAAGACTGCAATATTAGACTATTAACAAGCTTTCCAAAAACAATTACAAAACAGCTTGCCCCCTATGTGACCTAACATTTTGTACACTTCAGAATGATGAGATCAATGGTTTCAAAGCTCATAACAAACATATTTACTCTAGATGCTGCGAAAAGTGGTGGAGTTTTTTTTTTGGCGCATATACAGTATAGCTATTTTGAAACAATGACAACTGCACTAGGATTACGATCCCATAGCACACAAATGTTCTGTTCAGAATTTTACATGTGGTGACTTGTAATGGTTGCTTACTAAATGGATCTGCACATAATTTAGCCACACAATCTGGACAGATTGTTAGTGCGTGTGTCTATAAAAGAGATGGATCCTATTCTCTGCTCCTTTACGACTTATTATGATCATTTTGCCTACTTTCTAGATGTTCAAAATTACATAATTTTGCCTAGGGTAGGTGAAATAATATCGCTGGGGGGGCTACTGTGGTAAATACATGGCATCAGTGTTAAATATAAAAATACAGGATGGCACCTCATGTAATATACTTAGTCTAAAGGGAACCTGTCACATCGATAACCCTATTAACCTGCAGATATTGGGTTAATCTGCAGGTTAATAGAGTTATGCTGGAATCACACCAGCGTATGGCATCGGATGCGATACGCTATTGACCCTCGGCTCCTGCTCTGCTGAAAGTGTAATCCGAGTGTCAGTGCTCTGTGCTCCGATCCTCTTTCTTGATCGGAGCACAGCTGTATAGGAGGAAACGGAGAAAGTAATTTCTCCATCTCTTCTGCTGCCGGTGGGAATCACACTGCACTGGGTTGATATCCAAGTGCATTACCATGTTTCACACGCACCCATAAACTTGTATGGGTGCGAGTGAGCAGAGTCTCACTGCCAATCACAGCATGCTGCAATTGTTGAGAAAATAATTGCAGATCTGAGTTGCCCCATAGAGTAAAGGCTCCGTCTCACATAGTGAGATCGCTAGAGAGATCGCTAATGTGTCACCGATTTTTATCGCATAGCACTTGGCCGCTTTAAATGGTAGTGTGACTCCGGCTGTAGAATTCTGCCATTCTGAAACTGTGGCTCCTGGGAGGAAATGAACGATATTCCTCCCTTGAGCTGCTGGCTATATATGCGGATTAATAGCATTGATACAAGGTGGGATTCCAGAATACTTCCCTATGGTTGACTCAAGAGACTTCAGTCATGGGAATTGCCTATTTACATTACTAGGACTGTATACACATACAGTTGTGGCGAAAAGTATTGACACCCCTGCAATTCTGTCAGATAATACTCAGTTTCTTCCTGAAAATGATTGCAAACACAAATTCTTTGGTATTATTATCTTCATTTAATTTGTCTTAAATGAAAAAACACAAAAGAGAATGAAGCAAAAAGCAAAACATTGATTATTTCACACAAAACTCCAAAAATGGATTGGCACCCTCAGCCTAATACTTGGTTGCACAACCTTTAGCCAAAATAACTGCGACCAATCGCTTCCGGTAACCATCAATGAGTTTCTTACAATGCTCTGCTGGAATTTTATACCATTCTTCTTTGGCAAACTGCTCCAGGTCCCTGATATTTGAAGGGTGTCTTCTCCAAACTGCCATTTTTAGATCTCTCCACAGGTGTTCTCTGGGATTCAGGTCTGGACTCATTGCTGGCCACCTTAGAAGTCTCCAGTGCTTTCTCTCAGACCATTTTCTAGTGCTTTTTGAAGTGTGTTTTGGGTCATTGTCCTGCTGGAAGACCCATGACCTCTGAGGGAGACCCAGCTTTCTCACACTGTTGGTAGTCTTCTGACTTCATAATGCCATGCACACGGTCAAGCAGTCCAGGGCCAGAGGCAGGAAAGCAACCCCAAAACATCAGGAAACCTCCACCATGTTTGACTGTAGGGACCGTGTTCTATTCTTTGAATGCCTCTTTTTTTCTCCTTTAAACTCTATGTTGATGCCTTTGCCCAAAAAGCTCTACTTTTGTCTCATCTGACCAGAGAACATTCTTCCAAAACGTTTTAGGCTTTTTCAGGTAAGTTTTGGCAAACTCCAGCCTGGCTTTTTTATGTCTCGGGGTAAGAAGTGAGGTCTTCCTGGGTCTCCTACCATACAGTACCTTTTCATTCAGATGCTGATGGAAAGTACGGGTTGACACTGTTGTACCCTTGGACTGCAGGGCAGCTTGAACTTGTTTGGATGTTAGTCGAGGTACTTTACCCAATATCCGCACAATCTTGTGTTGAAATCTCTTGCCAATTTTTCTTTTCCATCTACATCTAGGGAGGTTAGCCACAGTGCCATGGGCTTTAAACTTCTTGATGACACTGCGCACGGTAGACACAGGAACATTCCGGTCTTTGGAGATGGACTTGTAGCCTTGAGATTGCTCATGCTTCCTCACAATTTGGTTTCTCAAGTCCTCAGACAGTTCTTTGGTCTTCTTTTTTTCTCCATGCTCAATGTGGTACACACAAGGACACAGGACAGAGGTTGAGTCAACTTTAATCCATGACAACTGGCTGCAAGTGTGATTTAGTTATTGCCAACACCTGTTAGGTGCCACAGGTAAGTTACAGGTGCTGTTAATTACACAAATTAGAGAAGCATCACATGATTTTTCAAACAGTGCCAATACTTTTGTCCACCCTATTTTTTATGTTTGGTGTGGAATTATATACAATTTGGCTTTAGGACAATTCTTTTTGTGTTTTTTCATTTAAGACAAATTAAATGAAGATAATAATACCAAAGAGTTTGTGTTTGCAATCATTTTCAGGAAGAAACTGAGTATTATCTGACAGAATTGCAGGGGTGTCAATACTTTTGGCCACAATTGTACTTTTTTTTCACAGTATATATCAATCTATAGTGTGTATGTGTGTACTGTGTATATACACACACTATTGATTAATATTGAATAAGTATTTGCTGCTATTCTGGCTGCCAACTATTCCTTATAATTTAAATTTTTCCTTCTAGCAATGTAATTGCACATGGACATATAAAATTACAACAAATGTATAATAACCATGCCCCTTTTCCAGCAATCAATATATAAGGCAAAAATTGCTTAATGCTTGAAATAAGCGGATCAATCCACAGAGGATCAACTTCAAGTCGAATTTCCTGAGAAGTCGAATGATCGGCCAAAAAAAATGCCTGGCCCAATTTCACACATTGCTAAAGACTCAGAGAGTAGGTTAATGGCTTAAGGCACAGCCGCACAGGCTTCTCAAATTTATGCAACGGAAATAAAAATTTTGGAGAAAATTTGGTAAACTGCGGTAGGCAAATTTGAATTTCAAAAGATCTACTCATCTCTCGCCAATCTAAAGAATATCAGGGAGATGGGACTAAAGTGCATGGCATAAATTTAGTTTTGATGTAAATGTACCTGGACTTTCCTTCACCTGGAGAAAAATATCAATTAGCTGTCCTAGCTCTGTGTGAAAATATTCTGGCCAAAGCAAGGAGGCTTATTGGGGCCCTGTACAATCCCAGCACCTATGGTACACGCCCATACAAATCTACCAACCCCAACTTCAACCCCGGGGAAAGTAATACGTAATAATGCGCGACAAAAGTGGGGTTGCTCTGTCATGGGAATAGTATTTAGCAGGATAAGAAGTTCAGCAGATATGACAATTTTGCTCTTCATGTATGTGGTTCAATATTTTATCTTTGCCCTTAAACTCACAAAAAAGCCCTGAGTTGACAGATCTGTGCTGCGCCATAATAAACAGAGCGGATCTATATGTAAACCCTCATGGATGTTCTTTATTAGTGATAATATCTGAGGATATTTGCTCTTACTGTCTTAAGAATGGAGGGCTTATTTTCAGTTAAGTATGACAATATTTAGTTGACCTCTAAGGCCATTTGTGATATAGTAATATTGTCCAAATCTGCTGACTCTGTGAGTGGAGGCTCCCATGCAATAACACTGCTACAGCAGTCTGCGAGTATTTAGTCTATGCCAGAAATGCTGCTGAATAACTGAAAGTGTTTTGCATATATAACCAAGGGAAAGAGACAGAGAGATTTCGGGACTAGGACCTCCAGGAATCAATTTTTAACTATTTAAAGAGACAGTAATCTGATTAAATATTAATTCTACGGGATCATTTTAGAAATTGTGAAGACCAGTAAACAGTTAACATGTCTTTAGACTTTTACATTGGTTTTTTTTTCTAAAGGGAGTCTGTTACCAAATTTTTGCCATAAATCTGAGAGCAGCATCATGTAGAGACAGAGACAATGATTTCAGTGATGTGTCACTTAATGGGCTGCTTGCTGTAGATTTGGTACAATCACTGTTTTATCAACAAGGGATTATCACTAGAGGACAAAGTAAAATTGGCGCCATTTAGTCCTCCATATTCATAAGGTATGTATAACCTCACCCGCACTACTGATTGGCAGCTTTCTGCCTATGCACAATGTACGCAGAAAATTGTCAATATTTGGTGTGGGTGGGGTTATACAGAGCTCAGCATTCAGAGAACTGGTAGATTTACTACAAAGATAACAGTAGTTTTTATCAAAATGACAGCATGCAACCCAGTAATTGACACATCACTGGAATCAGGGTCTCTACTCCTACATCATATTGCTCTCAGAAGGGTAGCAAAAATCTTCGTGCTGCTTTGGAGGTGGAAGTGGGCCCTTTTATCTCTTGGGCACTGTGCAGCTGCACAGGTTGCACCAACAGTATGTACATCCTTGATTATTGGTTAAAAAAATCACTGACACGATTAGCAAGCCTTACACATAATAAGTGTCCTGGACAGTCAGAGGTAAAGGTTGCCAAGAATGAGCCTTGCCCCATTATCAGCCCAGATGTGCTCTGGAAACTAGAAATGCTAACCTCCTTCTCTTTGGAGTTGTTTCATTTCAACTGAGTTTATAAGGTAGCATAAAGATAGTTGGTCAAAGAGTTTGAGAAAAAGTTGTCCTTTAAATCATACATTAGAGTAAATGAAAAATGTTTGATGAAACCTTTGTGGTTTCTACAGTGGTTCTTGAAAGTTTATGAACTCTTCAGAAATGTCCATATTTCTACTTAAATTTGATCTCAAACTACATCAGATTCTCACCTAAGTCATAAAAGTAAATAAAGGGAACCAACTAAAACAAATTAGTCAAAATTACTAGACTTTTCATTTTTTTTAAATGAAGCAAATTGATCCAATAGCACATGTCTGTGAGTGGCAAATGTATGTGATCCTTTGCTTTCAGTACATAGTGTGACCTCTCTTGTGCACAAATAACGGCACCTAATCTATCAACTTGTAGAAATTTTAGCCTATTGCTAACTAGCTTTAATTTTGTTATGTTGGAGAGTTGTCTCCCATGGAGTCATGGAGTGCTCATTTATGGTCCTTCCACTACATTGATGTAGGATTATGGTCAAGTATTTGACTTCATCATTCTAAAACTTTAACTTTATTTTTAGTTAGCCATTCTCATTGTCGTAGATCTGCTCACTTGGCTGCACAAGAAGGTAGACAATGGAACACTATCTCTAAGACTCTCACTGGTTTATTAGGAGTGCTGCATAAGCCAGTGCAGAGTTATCAAAATAAAACAAGGCCTTCCTGGCCTAAAGGCCCCATCACACACACCATTTGGCCATCGACGTCTTGTGCCCTTCAGAAGATCAGTCAGGGGGACGGCTATCATTGCAAAATTCAGGATAAATCAGAAAGTATCCCACAATTCCCAGAAATGCCTTAACCTGCTTTTTTGGAGACCATTTGCACCAGTTTTGTATTGCCTTATTTACTTGCGGCGTTATTTCGCTCCTTCTGATGATGTAGCCAAAGTATTTTGCTTCTTCCATAACCATGGCACACTTCATTGGGTTTAAAGTAAACCATGCCTTCCTCACTGCATGATACACTTCCAGAAACATGCGCTGTGAAAATTGGACTTTGACAGATCCTGGTTCTTTAACCCCTTCACTACCAAGGGTGGTTTGCACGTTAACTCTCGGGCCAATTTTTGCCATTCTGACCACTGTCCCTTTATGAGGTAATAACTCTGGAGTGCTTCCATGGATCCTGGTGATTCTGACAATGTTTTCTCGTGACATATTGTACTTCATGTTAGTGGTAAAATTTCATTCACATAACTTGCGTTTATTTGTGAAAAAAAATGGAAATTTGGCAAAAATTTTGAAAATTTTGCAATTTTCCAACTTTGAATTTTTATGCTCATAAATCACAGAGATATGGCACTCAAAAAACTTAATAGATAACATTTCTCACATGTTTACTTTACATCAGCACAATTTGGGAACCAAAATTTTTTTTTTGTTAGGAAGTTATAAGGGTTAAAAGTTTACCAGCGATTTCTCATTTTTACAACACCATTTTATTTTTAGGGACCACATCACATTTGAAGCCACTTTGAGGGGTCTATATGATAGAAAATACCCAAAAGTGACACCATTCTAAAAACTGCACCCCTCAAGGTGCTCAAAACCACATTCAATAGGTTTATTAACCCTTCAGGTGCTTCACAGGAATTTTTTGAATGTTTAAAAAAAATGAACATTTAACTTTTTTCACAAAAAAAATTAGTTCAGGTTCAATTTTTTTATTTTACCAAGGGTAACAGGAAAAACTGGACTGCAAAAGTTATTGTGCAATTTGTCCTGAGTACGCTGATGCCAGATATGTGGGGGGAACCACTGTTGGGCGCATGGAAGAGCTCGGAAGGGAAGGAGCGCAGTTTGACTTTTTCACTGCAAAATTGGCTGGAATTCAGATTGGATGCCATGCCACGTTTGAAGAGCCCCTGATGTGCCTAAACAGTGGAAACCCCCCACAAGTGACCCCATTTTGGAAACTAGACCCCCCCAAGGAACTTATCTAGATAGGTGGTGGGCACTTTGAACCCCCAAGGGCTTCACAGAAGTTTATAACGTACAGCCGTACAATTAAAAAAATCATATTTTTTCCACAAAAATGATCTTTTCACACCCAGTTTTTATTTTCCCAAGAGTAACAGGTCCCCAAAAGTTATTGTGCAATTTGTCCTGAGTACGCTGATACCCCATATATGGGGGTAAACCACTATTTGGGCACATGGCAGAGCTCGGAAGATGCGCAGCGCCATTTAACTTTTTTGGCTGGAATTGAGATAGGACGCCTTGTCGCGTTTGGAAAGCCCCTGATGTGCCAAAACAGTGGAAATCCCCCAATTCTAACTCCAAACCTAACCCTAGCCCTAGCCATAACCCTAGCCCTACCCCTAGCCTTAACCCTAGCTCTGACCCTAGCCCTAACCCTAACCCTAATGGGAAAATGTAAATAAATGAAAAAAAAATTATTTTATTATTTTTCCCTAACTAAGGGGGTGATAACGGGGGGTTTGATTTACTATTTCTGGCGGTTTTTATTTTTGGCAGCTGTCATACGCTAAAAGACGCTTTTTATTGTAAAACTAGTTTATGCATGACCGCATTTTGAGAGCTATAATTTTTCCATATTTTGACCCACCAAATCATGTGAGATCTAATTTTTTGTGGGACGAGGTGACGTTTTTATTGGTACCATTTTCGGGCACGTGACATTTTTTCATCGCTTTTTATTCCGATTTTTGGGACGCAGAATGAACAAAAACCAGCGTTTCATGAATTTCTTTTGGGGGTGCGTTTACACCGTTCCGCGTGCGGTAAAATTGATAAAGCGGTTTTATTCTTCGGGTCAGTGCGATTACAGCGATACCTCATTTATGTCATTTTTTTATGTTGTGGCGGTTTTATGCAATGAAAATAATTTCTATATAAAAAATAATTATTTTTGCATCGCTTTATTCTGCGAGCTATAACTTTTTTATTTTTTTGCTGATGATGCTGTATGGTGGCTCGTTTCTTGCGGGACAAGATGACGTTTTCAGCGGTACCATGGATATTTATATGCGTCTTTTTGATCGTGCGTTATTGCACTTTTTGCTCGGCGGTATGATAATAAATCATTATTTTTTGCTTCGTTTTTTATTTTTATTTTTTAAGGGGTTCGCTAAAGGAGTTAACTAATGGGACAGTTTTATAGGGTGGGTTATTACGATACCAAATATGTGTACTTTTATTGTTTTTTTGTTTTTTTATTTTCAAAAAATGAATTTATTCGGGAATATTTTTTTTTTAATTAAATTTACACTTTTTTTTTTTTTTTTACTTTATTATAATGTCCCATGGGGGACATCACTGTCCTGTGACAGATCGCTGATCTGTCACATCACAGATCGCTGTGACAGATCAGCAATCTGTCACAGGCACTGCTGCAGGCTTCCTCATGCCTGCGCTCTGCGGGCAGTGAGGAGGCCAGCTCCCTGCAGGCCCCCCGAAGGTCCCCGACGCCATATTGGATCCGATGACCTGCAGGGAAAGCGACCCCCGCAGCGGAGCTGCACATCGCGCTGCTGTGGGGGTCACAGGGAAGAACGGAGGGAGCCCCCTCCCTGCCGATGCTTCCTTTAGGCTGGAGTCACACACAACCATTAAAAAAACGGTCCCATTTTAACGGTCCGAAATCGCACAAAGGTATCTTAACCATTGATCCGTTTTTGATGCGATTTTCTTAATTGATGCGATTTTAATCGCATGTAAGGATCCGTTTGACATCCGTCTGGCGAGATTTTCTCGCAGGAAAGCAAAATGGACATATAATGGAGCCCAATGACAGGTTTCCCCACACAAAGAATGAATAGATCTAGACACATTAAATACATATATATATATATTTATATATATTATACATGTCATAGAGACACATTAATATATATATTACAAATTCATACAGTTCATCATAGCAGAATAGCCACAGAAACATTTGCCGGCTTTAAGACTTAATTTCTAATCAGCCAATCACATGGCGGCAACTCAGTGCATTTAGGCATGTAGACATGGTCAAGACAATCTCCTGCAGTTCAAACCGAGCATCAGTATGGGGAAGAAAGGTGATTTGAGTGCCTTTGAACGTGGCATGATTGTTGGTGCCAGAAGGGCTGGTCTGAGTATTTCAGAAACTGCTGATCTACTGGGATTTTCACGCACAACCATCTCTAGGGTTTACAGAGAATGGTCCGAAAAAGAAAAAAAATCCAGTGAGCGGCAGTTCTGTGGCCGGAAATGCCTTGTTGATGCCAGAGGTCAGAGGAGAATGGGCATACTGGTTCGAGCTGATAGAAAGGCAACAGTGACTCAAATTGCCACCCGTTACAACCAAGGTAGGCAGAAGAGCATCTCTGAACGCACAGTGCGTCGAACTTTGAGGCAGATGGGCTACAGCAGCAGAAGACCACACTGGGTACCACTCCTCTCAGCTAAGAACAGGCATCTGATGGCTACTTTCAGCAGGATAATGCGCCATGTCATAAAGCTTGAATCATCTCAGATTGGTTTCTTGAACATGACAATGAGTTCACTGTACTCAAATGGCCTCCTCAGTCACCAGATCTCAATCCAATAGAGCATCTTTGGGATGTGGTGGAACGGGAGATTCGCAGCAGGGATGTGCAGCCGACAAATCTGCGCCAACTGTGTGATGCCATCATGTCAATATGGTCCAAAATCTCTGAGGAATGCTTCCAGCACCTTGTTGAATCTCTGCCACGAAGAATTGAGGCAGTTCTGAAGGCAAAAGGGGGTCCAACCCATTACTAGCATGGTGTACCTAATAAAGTGGCCAGTGAGTGTATATATATATATATATATGTGTGTCTAGATCTATTCATTCTTTATTTAACCGGTCTCTGTGATTTTACTGTATTGGAAGAATTGCCGGCTTTTGCTAAAGGACACCGGGTGCGATTTTATCGCAAGTCACACATCTAGTCCGTTTTTAGCCCCATTTTTTCTCACCCCCATAGACTTGCATTGTCGAATCCGATCCGAAAATCGGTGACAATCGCAGCATGCTGCGATTGTCTCGGTCCGAGGATCGGATCCGATCAAAAATTGCATGATGGGAGCTGCCCCATAGAATAACATTGGGACGAATGCAATGCGATTTTTTATCGCATTGCATTCGTCCGATTTAATCGCCAGTGTGACCCCGGCCTTAATCCCCGGTACACAGCGATCATGTTTGATCGCGGTGTGCCAGGGGTTAACGTGTCGGGGGCGGTCCGTGACTGCCCCTGACACATTGTGCCAGGTGTCAGCTGCGATAATCAGCTGACACCCGGCCGCGATTAGCGGCGCTCCCCTCGTGAGCGCCGCTGATCGCATTAGACTTACTATTCCGCCCTTGGGACTTAGGTCCCAGGTCACATGGACGGAATAGTACGTCCAATGTAGGAAAGGGGTTAAATAAAACAGGTCGCTAACCACACATGATTGTCATCCCATTGATTGAAAACTAGACTTTAATTTCACATTCATATAATTTGCTGATCCTAATTGTTCACATACTTTTTTTCACTCAAAACTAATATTGGATCATTTTCATTGCATGAAAAATGATAAAGTCTAATATTTTTTACTTATTTGTTTTTTTGTTCTCTTTATTTACTTTTAAGACTTGTATGAAAATCTCATGCAGTTTTAGGTAAAATATAGCCAAAATAGGGAAAATTCTGAAGAGTTCACAAACTTTCAAACACCACTGTAAATCTTACTGTAGCCTTTTAAAATGTCTGGATACTTTCATCTTCACAACTGGATTAGACTACATAGTCTTGACACATGTCAAAAATAGAGAACACTTTATTTTCATAGACAGTAAATTCTATGCCTGGGGCATGATGTGGGAGGTAACTTTAAAAAAAAAAAAAAATTATGAGGCAGCACTTAAACCATTTACGACCACCTGTCATCTTTTTTAAATTCAACTCTGAATCAATGGTTGTCGGGCTTTCTTACGAAAAGTGAAGTATTTTATTGTTTCTTCCATTGTCTCAAACAATGTAAATGCTGCCTTGATACATTAGTCAGATATCATCCAAACAAGAGCTGGATTTTTGCAAGGAAAATAAGTGTCCATTGTATTAAATGGCCAGTGCTGTCCGCAGATGGGTGTCTTTAGCTGATACTCAAGTCATATTTCATGGGATTTCTTTCAGGCTTTTTAAGCATTTGACTTTATAACTTCCTATCGTCCAGGCTCTACAAAGGAGAGTACAAGTTATAAACCTACAGAAACATTAATTCTAAGGAATCTATCATAAAAAATAAACTATTGTTTTAATCAGGTTTAAATGGGTATTTTTTACATAATCTATATTATAAAAATAGTAATCATTCAGTGTTCACACTGCTCACTGCAGCTTTTTTTAGTCTCATATTTCCCGTCCTTTCAGGAACCGTTTTCATGAAGACTCCGTAGAGCTAACAACAAAAGATCAACCATTTGCCATAGGTAGAGTTGAGCGATACCGTCCGATACTTCAAAATATCGGATCGGAATGGATCGGCCGATCTTTAAAAAAAGTATCGGTATTGCCGATGCCGATACCGGAAGTCCCATTCAAGTCTATGAGACTTCCGGTATCGGAATTGGAAAAACCCTTTCCTGCCCTTGTACGGGCCTTCCGGGGGTCTCTGCCGGCCTGCCGGGGGGCTGTGCCGGCCTGCCGGTGGGCTGTGCGGCCTGCCCGGGGTCTGTACCGGCCTGCCGGGGGGCTGTGCCGGCCTGCCGGTGGGCTGTGCGGACTGCCCGGGGTCTGTACCGGCCTGCCGGGGGGCTGTGCCGGCCTGCCGGGGGGCTGTGCACCCTGTGGGGATCTGTACCGGCCTGCCGGGGGGCTGTGCCGGCCTGCCGGGGGGCTGCGCTGATGTCCAGGGGTCTGTGCAGGCATCGTCCGATGGGACTACAAGTGATTGACACATTAGCCAATGATGGGACAGTAGTAGTGCCATCATCCGGCTAATGTGTTAAATGTAAAAAAAAAAAAAAATACTACATACAGTCATGGCCAAAAGTATTGACACCCCTGCAATTCTGTCAGATAATACTCAGTTTCTTCCTGAAAATGATTGCAAACACAAATTCTTTGGTATTATTATCTTCATTCAATTTGTCTTAAATGAAAAAACACAAAAAGAATTGTCCTAAAGCCAAATTGGATATAATTCCACACCAAACATAACAAAGAGGGTGGACAAAAGTATTGGCACTGTTCGAAAAATCATGTGATGCTTCTCTAATTTGTGTAATTAACAGCTTCTGTAACTTACCTGTGGCACCTAACAGGTGTTGGCAATAACTAAATCACACTTGCAGCCAGTTGACATGAATTAAAGTTGACTCAACCTCTCTCCTGTGTCCTTGTGTGTACCACATTGAGCATGGAGAAAAGAAAGAAGACCAAAGAACTGTCTGAGGACTTGAGAAACCAAATTGTGAGGAAGCATGAGCAATATCAAGGCTACAAGTCCATCTCTAAAGACCTGAATGTTCCTGTGTCTACCGTGTGCAGTGTCATCAAGAAATTTAAAGCCCATGGCACTGTGGCTAACCTCTCTAGATGTGGCCGGAAAAGAAAAATTGACAAGAGATTTCAATGCAAGATTGTGCGGATGTTGGATAAAGAACCTCGACTAACATCCAAACAAATTCAAGCTGCCCTGCAGTCCGAGGGTACAACGGTGTCAACCCGTACTATCCGTCGGCATCTGAATGAAAAGGGACTGTATGGTAGGAGACCCAGGAAGACTCCACTTCTTACCCCAAGACATAAAAAAGCCAGGCTGGAGTTTGCCAAAACTTACCTGAAAAAGCCTAAAACATTTTGGAAGAATGTTCTCTGGTCAGATGAGACAAAAGTAGAGCTTTTAGGGCAAAAGCATCAACATAGAGTTTACAGGAGAAAAAAGAGGCATTCAAAGAAAAGTACACGGTCCCTACAGTCAAACATGGCGGAGGTTCCCTGATGTTTTGGGGTTGCTTTGCTGCCTCTGGCACTGGACTGCTTGACCGTGTGCTTGGCATTATGAAGTCTGAAGACTACCAACAAATTTTGCAGCATAATATAGGGCCCAGTGTGAGAAAGCTGGGTCTACCTCAGAGGTCATGGGTCTTCCAGCAGGACAATAACCCAAAACACACTTCAAAAAGCACTAGAAAATGGTTTGAGAGAAAGCACTGGAGACTTCTAAGGTGGCCAGCAATGAGTCCAGACTAGTGTTGAGCATTCCGATACCGCAAGTATCGGGTATCGGCCGATACTTGCTGTATCGGAATTCCGATACCGACTTCCGATATTTTTTCAATATCGGAATTCGGCATCGGAATCGGAAGTTCAAAGTTGATTGACAGACTGACGTCATCATGATGCGCGGTGTGTGCGCATCATGATGCGCCGTCATTTCGGGCCTTCCGGGGGTCTCTGCCGGCCTGCCGGGGGGCTGTGCCGGCCTGCCGGGGGGCTGTGTGGACTGCCCGGGGTCTGTACCGGCCTGCCGGGGGGCTGTGCCGGCCTGCCGGTGGTCTGTGCACCCTGTGGGGGTCTGTACCGGCCTGCCGGGGGGCTGTGCCGGCCTGCCGGGGGGCTGTGCTGATGTCCGGGGGTCTGTGCAAGCATCGTCCGATGGGACTACAAGTCCCATCGGGCGATGCCTGCTACCATGACAGTGATTGACACATTAGCCAATGATGGGACAGTAGTAGTCCCATCATCCGGCTAATGTGTTAAATGTTAAAAAAAAAAAAAAAAAATACTACATACATACTACATGCATGCTACATACATACTACATGCTACATACATACTACATATATACTACATACATACTACATACATGCTACATACATACTACATGCATGCTACATACATACTACATGCTACATACATACTACATGCATGCTACATACATACTACATGCTACATACATACTACATGCTACATACATACTACATATATACTACATACATACTACATATATACTACATACATACTACATACATGCTACATACATACTGCATGCTACATACATACTACATACATACTACATACATACTACATGCATGCTACATACATACTACATGCATGCTACATACATACTACATGCATGCTACATACATACTACATGCATGCTACATACATACTACATGCTACATACATACCACATACATACTACATACTACATATATACTACATGCATGCTACATACATACTACATGCTACATACATACCACATACATACTACATACATGCTACATACTACATACATACTACATGCATGCTACATACATACTACATGCATGCTACATACATACTACATGCCACATACATACCACATACATACTACATACATACTACATGCTACATACATACTACATATATACTACATGCATGCTACATACATACTACATGCTACATACATACCACATACATACTACATACATGCTACATACATACTACATATATACTACATGCATGCTACATACATACTACATATATACTACATGCATGCTACATACATACTACATGCTACATGCATGCTACATACATACTACATACATACTACATGCTACATACATACCACATATATACTACATACATACAATACATTCATACAATACATACATAGACATACAGTACATATAACATAGAGTAACATACTTACCAATACTTGTCACATTGTTCCCCGAAGCCATTGTCTTTTCCGGAATAAATATTAACATAACAAACCACAAAAATACTCACCCACGATCCGAAGTGTGGAAATTCCCACACAGCAATGGCATAAAGTGAGACTAGGGACTTTTTTTTTTTTTTAAGTGCCGGAGGAATACAGTGCGGAAGGATACCTACCTTCCGTCATTGGATTCCTGCAGCCCGTAGAGAACGGCAGCAACAGCTGATGCTGCAGTTCTCTACCCAAGATCGTCATGGGACACACTCGTGGACTGCTTCGGATCGTGGGTGAGTATTTTTGTGGTTTGTTATGTTAATATTTATTCCGGAAAAGACAATGGCTTCGGGGAACAATGTGACAAGTATTGGTAAGTATGTTACTCTATGTTATATGTACTGTATGTCTATGTATGTATTGTATGAATGTATTGTATGTATGTAGTATATATGTGGTATGTATGTAGCATGTAGTATGTATGTAGTATGTATGTAGCATGCATGTAGCATGTAGTATGTATGTAGCATGCATGTAGTATATATGTAGTATGTATTTAGCATGCATGTAGTATATATGTAGTATGTATGTAGCATGTATGTAGTATGTATGTGGTATGTATGTAGCATGTAGTATGTATGTAGCATGCATGTAGTATATATGTAGTATGTATGTAGCATGTAGTATGTATGTAGTATGTATGTAGTATGTATGTGGTATGTATGTGGCATGTAGTATGTATGTAGCATGCATGTAGTATGTATGTAGCATGCATGTAGTATGTATGTAGTATGTAGCATGTATGTAGTATGTATGTGGTATGTATGTAGCATGTAGTATGTATGTAGCATGCATGTAGTATATATGTAGTATGTAGTATGTATGTAGTATGTATGTGGTATGTATGTAGCATGTAGTATGTATGTAGCATGCATGTAGCATGCATGTAGTATGTATGTAGCATGCATGTAGTATGTATGTAGCATGCATGTAGTATGTATGTAGTATGTATGTAGTATGTATGTAGCATGCAGTATGTATGTAGTATGTATGTAGTATATATGTAGTATGTATGTAGCATATATGTAGTATGTATGTAGCATGTAGTATGTATGTAGCATGTAGTATGTATGTAGCATGCATGTAGTATGTATGTAGCATGTAGTATGTATGTAGCATGCATGTAGTATGTATGTAGCATGTATGTAGCATGTATGTAGTATGTATGTAGTATGTATGTAGCATGTAGTATGTATGTAGCATGCATGTAGTATGTATGTAGCATGTATGTAGTATGTATGTAGTATATATGTAGTATGTATGTAGCATGTAGTATGTATGTAGCATGCATGTAGTATGTATGTAGTATTTTTTTTTTTTTTTTTTTTTAACATTTAACACATTAGCCGGATGATGGGACTACTACTGTCCCATCATTGGCTAATGTGTCAATCACTGTCATGGTAGCAGGCATCGCCCGATGGGACTTGTAGTCCCATCGGACGATGCTTGCACAGACCCCCGGACATCAGCACAGCCCCCCGGCAGGCCGGCACAGCCCCCCGGCAGGCCGGTACAGACCCCCACAGGGTGCACAGACCACCGGCAGGCCGGCACAGCCCCCCGGCAGGCCGGTACAGACCCCCACAGGGTGCACAGACCACCGGCAGGCCGGCACAGCTCCCCGGCAGGCCGGCACATCCCCCGGAGCCTGCACAGCCCCCCGGCAGGCCGGCACAGCCCCCCGGCAGGCCGGCACAGCCCCCCGGAGCCTGCACAGACCACCGGCAGGCCGGCACAGACCACCGGAGCCTGCACAGACCCCCTGGCAGGCCGGCACAGCCCCCCGAAAGGCCCGTACAGACCCCAGAGAGGCTGTACAAGGGCAGGAAAGGGTTTTTCTTATTCCGATACCGGAAGTCCCATAGACTTGAATGGGACTTCCGGTATCGGAATCGGCGATACCGATACTTTTTTTAAAGATCGGCCGATACCATCCGATACGATACTTTGAAGTATCGGACGGTATCGCTCAACTCTAGTCCAGACCTGAATCCCATAGAACACCTGTGGAGAGATCTAAAAATGGCAGTTTGGAGAAGGCACCCTTCAAATATCAGGGACCTGGAGTAGTTTCCAAAGAAGAATGGTCTAAAATTCCAGCAGAGCATTGTAAGAAACTCATTGATGGTTACCGGAAGCAGTTGGTCGCAGTTATTTTGGCTAAAGGTTGTGCAACCAAGTATTAGGCTGAGGGTGCCAATACTTGTGTCCGGCCCATTTTTGGAGTTTTGTGTGAAATGATCAATGTTTTGCTTTTTGCTTCATTCTCTTTTGTGTTTTTTCATTTAAGACAAATTAAATGAAGATAATAATACCAAAGAATTTGTGTTTGCAATCATTTTCAGGAAGAAACTGAGTATTATCTGACAGAATTGCAGGGGTGTCAATACTTTTGGCCATGACTGTACATACATACTACATGCATGCTACATATATGCATCATACATACTACATGCTACATACATACTACATACATACTACATATATACTACATGCATGCTACATACTTACTGCATGCATGCTACATACATACTACATGCTACATACATACTACATGCTACATACATACTACATACATACTACATATATACTACATGCATGCTACATACATACTGCATGCATGCTACATACATACTACATGCTACATACATACTACATACATGCTACATATATACTACATGCATGCTACATACATACTACATGCTACATACATACTACATACATACTACATATATACTACATGCATGCTACATACATACTACATACATACTACATGCATGCTACATACATACTACATGCTACATATATACTACATACATACTACATACATACTACATATATACTACATGCATGCTACATACATACTACATGCATGCTACATACATACTACATGCTACATATATACTACATACATACTACATGCATGCTACATACATACTACATGCTACATACATACCACATACAGTGGGGCAAAAAAAGTATTTAGTCAGTCAGCAATAGTGCAAGTTCCACCACTTAAAAAGATGAGAGGCGTCTGTAATTTACATCATAGGTAGACCTCAACTATGGGAGACAAACTGAGAAAAAAAAATCCAGAAAATCACATTGTCTGTTTTTTTTTCATTTTATTTGCATATTATGGTGGAAAATAAGTATTTGGTCAGAAACAAGCAATCAAGATTTCTGGCTCTCACAGACCTGTAACTTCTTCTTTAAGAGTCTCCTCTTTCCTCCACTCATTACCTGTAGTAATGGCACCTGTTTAAACTTGTTATCAGTATAAAAAGACACCTGTGCACACCCTCAAACAGTCTGACTCCAAACTCCACTATGGTGAAGACCAAAGATCTGTCAAAGGACACCAGAAACAAAATTGTAGCCCTCACCAGGCTGGGAAGACTGAATCTGCAATAGCCAACCAGCTTGGAGTGAAGAAATCAACTGTGGGAGCAATAATTAGAAAATGGAAGACATACAAGACCACTGATAATCTCCCTCGATCTGGTGCTCCACGCAAAATCCCACCCCGTGGGGTCAGAATGATCACAAGAACGGTGAGCAAAAATCCCAGAACCACGCGGGGGGACCTAGTGAATGAACTGCAGAGAGCTGGGACCAATGTAACAAGGCCTACCATAAGTAACACACTACGCCACCATGGACTCAGATCCTGCAGTGCCAGACGTGTCCCACTGCTTAAGCCTGTACATGTCCGGGCCCGTCTGAAGTTTGCTAGAGAGCATTTGGATGATCCAGAGGGGTTTTGGGAGAATGTCCTATGGTCTGATGAAACCAAACTGAAACTGTTTGGTAGAAACACAACTTGTCGTGTTTGGAGGAAAAAGAATACTGAGTTGCATCCATCAAACACCATACCTACTGTAAAGCATGGTGGTGGAAACATCTGCTTTGGGGCTGTTTCTCTGCAAAGGGGCCAGGACGACTGATCCGGGTACATGAAAGAATGAATGGGGCCATGTATCGTGAGATTTTGAGTGCAAACCTCCTTCCATCAGCAAGGGCATTGAAGATAAAACGTGGCTGGGTCTTTCAACATGACAATGATCCAAAGCACACCGCCAGGGCAACGAAGGAGTGGCTTCGTAAGAAGCATTTCAAGGTCCTGGAGTGGCCTAGCCAGTCTCCAGATCTCAACCCTATAGAAAACCTTTGGAGGGAGTTGAAAGTCCGTGTTGCCAAGCAAAAAGCCAAAAACATCACTGCTCTAGAGGAGATCTGCATGGAGGAATGGGCCAACATACCAACAACAGTGTGTGGCAACCTTGTGAAGACTTACAGAAAACGTTTGACCTCTGTCATTGCCAACAAAGGATATATCACAAAGTATTGAGATGAAATTTTGTTTCTGACCAAATACTTATTTTCCACCATAATATGCAAATAAAATGAAAAAAAAACAGACAATGTGATTTTCTGGATTTTTTTTTCTCAGTTTGTCTCCCATAGTTGAGGTCTACCTATGATGTAAATTACAGACGCCTCTCATCTTTTTAAGTGGTGGAACTTGCACTATTGCTGACTGACTAAATACTTTTTTTCCCCACTGTATATACTACATACATACTACATTCATGCTACATACATACTACATGCTACATACATACTACATACATGCTACATACATTCTACATACATACTACATGCATGCTACATACAATACATTCATACAATACATACATAGACATACAGTACATATAACATAGAGTAACATATTTACCAATACTTGTCACATTGTTCCCCGAAGCCATTGTCTTTTACGGAATAAATATTAACATAACAAACCACAAAAATACTCACCCATGATCCGAAGCAGTCCATGAGTGTGTCCCATGATGATCTTGGGTAGAGAACTGCAGCATCAGCTGATGCTGCCGCTCTCTACGGGCTGCAGGAATCCAATGACAATGGGAACCCACACAGCTTTTACCATAAAGTGAGACTAGGGACTTTTTTTTTTAAGTGGCGGAGGAATACAGTGCGGAAGGATACCTACCTTCCGTCATTGGATTCCTGCAGCCCGTAGAGAGCGACAGCATCAGCTGATGCTGCAGTTCTCTACCCAAGGTCGTCGTGGGACACACTCGTGGACTGCTTCGGATCATGGGTGAGTATTTTTGTGGTTTGTTATGTTAATATTTATTCCGTAAAAGACAATGGCTTCGGGGAACAATGTGACAAGTATTGGTAAGTATGTTACTCTATGTTATATGTACTGTATGTCTATGTATGTATTGTATGAATGTATTGTATGTAGCATGCATGTAGTATGTATGTAGTATGTATGTAGCATGTAGTATGTATGTAGCATGTAGTATGTATGTAGCATGCATGTAGTATATATGTAGTATGTATGTAGCATGTAGTATGTATGTAGCATGCATGTAGTATATATGTAGTATGTATGTAGCATGTAGTATGTATGTAGCATGTAGTATGTATGTAGCATGCATGTAGTATATATGTAATATGTATGTAGCATGTAGTATGTATGTAGCATGCATGTAGTATATATGTAGTATGTATGTAGCATGTAGTATGTATGTAGCATGCATGTAGTATGTATGTAGTATGTATGTAGCATGCATGTAGTATGTATGTAGTATGTATGTAGCATGTAGTATGCATGTAGCATGTAGTATGTATGTAGCATGCATGTAGTATATATGTGGTATGTATGTAGCATGTAGTATGTATGTGGCATGCATGTAGCATGTAGTATGTATGTAGCATGCATGTAGTATGTATGTAGTATGTATGTAGCATGTAGTATGTATGTAGCATGCATGTAGCATGTAGTATGTATGTAGCATGCATGTAGTATATATGTAGTATGTATGTAGCATGTAGTATGTATGTAGTATGTATGTAGCATGTAGAATGTATGTAGCATGCATGTAGTATATATGTAGTATGTATGTAGCATGTAGTATGTATGTAGCATGTAGTATGTATGTAGCATGCATGTAGTATGTATGTAGTATGTATGTAGCATGTAGTATGTATGTAGCATGCATGTAGTATATATGTAGTATGTATGTAGCATGTAGTATGTATGTAGCATGCATGTAGTATATATGTAGTATGTATGTAGCATGTAGTATGTATGTAGCATGTAGTATGTATGTAGCATGCATGTAGTATATATGTAATATGTATGTAGCATGTAGTATGTATGTAGCATGCATGTAGTATATATGTAGTATGTATGTAGCATGTAGTATGTATGTAGCATGCATGTAGTATGTATGTAGTATGTATGTAGCATGCATGTAGTATGTATGTAGTATGTATGTAGCATGTAGTATGCATGTAGCATGTAGTATGTATGTAGCATGCATGTAGTATATATGTGGTATGTATGTAGCATGTAGTATGTATGTGGCATGCATGTAGCATGTAGTATGTATGTAGCATGCATGTAGTATGTATGTAGTATGTATGTAGCATGTAGTATGTATGTAGCATGCATGTAGCATGTAGTATGTATGTAGCATGCATGTAGTATATATGTAGTATGTATGTAGCATGTAGTATGTATGTAGTATGTATGTAGCATGTAGAATGTATGTAGCATGCATGTAGTATATATGTAGTATGTATGTAGCATGTAGTATGTATGTAGCATGTAGTATGTATGTAGCATGCATGTAGTATGTATGTAGTATGTATGTAGCATGTAGTATGTATGTAGCATGCATGTAGTATGTATGTAGCATGCATGTAGTATATATGTGGTATGTATGTAGCATGCATGTAGTATGTATGTAGTATGTATGTAGTATTTTTTTTTTTTTTTTTTTAACATTTAACACATTAGCCGGATGATGGGACTACTACTGTCCCATCATTGGCTAATGTGTCAATCACTGTCATGGTAGCAGGCATCGCCCGATGGGACTTGTAGTCCCATCGGACGATGCCTGCACAGAGCCCCGGACATCAGCACAGCCCCCCGGCAGGCCGGCACAGCCCCCCGGCAGGCCGGTACAGACCCCCACAGGGTGCACAGCCCCCCGGCAGGCCGGCACAGCCCCCCGGCAGGCCGGTACAGACCCCCACAGGGTGCACAGACCACCGGCAGGCCGGCACAGCCCCCCGGCAGGCCGGTACAGACCCCGGGCAGTCCACACAGCCCCCCGGCAGGCCGGCACAGCCCCCCGGCAGGCCGGCAGAGACCCCCGGAAGGCCCGAAATGACGGCGCATCATGATGCGCACACACCGCGCATCATGATGACATCATTTCGGCTGTCAATCAACTTTGAACTTCCGATTCCGATGCCCGATATTGAAAAAATATCGGATGTCGGTATCGGAATTCCGATACAGCAAGTATCGGCCGATACCCGATACTTGCGGTATCGGAATGCTCAACACTAGCCATAGGCAATATCCCACCTGACCCTGTTCTTCCTGCTTTTACAATGACCTTTTCACAGGCTCATTAGAGACTTCAAAACAAAAAATAGGGTCATGATCCAACCATTGTTACTGTATACATGTATTATTTCCTGAATATGTGTATGTATTATTTCCTGAAACAATAAGATGTTAAAGTCTAAAAAAGCCCCACTGCCCAATGTAAAAATTGTAAGAATTCTATTTTTACGTTTTATTTTTAATACACTGTGTGATACATATATACAGTATATATATATAAAAAATTTGACAACATTTCTTTTAAGGCGCATTTAACAGAAAAACTCGATTTAAATAATGTTTAATTTTCTGATGACAACTTCCCTTTAAGACTTAATTGTTTTGTATGTTACAAGTTTTCAAGCTGTCTGTTGTGGAGCTTCAAATTGTTTTCAAGTCTTTATGTTACCTTCATTAAGGACAGAAAACGCCAATGTTTGCTCAGATTTATAAAAATAATAAAATGCGGTAACTTTCCGAATATTTGGAAGACAGAGATGGATTTTGTCCCAATAGTGACAAGATGCTGTGTTTGATGTAGCTCAGTGTATACAAAAGTCTCAGGTGCTTTTATTTTAATGAATACATCTATGCAATGATTCTTGGTTGCTTCAAAGCATAGTTATGTATCGCGGCCAGTTGTTTTCCAGTAACAGTTGCCAGAAAAGTAGTGATCATTATCTGAATAAATCTTTCTGGCTATGTTTGGGACAACCATGTTTATTTTAATTGTGCTATAAGCTTTCTAAACACAATCTGGAAAGTGAGAAGAGAACTGATATGGTATTTACTTTAATATTGGCTTCCATTCCAAGACCCAATTTTCTTACTAGCTTTACTATATGACCAGTTTTTCCATAATATAAATGAACTAAAAGCAACAAATTTAATTAACCCCTTCCCAACACCTGTGACACCACATAGGCGTCGTGAAAGTTGGTGCCAATCCGACCTTTGACGCTTATGTAACATCATGGCAGGATCGTGTTCCTGCCGGTCGGGTGACCGGGATCACTGAAATGTCACCCGACCTGCAAGTACGTGGGGACCTATACTTGACCCCAAGTGGGGTGACTTTGCCCCCGTGGCTACGATTGCTCTGATTGGCTGTTGAAAGTGAAACAGACAATCAGAGCAATTGTAATATTTCACCAATGAAACTTGGTGAAATATTACAATCCAGCCATGGCTGATGCTGCAATATCATTGGACATTGGTTGGAGCTAGGTGACCTCTGTGTCACCGCCCCCAGATCTGATTGGAGCTAGCGTTCATGTGATGGTATCCCTCCAGTCATATGTGGAGGGGCGATGTCAACAATGGCTGTCCTCCCTCTGGCTCCTGCTGCCGATGACCCTGCCGCCGCTGATGACCCCCCACCACCACTGCCAGCACCCCTGACCGTGATCTGCCGCTGCCTCTGCTGCTGCTCACTGTTATGTGCTCCCCCTCTGTGCTGTCCTCCGCTTCCCCCTGCCCTGGTTTGCACCCCCACCCTGCCCTGGCAACCACCCCCTCCCTGCCCTGGCAATCTCCCCCTCCCTGCCCCGGCAATCTCCCCTTCCCTGCCCGGGCGATATTCCCCTCAGGGTTAGGGTTATGGTTGAGATTGGGGTTTGGGGGTGTGTTGGGGTTAGGGATGTGTTAGGGTTGGAGTTAAAATTGGGGGGTTTCCACTGTTTAGGTACATTAGGGTTGGGATTAGAGTAAGGGGGGGGAATTAGGGTTAGGGGTGGATTAGGGTTAGGTGTGTTTTGGGGTTAGGGTCAGGGGTAGGGTTGTGTTAGGGTTGGGGTTAGAATTGGGGGTTTCCACTGTTTAGGTACATTAGGGTTATGGTTGGGATTAGGGTTAGAGGTGTGTTGGGGTTAGGGTCAGGGATAGAATTGTGTTAGGTTTGGAGTTAGAATTGGGGGGTTTCCACTGTTTAGGTACATCAGGGGGTCTCCAAGCACAACATAGCGCCACCATTGATTCCAGCCAATTTTGCATTCAAAAATGCTTCTGAGCTCTGCCATGTGCCCAAACAGTGGTTTACCCCACATATGGGGTATCAGCGTTCTCAGGACAAATTGCACAACAACTTTGGGGATCTAAATTCTCCTGTTACCCTTGGGAAAATAAAAAAATGCTGGGTAAAAAATCATTTTTGAGGAAAAAAATGAATTTTTATTTTTCACAGCTCTGTGTTATAAACGTCTGTGAAGCACTTTGCGGTTTAAAGTGCTCACCACACATCTAGATAAGTTCCTTAGGGGCCTAGTTTCCAAAATAGGGTAATTTGTGGGGGTTTTTTACTGTTTAGGCACATCAGGGGCACTGCAAACGTAACATGACACGCACAGACCATTCCATCAAGGTCTGCATTTCAAAACGTCACTTGTTGTGAACTCTCTTACTTCTGAGTCGGGGCTCCCTCTGGTGGTTACTGTGGGTAGTGGAGCTGGCCGGATTGACAGAGGTCTGCCACCTGACCATGATTATTGGAGATCTGGGGTTACTGATTGGGAGTATTTAAGTGAGTAGGCTTCCCTCAATTGTTGCTGGTGATTAGTTCTTCCTGTGCAACTTGAGGTCTGCTGTCTCCTGCCTGATCCTGCATTTTTCAGCTAAGTTGTTAATTTGCTAATCCTTTGCTTCTGATCTGGTTTTCCCTCTTTCAGCTTTGCTGTGCGGGTTCAGCGTGCTCCCTGCTGGGGCTGTGCTGGACCCCGCTCCATATGTTACAGCTTGTGTCAGTTTGTTCAGTCCCCTGTAATATTAGTCTCTTTTGCTTTGCTGCCAGTTTACACCAGAATGCTGATATGGTGGGGGAGAGGTTGTGAGACCTCAGTGTTTTTTGTACATCAGTCGTGTTGGATTTTTTAGGGTTTTTGCGTGATTGCAGACAGTGTCTTTCCTTTCCTATCCCATCTAGATAGATTGGGTCCCATCATTTGCTCAGTCTATTTTCTGCCGGTGTTTTTCCTTCATCTGGTCTCATCGACAATATATGTTTGGGGGCTATTTCTTTGGGGTTCTACTCCGGGGCAGTTTAGATTTCACCTTTCTTGCTTTAGGCCTAGTCAGTTCTCCGGCTATGTCGAGGTGTCTAGGGCATCGTAGGTACACTCCACAGCTACTGTTAGTTGTGTTGTTAGGACTAGGGGTCTACAATTCGCTAAGTGACCAACCTTTCTGGTTTTCTGGTGGCGTAGCCTATTCCTGCCATCCTCCTCGGTGACCTGTTCATAACAGTCACTACTTCCCTTCCAAGCCCCAACGTGTGCCCAAACAGTGGTTCCCCCCACATATTTAGGCACATATGGGCTCTCCATATGCGACATGGTGTCCACTAACGATTGGAGCTAATTTTCCATTCAAAAAGTCACATGGCGCTTCTTCCCTTCTGAGCTTGGCCATGCGCCCAAACAGTGGTTTATGACCACATATGAGGTATCAGTGTACTTATGAGAAATTGCCGAACAAATTGCACGATCCACTTTATCCTGTTACCCATGTGAAAATGAAAAAATTGAGGCTTAAAGAACATTTTTGTGAAAGAAAAATACTTTTTCATTTTTATGGATCAACTTGTGAAGCACCTGGGGGTTCAAAGTGCTCACTATGCAACTAGATAAGTTCCTTGGTGGGTCTAGTTTCCAAACTCGGGTCACTTGTGGGGGAGCTCCAATGTTTAAGCACACAGGGGCTCTCCATGCGGGACATGGTGTCCGCTAACAATTGGAGCTAATTTTCTATTCCTTCCCTTCTGAGCCCTGCCGTGCGCCCAAACAGTGGTTTATGACCACATATGAGGTATCAGTGTACTCGGGAGAAATTGCCCAACAAATTTTCGGATCCAGTTTATCCTGTTGCCCATGTGAAAATGAAAAAATTGAGGCTAAACAAACATTTTTGTTGGAAAAATTAAAATGCCCATTTTTTCCTTCCATTGCTTTAGTTCCTGTGAAGCACCTGAAGGGTTAATAATCTTCTTGAATGTAGCTTTGAGTAGCTTGAGGGGTGCAGTTTTTGGAATGGTGTCACTTCTGTTATGAAGGGACTTCAAATGTGATGTGGTCACTAAAAAAAATGGTTTTGTAAACTTTACTGGAAAAATGAGAAATTGCTGATAAACTTTGAACCCTTATAACTTCCTAACAATTTTTTTTTTCCCAAAATTGTGGTGACGGGAAGTAGGCATGTGGGAAATGTTATTTATTAACTATTTTGTGTCACATAACTCTCTGGTTTAACAGAATAAAAATTCAAAATTTGAAAATTGCAAAATTTTCAAAATTTTTGCTAAAGTTCTGATTTTTTCACAAATAAATGCAAAAATTATCAACCTAAATTTAGCACTAACATAAAGCCCAATATGTCATGAAAAAACTTTCCCAGAATCGCTAGGATCCGTTGAAGCGTTCCTGAGTTATTACCTCATAAAGGGACACTGGTCAGAATTGCACAAAATGGCCAGGTCATTAAGGGGTTAAAATATTGACATTGATTACTTATTTTTCATTTTAGACCCATAGCAATGAAATGTGTTTGCATTTTATAAAAGTCTGAATTAATGAACAATTCTCAAAAAGTTTTACTCTGTTCTAAAGTGTTTATCTGGTTTACAAACCCACAGAGATAATTACATGGGGTGATCCGTTTATTATACTAGTCTGTTGATTAAAGTCGAGAATGGTTGCAAAGAATACGTAAAACTGCAGCAGACAGCTTCTATACTGCGTTACACAGAAAAGCATTGATTTCATTCAAAACTGTGCACTGCCGAATTTCAGTTATGGTGGTGGTGCAGGGAAAATAACCACTTACTGCCAGGTTCCCACCTGATTGCGAAGAATTTGGTGAAGTTTTTGTAGTCATCTTATTGTCAATTAACCCTTCAAAGAAATATACACTAGTGTGCTGTTCAAATATCTCTACAAATATAGAGAATAAACTTTTTACAGCCAATAGAGGAATCAGGTCCTTCTCATCACAATAGATTAGAGCGTTGGACACTATTGAGCACTTTTTGTTGGCACTTTTGTGAATTTTGCTATATAAAATCTCATTTCTCTCAGTGCGTCACCTTCTTTTTTTCACATGAAATTAAAAATAATAGCAGCATACATATTAATTAGAGATAAATGGATCAATCTGCGGAGGATCAAGTTCAAGTTGAATGTTCTGAAATTAGCAGTTTCACACATATTAACATTTGAGATTCGATTTGCAAAAAAAAAAATTGTCTGGCACCATTTCCCACAATGAAGCATCAGATAGTGAGCTAACGTCAATTTGTGCTCTTGCCCATAGTGGCCTGTAGCTATGACATCTTATAAATTAGGGGTTTTATGAGATGTTTTCCATCTCCAAAGCCACTGGCGTGAAAGGGTCACTGACACGGTATATGAGCAGAGATATGTGTCACTGCGCATAATGGCATCAAGGATGTGAATTCAGAGCATTTTCCTCCAGCACACTACATGTTGTGAAGGATAAATTAAAGTTGCATACATGGTTTTAGGTGGACATCTATAGAATGGGTGAGAAGATCTCCACCATATCTCCACCTGCAAAGTCGGCACAGCCATGTGCTAACAGGACCTGTGTGATGTCACAGTCAAATGATCAGTCACATGGACTGGGATTAAATGGCTGGACTTGAAGGGCAGTCTGTGTGTTGTGTTTGGAGAGGAAAGAAGGCAAATCCCGCTTTTTGTTTTTCCGTTATGCCCGAAAGGCTCTGTTTACTTTGCCGAACCCTACTTTGGTTTATGCTGTTCCTCAATAAAGGTTAAGATTTGTGCAAATTTATTCAACGCTAATCGAGATTTGGGGGAAATTTTCTCGAAGTTGGTGAATTTGAATTTCAAAAGCTCCACTTATCTCTAATATTTAGCAATATTAATAAAAAAAATCTGCAGATCATTGTCTTATGTATTACAAGATGGGCCTATCATGATGGTAATAAGGATAAGCACCTTCCACAGTTTCACAAGTTAAACTATGCTTTAATAACAGTAATAATTTTTCTTATGGCATCAATTATTTAATGATATCGGTGTGAATACTAAACACAGACCTTTCCTATAAAAAGTCTACTCTTTGTTCTACATATCTCTCTTCTCCACAGTGACTTGTGTCTGAAAAACCGAAAAAGGTGGAAAAAAGGGTTTTCTATCCTTACTCTGTTAGGATACCATGTATACTAGAGAAAAGCTAATCTGTTCAAGTAGAAATGTATTCTCCTTGAAATTTACAAAAATTTGGATTCACCAGATTTTTGTATTTTTATCAATTTGTTTTGTGCGAAAATTGCTGTCAGTTGGCCACCATTTTACCGAAACACATAGGAAACAGGCTAAAGGGTAAATAGAAATAATACCTCACTGCTTTCCTTTCTCTTTTTTTATCCTTTTTCTTTATTTGCATCCTCTTTCTCATGCTTCACTCTGCACTAAGCCACTCTACAGATGTGACCACCGTGTCTGCAATCTATTTCAGCCATATCTGTGCTCCAAAATTGAAATAGCTCTTCTTCCCTTCTGAGTGAGCTCTGCCATGTCCAACATTTTTGGCCACACATTTGGCATTGCATGTTGGGAAAAAATTGCTAAACATATGAGACGTCCATGTTTTACCATTACCCCTTGTGAAAATGATCTTTGGTGATATTGCAATATTTTTGTGGAAAAATATAACTTTTAATTTTTTCATTCTACTTTGTATTTATTCATGTGAGTCACCTAAAGGGTTAACAAATTATCTGGCAGCAGTTGCATTTTACAGGTACAGTTGTCTAGATTGTAATTGGGTTTTTCCAACTACCCCTCAAGTTCCCTTCAAAACTAAATAGGTATGTAACAAAATAAGATTTCTAAATTTCCTTGATCAAAACAAAAATGAAAGACTGCTGCTATATTTAACCCTTCTAGTATCCTAATTATTATTATTATTATTATTATTATTATGCATTTATATAGCGCCATTTATTCCATGGCGCTTTACATGTCAAAAGGGGAATTATAGACAAGTGTAATATATACAAGAATAATAAACAAGTGTAAAACAAGTGTAAGACAAGGGACACACAAGTACATAAGGAGAGGGGACCCTGCCCGCGAGGGCTCACAGTCTACAGGGATGGGTGAGGATACAGTAGGAGGGGGTAGAGCAGGTCGTGCGGTGGTTCAGTAGACCGAGGATCATTGCAGGCTGTAGGCTTGTCAGAACAGGTGGGTCTTCAGGTTCTTCTTGAAGGTTTCCGTTGATGGTGAGAGTCTGATGTGTTGCGGCAGGGAGTTCCAGAGTATGGGGGAAGCACGGGAGAAGTCTTGTATGCGGTTGTGGGAAGAGGAGATAAGGGGGGAGTAGAGAAGGAGATCTTGAGATGATCGAAGGTTGCGTGCGGGTAGGTACCTAGAGACCATGTCACAGATGTATGGAGGAGATAGGTTGTGGATGGCTTCGTATGTCATGGTTAGGGTTTTGATTTGGATCCTCTGGGCAATAGGAAGCCAGTGAAGGGCCTGGCATAGGGGGGAGGCTGGGGAGTAGCGGGGAGACAGGTGGATTAGTCAGGCAGCAGAGTGTAGGATGGACTGGAGCGGTGCCAGAGTGCTAGAGGGGAGGCCAGAGAGTAGGAGGTTGCAGTAGTCGAGGCGGGAGATGATAAGAGCGTGCACTAGTGTTTTTGTTGTTTTGTGGTTGAGGAATGAGCGGATCCGGGAAATATTTTTGAGTTTGAGGCGGCAGGAGGAGGCGAGGGCTTGGATATGTGGTTTGAAAGAGAGCGCAGAGTCGAGGATCACCCCAAGGCACCGAGCATGCGGGACTGGGGAAAGAGTGCTGCCGTTGACATTAATGGATAGGTCTGGTGGAGGGGTAGAGTGAGATGGGGGAAAGATGATAAATTCTGTTTTGTCCATGTTCAGTTTGAGAAAGCTAGCAGAGAAGAAGGCTGAGATAGCAGACAGACATTGTGGGATTTCAGTCAGTAAGGAGGCGAGGTCGGGTCCAGATAGGTAGATTTGCGTGTCTTTGGCGTAGAGGTGATACTGCAAACCGTGGGATTCTATGAGCTGTCCCAAGCCGAAGGTATAGATGGAGAATAGTAGGGGTCCTAGGACAGAGTCTTGGGAAACACCGACAGACAGAGGGCGAGGTGAGGAGGTGGTGTGGGAGAGGGAGACAGTGAATGTTCGGTCCGTTAGGTATGATGAGATCCAGGATAGGGCCAAGTCTGTGATGCCAAGAGATGAGAGAATCTGTAGCAGGAGGGAATGGTCTACGGTGTCGAAGGCAAAGGACAGATCCATGAGAAGGAGGACAGAGTAGTGTCGCTTGCTCTTGGCGGTTAGTAAGTTGTTAGTGACTTTAGTTAGGGCAGTTTCAGTTGAGTGATGTGGTCGGAAGCCAGATTGTAACTGGTCAAAGAGGGAACAGGAGAAGAGGTGGGAGGAGAGTTCAAGATATACATGCTGTTCCAGTAGTTTTGAGGCATAAGGGAGAAGAGATATTGGGCGATAGTTAGACACAGAGGATGGGTCAAGGGAGGGCTTTTTGAGGATGGGTGTGATTGAGGCATGTTTGAAGGATGAGGGAAAGACACCATTTGTAAGTGAAAGGTTGAAAAGGTGTGTTAGAGATGGGATGATGACTGTGGCCAAGATAGGGATGAGGTGGGACGGGAGTGGGTCGAGGGCATAAGTGGTGAGGTGTGATCTTGACAGAAGGGTGGAGAGCTGATCTTCTGTCATCGTGGAGAAGCTGGCTTTTGCAGAACAGGGCTGAGCGGCTAAGAGGGGCGTTGGGGGCTGTGGGCCAAAGTTTTGTCTGATCGTGTCGATCTTCTGCTTAAAGAAGGAGGCAAAGTCTTCAGCAGAGATGAGAGGAGGGGGAGGAGGTGCTGTGGGATGGAGTAGAGAATTGAAAGTGTTGAAGAGCTGTTTAGGTTTATGAGACAGGGAGGATATGAGAGATGTGAAGTAAGTTTGTTTTGCGGCAGAGAGCGTGGACTTAAAGACGGCAAGGGACTGCTTGTATGCATTGAAGTGCTCAGTAGAATGGGTTCTCTTCCATCTCTGCTCAGCAGCCCTAGAAATCCGTCGCAGTTCTTTGGTCAGGCTGGTCAGCCAAGGCTGCCTGTTGATTGTTCGAGTTTTGCTCTGCATGAGGGGGGCGGCCGAATCAAGTGTTGCTGTTATTGTGGTGTTATAAAAAGTGGCAGCAGCATCTGTGTCATGAAGGGAAGCTATGTCTGTAAGAGGGAGAAGGGATTCAGAGAGTGATTGTAAATTGAGGTGTTTGAGATTCCTGCGAGGGTGAGCGAGATTATGGAGCAGGGGTTGCGCAGTAGGAGAGGAGAGGGAAGAGAATGTCAGTAGGTTGTGGTCAGACAGGGGGAGGAGTGAGTTATTGAGATTAGTGAGGGAACAGAGACGGGAGAAGATAAGGTCCAGCGTGTGACCATCTTTGTGAGTGGCTGCAGAGGACCATTGAGTGAGGCCGAGGGAAGCCGTGAGCGATAGAAGTTTAGAGGCAGTCGGGGTGGAAGTGTCAATAGGGATGTTGAAGTCGCCCATGATGATGGTGGGGACGTCAGCAGAAAGGAAATGGAGTAGCCAGGTGGTGAAGTGGTCGAGAAAGGTGGAGATGGCTAGTTCTGGGGGGCGGTAGATGTCAGCCAGTTGGAGGGGGAATGGATGCGGACGGAGTGCACCTCGAACGAAGGAAGAGTAGCAGAGGGTGGCAGAGGAATTGGGGTAAAGGAGCAAATATCAGACAGGAGCAAGCCAACTCCTCCACCACGTTTATTGCTGGGGCGAGGGGTGTGAGAGAGATGGAGTCCGCCATAGGAGAGCGCAGCTGGAGAGGCTGTGTCAGAGGGAGTGAGCCAGGTTTCAGTGATGGCGAAGAAGGAGAGTTTGTTGGTGATAAAGAGGTCATGGATAAATGACAGCTTGTTGCAGACAGAGCGTGCGTTCCATAGGGCTCCAGGTAAGGGGGTTGGGGGAGTGGGGGCTGGATGAATAGTTATGAGGTTGTTATGGTTGCGAAGACGTGTAGAGTATCGTGGCAGGGTGGTAGAAGTGAGTGTAGGGATGTGTTGAGGGGGGCCAGGATTTGGGGATATGTCGCCAGCAATGAGGAGTAGTAGACAGAGCATTAGAAGGTGGGAGGTGGATAGGACATGATGTGGCCGTGCATGTCTGGAGAAAAAGGATTGTATGGGGAGGAACAGTTGTGAGGAGAAGGTTAGGTGGCTGGGGAGAATGGAGGGGGAGATGAATAGTTCCTTACTAGGAGAGGGGATTGCAGGAGTTAGGGAGAAATAGAGTAGTATGGGGGTGATAGTAAAAAGAAGGCGAAACATTGTGGTGTTATAGTCCGTTACCTTCCAGTCAATTCCAGTCCAATTCTAGTCTAATTCAACAGTACTTAGAAATAGTACTTTGAAATAGGATTTTGAAATTGATGGAGCCGACTACATCTGGAGCAGACCCATGGTGCTGAATATATGTGCTGCTAAGCACAATCAGGTGTGAGTGAAAGTGGGGTGTGACTGCCAGGCCAAATGCACAGAGTTAAGCAGAGGTCATAAAAGGGGGAAGGGGTTATACAGACCACTTAGATGTGTGGTAAAGATAACAATATGGACTACAATTATGGATACTAGAAGATGGGTAAGCTATGCATACCATATAAAATACAATGCAGTTCACATGGGGCATTCAGGAGCATGGGAAAGTGGTGGACATTCAGCAATGCATACCATATAAAATACAATGCAGTTCGCATGGGGCATTCAGGAGCATGGGAAAGTGGTGGACATTAAGGAATGCATACCATATAAAATACAATGCAGTTCGCATGGGGCATTCGGGAGCATTGGAAAGTGGTGGACATTCAGCAATGCATACCATATAAAATACAATGCATTTAATTAATGCTAATTAAATAAAAGGACATTTCAAAAATAATACTGATGTAAAGTAGATGTATAGAAACTATTTATTAACTAGTTTGCATAGTATGACTTTTAAGGGTATACGAATTAAACATTTGAAAACTGCTAATTTTTCTAAAACATTTGTCAAATTTCAGATATTTTCATAAAAATACACAAAACATAACCATTAACATAAAGTACAATGAGTCCTGAAAAAAATAAAGTTTCAGAATCACTGTGATATGTTGAAACATTTCAAATTTATTACCTCATAAATGACATGTCAGATTTGAATAATGTGGCTTGGTCATTAAAGGTAACCTGTCATCAGGCTTGGCACAGTAACCTACAAACAGTGTCAGGTCGGCACCGTCATACTGATTAAAATGATACCTTGGTTGATGAAATCCATCTTGTGGTTGTTGTTTAATCTTTAATTTAATGATATGCTCGTGTTTTGGGGCAGTCGGTGGGGGGTCTTCATGTGGTGCTCTGCTCAGATATTCATAATGCAGATTGATGACAGGTCACTGATCTCTCACTGACCTGCCCCCAAGTTTACTTGATGAATATACGTACAGTACATCGGCGATCGCCAATAGCTGCTACTGTGCAGGCACGGGCAGCACCATCTTGGAGCTGGACTTTTTTCTTCTCTAGCAAGATGGCGTCACCGGCGCATGCGCAGTAGCAGCTATCGGATCACCTCTATATAGACCGATAGGTGCTACTGCGCAGGCGTGGCAGGCGCCATTTTCAAATGGATTTTATTTATACTATCAGGATAACCTCAAGCATATTTACTATTAATACAGTAAGCATGCGATTATGCTGCAGCGAAGGGGCCACGTCCAGCACCTGCCTGCAGAAATGTTTTTTTTTCAGTATGTACATATATTGATTATGTAAACTAGGGGGCAGGTCAGTGAGGGATCAATGACCTGTCAGCAGTCTTCATTATGCATATCTAATCAGAGCACCACATAAAGACCCCCCCACAGGCCGCCCCAGAGCACGAGCATATCAATAACTGAAAACTGAGAATAAAGATTAAACAGCCACAATCAGTAATCAAGGTATCATTTTAATCAGTATAACGACACCAACTTGACACTGTCTGTAGTTTACTGTGCACAGTCCTGCTGACAGGTTCCCTTTAAGGCCAAAATTGATTTGGTCAATAAGTGGTTAAAAAACGTAATTCAACAACACTAATAAAACAACTGATCAGAAATCATTGTTTGCCTTTATCTAGGACCTGGAATGTGTTTCTATTAGGGCTTGGCTCACATGAACGTATACATCGGACTAGTGTTATTTGATGCTATTCTGATAGCACTCTGACCAATGCTATACTATGGGACAGAACTGATCAGCGTTTTCTTTCTCATGCTGATTCAGCATGAAAACAAATAGTAGCATGCTGTTAGTGGCTCCGCAAATCGGATCACCCTCCCTCATTCAAGTCTATGGGTGCATGAAAAACATTGGACTGTACTCCTATTACATCTGAGTGTAGTCCAATTTCCGTAAACTCATTCAGTGGAGAAGATGGAGAAATCTTGTTCTCCATCTTTCCTCACCTATGCTATGATTTTCTCATACAACAAAATCAGATCACACTAAGCTGACGCTCAAACTTCGATCAGAGTTTGATCCATGTGTCATGTACATAATCGACCCCATTCTCATGCATGATAGTATATAAACTCATGTGTCCCCGGCCTAAAAGTGCTGCAGATCTGTATTTGAGCATGAACAGCCTTAACAATGACTATTGGTACATTTGACCAACAGGTCCCATGCTATCGCTGACCACAGTCTCTGAGTACAGTTGGGTCTTTTGCTATTTAAGAATATGTCACTGAGTACAGTTGGGTCTTCTGCTAATTAAGAATATGTGGGACAAATCAAAATGATGTCTAAACCTGCGGTAGAGCACTGAAGTCACTTTCGAATATTTGGATGCATGGATGTAATAAGGCTTGACCTTACTAAATTAACCCTGTGTTAGTGTCTAGTCCTTAGAAAGCTATATCGGTGAAGAACAGGATCATAGTGGTCATAATGTTGAGATTTTCATGTGCAAGCTCCCATGAAGTCTTATGACTTTTTTCTGCAAGAATGTCAAAGTAGTGTTATTATTATGGTTTATTAAGCAGTCTCCAGTACGTGACTGATGAGATGTACAGCAAGTATATATCTGCAATAAATCCCATTTCTTTTTTATGCCAACGAGTCGACTCTACAATGTTTGGCCCTTTTGTTTTCTTAATAAGTGCTTTTACCGTTTTATTTGTGACTCATCCAAGAAATTAATGTCTTTGGACAATGTCAGTTTGTCATTCTATAATGTACTATGCAGTAAATTGTGTTTTACTGAGAACCTGTGAGCTAAGAAATATGAAGCCTTTATATCCTTCTCCTGTACATCCTTCTCACGAATAAACACAGGTAGTTAGTGACCTGGGAATACCTTGAAGCTCTGGAAAATATTATAGCATGTGAACGCATATTTGATCTCAGCTAGTAAATTAATTTTCTGAAAATAATAATTTTTTGCTATTAAAATGGAGTGTGCATCTCTAATTGGGATCAGAACTTCATGGCTGGTCATCTAAGCAAATTTATTGATGGAAACCAATTTTGAAAGAAAACTGAATTTTCGGGAAGCTATAGGATCCTGGAAACTTTACATATATGCATTGTTACCCAAAATGAAATGAATCTGCCTAGTGGGGGTCTGAGGGTCATAAAAGGGCGCAGAGAAAATGTATACACAATATGAAAGACAGATCCTATATGGTTTCTTACGTCATCCTAGTAAGCAGGTAAAAAATAGGTCAGCCAAGAATCAGATTACTGGAGTGGAATAATGCAATGTGGGGTGATGTACTCAGTGGGAGCAATATGAATGTAAAACGTATGTTCACCATTTATACAATATGTGCATTAGAGTCAAAGGATTGTTCTTTGTTATACTATAGATATTTTTTTTTCAAGGCAGAATCAGGGAAAAAGTGCTCATGATCCTGACTACACTGTAAAATGGTAAGGACTGATTCAAGCATCGTATGGCAGTGACATGACAGGCCGCCTGTGACAGGCATGCTGACGTCAGTTGCCAGACTTTGACTGTATAGCGATTTAGGTCCAGGGAGACAGTGTTTTTCTGCACCGTAACACATTATGGCCAATTGTGCATTCCAGAATGACATTCAGCTGAACACAACCCCCTGATTATATCTGCTTGGTCATGATCGTTAAGCGTCTCCAAAGACCACTGACCGGATCAAATCCCTTGATATTAGAATTGGTTTATCTTATTTTAGTGATGTCTTCTATGACTTAATATAATGGGATCTGCTACAATCATAAGCCGTAAATACAGAGAGCCTACAAGTTGTATTACCCCCAATGTATACATGGATATATTACAAATAGGAAAAGTTCTGTATCTAGGGCCAAGGACAGGATCAGATCGCTTTATATCAAAACAGGAAAGACTTCCGTTAAGTAAAGGGAACCTGTCATGTCACCAAATGTAATTAACCTGCAGATATAGGGCTTATCTGCAGAAAGAGTTCCAATGCAGAGGTCATCATGCTGAAAGTGTGGACACTGGGAGAAAGTTAACTTTTATCCTCCCAGAAGCCGCCAGCTATTAATCACAGAGGCGTTCAGAGAGTGTCTTCAACACAATTCCCAGCATTGTGAGCGGTGTCTGTAGGCCCACCCCTGAAGTTTGATTAACAACTAGCTCTGCAGTTCATCTGTGTAGAGTGAGAAATCAATTAAAGTATCAGGGCTGGTGACATACTACCCTCACTGTGTATTAAGTGGTGACTGTAGCCACTCCATGCACGTCTCCATGACTGAAAGTCTACGGCTTCCAACAATGCAAGTCAATGGGGAATAAAAGTTGGCATTGAGTGGATGAATGTCATCCGCTCAATGCCGACTTTTATTTCCCATTGACTTGCATTGGGGTCGGGTTTCGGACGAAACTCCAACTTTTTTTGCCGTAGTCGGACCAGTTTCATCTGAAACAAATTTTGTTTCATGAAACCCGACCAAAGTTGCTCAACTCTAATTGTCGGTATATATTAGGTATCAATTATTATTATTATTATTATTATTATTTATTGTTATAGCGCCATTTATTCCATGGCGCTTTACATGTGAGGGGGGTATACATAAAAACAAGTACAATAATCTTAAACAATACAAGTCATAACTGGTACAGGAGGAGAGAGGACCCTGCCCGCGAGGGCTCACAATCTTCAATGTGTAGATATTTCAGCACTGTGACATACTATTTGTACTTTTTGTGTTTCGAAACAAATTCTGGCTGCATGTAGCATGAACTTACAATAAAATAACCTTTTTTACTATTTACATTGGTTATTTCAATGATATATGTTATGTCATTATGTATTATCTGTGGTTGTATAAGAGGAAGCTTAAGAAAAACTGGATGAAACTCAAAGAAGAACTCAAAGAGAACTCTGTGTAAGCCAAGCTGATCGGGTTCCCTGCATAGACTTTTTAACTTCTTTAAAATACAGTAAATCTTGGATTCTTGGATTTTGTTCTGGAGTCGGCATTAGTCCTGGATCCTTAGCGATTGTAGCTACAGTTCTATTATGAAATAATACAGTTTTAATGTATCCAAGATTTATTGAAGAATTATAATATTGAATTACTTGAGTGCATGCCTATAGAGTGCATAAAACGTCAAATATTTTACTTTAAAGCTAAAATTGTAAAACAAGGATATATTGTTTAAATTGTCCTAGAACTGCAGTCTGTACTTGCCTCTTATTCTAAACCTAGCAGTGCCTCCCTATAAGCCGGTCTGTAAAGGCATGATACAAATCACTGCACATTTGTAGCTGGAGATGTAAATCTGAGAATTGCTTCTTTAGCAGTAAATTCCTAACATACAGTTTCCATTAAATGACCTCAGCCTGAAAGGAATGCTGAAAAGACTTAACTATTTCATTGATGTGTTGGGAAGTGATCCTGCGTATTATTCTAAGCTGAAGACACCCTCAAGCATAGAAAAACACAGTTTGGTTTACACTTATGCTTCAATGATTACTGACATCCGACTCACAATTTTAATATTTGCTATAGAGGTGAAAAGAGTAGATTTGTGTATCAGCAGAGAAGAGCTTTGGTATTTGTGTTTTAAATTGTCTAGTTGGAAACCAGTGCTCAATTGGTGGACTTTTTTAATAATCTGATTAATATTCTGATTCTATCCATTTAGTTGTGTCTGACCTTTGGGTACTCTGTGGGCTGTTTTTCACAGCTTTTTTTAATTTCTAGGTGCACACTCCCATATTATTCTTGATGGTATTCAGCCATTAGGTTGTGGTCTTCTTTTTGCAACTGACCATTCCAAGTGGCATCCCCCTTTCCAGTGAATTTGCCTTTGGATACTCTGTAGGCCAGTTCTCACCATGCTTCCCTGTTTTTCACATCTTTTTTTAATTGCTTGATATGCATTCCCATGTCATTCTTGATGGTATTCAGCTATCAGGCCTTAGTCTCCCATTTCTTTTTGCATCGCCCTTTTAGTGAATTTGCCATGTCAAACCTAGGTCAATTTCAAAATGGTGATTTTGCTTTCCAGGGACGACTGGTGATTGTAGAAGTCCATGAACTTCATAGAAGTCTTCTCAAGCACCACATCTCAAAGTCATCAACTTTTTTTCTGCCTAGTTTCATTAATGTCAACATTTTACAGCCACGTGTCATAGTTGGGAATACAACTGAAGTGAAATGATCAGTTTTTGTTTGCTGGTGAATGAGACAGCTTTGCAGTTCTACAGCTGTGGCAAAAAATAAGAGACCACTGCAAAATTTTCAGTTTGTTTTATTTTTCTCTTTACAAGTATATTTTGAGTAAAATGTAAATTGCTCTTTTATTCTATAAACCACTGGCAACATGTCTTCGAATTTCCAAGCACTAAATTTTGCATTTATTTTCAGAAATTGAGAAATGGTCAAAATAATAAAAAAGCAGTGCTTGCAGACCTCAAATAATGCTAAGAAAACAAGTTCATAATCATTTAGAAACATCAATACTAATGTTTTAACTCAGGAAGAGTTCAGAAATCAATATTTTGTGGAATAACCATGATTTTTAATCACAGCTTTCATGTGTCTTGGCATGCTTTCCACCAGTCTTTCACACTGCTTTTGAGTGATCTTATGCCACTCCTGGTACAAAAATATAAGCAGTTCTTTGTTTGAAGGCTTGTTACTATCCTTCTTCCTCTTGATTACATTCCAGAAATTTTCAATGGGATTCAGGTCTTGTGATTGGGCTGGCCATGACAGGGATTTGATGTGGTGGTCCTTCATCCACACATTGATTGACCTAGCTGTGTGGCATGGTGCATTGCCCTGATGAAAAAAACAGTCCTCAGAGTTGGGGAACATTGCCTGAGCAGAAGGAATCAACTGTTTTTCCAGGATAACCTTGTATGCTGCTTGATTCATACCTCGTTTGCAAAGATTACGGTAATCTGCCCAATTCCAGCCTTGCTGAAGCATCCCCAGACCATCACCAATCCTCCACCAAATTTTACAGTGGGTGCAAGACACTGTGGCTTGTACACCTCTCCAGGTCTCTGTCTAACCAATAGACGACCAGGTGTTGGGCAAAGCTGAAAATTAGACTCATCAGAGAAGATTACCTTACTCCAGTCCTCTGTGGTCCAATCCTTATGGTCTTTGGCAAACTGCAGCCTGGCTCTCCTTTGCTTCTCATTGATGAACGGCTATCTTCTACCTTTACATGACTTGAGCCCTGCCTCTAGGAGCCTGTTACGAACTGTTCTTGCTGTGTACTTCACCCCAGCTGCCATTTGCCATTCCTTTTGTAGGTTACTTGATGTCATCCTGTGGTTGCTGAGTGACATTTGAATAAGATGATGGTCATCCCGGTCAGTAAAGAGTCTTTTTTGCCCTCTGCCGGTCTGTCCCCAATGTCTACTGCTTGACACTGTTGTAATGGACTGACGTCTTAGAAATTTTAAGGATGGAGGCAACATGATGCTCACTGTATCCCTCTGCTAGTAAAGCCAGAATTGAACCCTTCTTTTCCTCACTCAAGACTTTTCATTTCAAGTTATTTTTTCATTCCTATTACTTTTGGGATATTACTAGCACTTGTTTTGCCATCCAGCTTGTCCTATTGCAAGAGGATTGTGAACACCGAAGCAGGGTTTTTAATACTTTCCTTTGTTAAATAAGATTTGGTTCAGGTGATAACCTAATCAGAAGCACATTAAGTAGAATTAGGTGTACTTTGGTTGGAATTCAACTGACACTGGAACAGAATGGCTGTCAGACATGTAGAGAAGCTGATTTTTATAAAACTGTGCAGTGGTCTTATACTTTTTGCCAGAGCTGTATATTTGATCCATGCTCATTATGGCTGCATGCCCCAGTGACATTTAACACTTGATTTCTGATGTGCAACCCCCAGTGGGATCCAAGTAAAATTAACCTGTTGACCACTTATATTTCTTCATTGTTGATCTTTCTGTGGCCAGCGTCATTTGTGGTAGTCATGATATTGGTTTTCATGCTGTTCAGGTAAAGGCCCTTCTCACTCTTCTTTCAACATCATCAAATTCTCCAAGTCATTCTCACTCTGCCAGCAAGGTTGTTACATCTGCTTATCTAAAATTGATGATGTTCCTATTTTCATCACAAGACTTGAATAATCTAAGGGGTACTTCACACTAAGGCTACTTTCAGACATCCGTCTTTTGTGTTCTGGCGCTGGCGCCGTGCGGTGAAAAGCCGTACTGTCGCATGCGGCGTGCAGTGCTGACACCGGATATATGTGCGTGGCCAGATACGGTGTCGTGAAGATTTAAAGGAGTCAGACCGCAAAGAGGGTGAGAGACGCCGACAGGTATGATGATCCGGGGGACGGGAGGAGAGAGAGAGAGAACTTTTACTACAGACGGCAGTCACTTATAGGGTTAAATCACAAAGTGTCCGGGCATGCGCTGTTCGGAAAACCATTCCGGCGCTGTCAAAAAACGTTTCAGGGAACGTTTTTTGCAGACGCCGGACGGCACATTTTTGCCATCTCCGGCAGAAACGTGACACGCCGCATGCCCATCCGGCACGATGTGGCGATAACAACAGTCAATGGGGAAAAAAACAGATCCGGTGCCAACCGGCACCGGATCAGGTTTTTTACATTTTCGCCGCATTGTGCCGGATTCCGGAAGACGGATGTGTGAAAGTAGCCTAAGAGAGATCGCTAACGAAATCGCTGATGCGCCACCGATTTTGTGACACATCAGCGATCTCGCCAGCGATCTTGCTGTGTGTGGCACACATCAGCGACCGCCCCCCCCGCCGGTTATCGCTGATCGTGCAGGAATGTCCTGGCCCATTTTTTGATCGTTGGTCTCCCGCTAGCCAGCACGAATGTGGCAGCGGGAGACAAGCGATCTGTGAGCTCCCAGTGCTGTAAGCAGATGCTGGGAGCTGGTAACCAGGGTAAATAGCAGGTAACTAAGCTCGCGTGTCCCTTAGTTACCCGCTGTGTACCCTGGATACCAGCGTGCTCGCGCTAGGAGCTGGTATCCAAGGTAAACATCAGGTAACTAAGTTTTTAGTATACAAAACTCTATAGGTAGCACCTAATACCCACCTGTCAATTGCTACTGTGACAAATACAGTGACTAGGGATGAATGGATCAATTGAAGTTCAAATTCGCCAGCTTCGCCATATTTTCTCCCCCAAAAATAATTTCACTGGTAATTTCAACATTGTAAAGCCTCTAATTGCTTGGAAAATACATGTATGACACCTGGAGGTATCCTAAGATTGTATTGAAACCCTTTTGAGCGCATTAAAGCATACACAGCCTTATTTATATCCCAGTGACCACAACCTATATACTGTAGATAGGGGAAAGCAGAAGATAACTATTGCTAACCAAAAGCCAATTTAAAGGGAACCTGTCATGTAAAAAATGCTATTAACCTGCAGATATGGGGTTAATCTGCAGGTTAAATAGCATTCTGAACCTTCCTGGCACCCGCACAAAGAAACCTGCTGGTAATGAGTAATAATAATATAAAAATATATTTTCCATTAGACTACAGCTCCCTGATGTGTGATTGTAGGGACCATTGGCCAAGATTCAGGCATGGTGTTGTTGCATATGCAGCCAAATGTAGTATTACATTTCATAATGAAGTTTTATACTGTTATCTAAGTCGTGTATGTAAATATAAGGTGCTAAATATGTAAATTTAAATATATAATTGTCCAATAGTTTCCTATGCATTTTACGCATGACATAACTGTGGACATCAGGAAGGCTTTGCCATCTATTGGATAAACACCAGAATCAAATCTCTTCACAATAAAAAGGAACCATTTTATAATTCCTAAAAATTATGTCTGACAAAAATTAATCATTGCATGGTGTGAATAAATCCCTACAAGGGTGGATATGTGTCCTGTTTTTCTGTTTGATTAATTTTGTACATCATTAAACATTTAGGTACAAAAGATGAAATGCAAATATTTATCTCTTGAATAACCAAAGTAAATCATTAGCACTTCATTTCCATTGATTTCACCCTTTCTTTTGCAACTGCTGGTAGTCAGAAAAGTTGACTCAAAAAATAAACAAACTGTTCTTTTGACCATAATCTAGTGAAATAATTTAAAAAATCCTAAACAAAATGGGAGACAGAAACACAATCTAATTTCTTCCAGACTGCAGATTTTCACAGAAGCTTTGATGTCTACGTTCTCCATCCTATTTGAATCATATACCCTTTTCTAGTATTGTGGAAGCACTGAAAATAAATTGAAATCTTCTTGTCCTATATCTAAGCCTATCCATAAATATATATACATAAACTGCTTTAAACAAAAAGTGAGCAGCTCTCCTTGAGTGAGTGGTCCAATGTGTCTCTCAGGGGGTGGAATATTGCTGCTCTATAGGAGTGGGATTCATATATCCCCAAACCAGATGTTAATCTGATCGCTGGCTCGGAGATCTGCTAGAATGCCAGCTGCCCACATTCAAACTCAAATACAATTGAAGACATGAGTGGGACATCAGCACTTCGGAGGTTGAGACAATATTCAGGAGCGTTATTAAATCACCAGGTCACAGAGTGATGTCTGCTATGAAACGGGTCACCAAGGAGGATGGCAGGAACAGGCTAAGCTGTTGTGAGTTCATTTTCCCCTTCGTCACTGAGGTCTGGTGAACTCCCTATTCTGGTAAAGGAAGGTAATGAGCCTGATTATCAGGCACCTGAGCCTAATGATGATGACTGGCTGAGTGGAGTCACGGACTGGATATAAGGCTGCCGACGCCCTTCTGCCCTGCGGGTGATTTCTCTGTGGACTTCTAGGAGACCAGTCTGATTCCTGCTCCTCTAAAGCTAAGTTTTCTGCTTTGCCTGTTAGCATTTGTGTTTTGTTTTTGTTTGCCTTGCTTTTCTGGATTCTGCCATTCCCTGCTGGGGTGAGCTGAATCTCCTTTTGCAGGTTGCTCTGTCTTCAGAATATTCCTGAGTACTGACATAGCTTTTTTGAAGCCTAGCGTCTTCAGGGCCTTTTTCACTGTCAGCCTGTTGGCTCTTATTTTCATAGGGTTTTTCACGGATTGCAGACAGCAGCCTTCCTGTCCTTTCCTATCTAGTTAGCTTGGGCCCCGTCTTTGCTCAGTCTATCTTTCTGTCTGTGTTAGTGTTCTTTCTTCTTGCTTCACCGTCATTATATGTTGGGGGCTGCCTTTTGCTTTGGGGTCTGCTCTGGGGCAGTTTAGATTTCCCTTTCTGTCTTTAGGCTATATAGTCCTCTGGCTGTGATCGAGGGGTCTAGGGCATCGTAGGAACCCCCCACGGCTACTGCTAGTTGTGTTGATAGGTTCAGGGGTCTGCAATCCGATAGCTGCCAACTTCTCTGGTTTTCTGGACTTAGCTAGCATTCCTGTTTTTGCCTCCTACGGTGACTCATTCATAACACTAAGCCACCAGAAAACGAGAGGTTGGTAACTCAGCGGATTGCAGACCCCTGATCCTAACAACACAACTAAGAGTAGCCGTGGAGTATTCCTATGATGCCCTTGATGCCTCGGCACAGCCGGAGAACTAACTAAGCCTAAAGCCAGAAAGGTGAAATCTAAACTGCCCTGGAGCAGATCACCAAAGGAATAGACAGCCCCCAAACATATATTGTCAGTGAGACAAGATGAGACACAAACATAGGCAGAAAAATAGACTGAGCAAATGGCGGGGCCTGAGCGGTCTAGATACAGTAGGACAGGACAGAAAAGATACTGTCTGCAATCACAAAAAAACCCTAAAAAATCCAATACATCTGATATACAAAAAACCTGAGGCCACATGACCTCACCCCCCGCTAGATCAGCACTCTGGTGTGAACTGGTAGCAAAGCAAAAGATACTAATATAACAGGGGACTGAACAAACTGACATAAGCTGTAACATATGGAGCAGGGCCCAGCGCTGCCCCCAGCAGGGAGTACGTTGAACCCTCGCAACAAAGCAGAAAGCAAAGTAAAGGCACAACCAGATTAGATGCCAAGGATTAGCAAAAGAATCACTTAACTGAGCCATGCAGATCAGGCAGGAGACCGAAGAACTCAAAATGCACAAGGAGGAAATCACCAGCAACCACTATGGGAAGCCTGCTCACTTATATGCTCCCAGCCAGTAATCCCAGATTCTCAATCACCGTCTTCAGGTGGCAAACTTCCATCAAACTAGCCAGCTCCACTACTCCCACTAACCACCAGAGGGAGCTCCGGCTCAGAAGTCCGAGCAAGGGAATTCACAACAGATGTCACTGTTGAGCCTGAGAGGCTGTGAAGATGATGGGTAGATGAGCACTGCATGGTGGAACTTTTATTGTAGTTGGTTAGTTTAAGAGCAAAATATGGTGCACATTTTATATGGAAGGTGGAGAAGTTTGAGATAGAACACTGTATAAAAGGTTCAGTGTCAAAAGCGGTACAGTATGACATAGCGTAATTTGTGGGGGCAGTCTAGAGATACCATGAGGGGGACAGTGCGAAACAGGAAACAGTATGCAGAATGGGTAATGTGTGGAGTCTGTATTGAGTAGCGGCAACATGAACAATGCGATGTTACATTGTGAAGGAGAGCAGTGTGGAGATGTGAACAGCCTGCAAGGAAACACTGAATAGGAGATAGTGTTAAATGGGGACGTGTGTAGTTTATTATTCACTAGAAATGCAAAAAAAAGTGTGATCAGCTCACCCATCCACTAGTGCACAGGATCCCAAATCCAAGGAAATACAGTCCATAAAAAGAAAAGAGTTGATCCAGCCCTTTGAAGAAAGTGCAAAATCTTTATTCCATTAATATTCCATCAGTTAAAACATGATTCCAAAGAAAATCCACTTTCTGAAATGGATAAATACATCGTACTAGGAGAAAGTCCCAAGAGAAAGAAAATTCAAAGTCCTGGTTGACGAGTTTCTAAGGGATACTTCTTATTCATAACCTCATTAGGTTAATGAGGTTATGAATAAGAAGCATCACTTTGAAACCTAATGAGGTTATGAATAAGAAGTATCACTTCAAAATGTGTCAACCAGGACTTTGAATTTTCTTTCTCTTGGGACTTTCTCCTTGGTTGATATATTTATCCATTTTACAATGTGGATTTTCTCTTGAATGATGGTTTTACTGATCGAATACTGATAGAATAAAAGTTTAACAATTTATTCGAAGTGCTGGATCAACTCTCTTCTTTTTATGGACTATTATTCATTAGAGCAGACTGTCTGGCTCTAATAGTTCATAAAGACTGAAAGTGTGGTGACTATCATTCATAAGGGCACCGTATTTGGATGTGTTACTGATGACAGTGGTTATGTTGTTATATTCATGTATAGATAATGATTATGGGGTGTATTTATGTACATATCGTGGTTTTGATGATGTATTCATGTATTAACAGTGTTTCTGATGACATTCATGTACTGAGGTGGTTCAGGTGCTGTATTTATCTACTGATGGTGGCTCTATTGATGTATTAATGTACTAATGTGGTTCTGGTAATGTATTCTTGCACTGAAGGTGGCTCTAATGCTGAATTTGTTCTGAAAGTTCTGGTGATTTATTCATATGCTAATAATGGTCATGATGTATCCTATCCTGATGATGGTTTTGGTTCTGCATTCATATGCTGATGGTGGTTCTGCTTCTGTATTCATGTACTTATGTTGGTGCTGGTGCTATATTCATGTGCTTATGGTAGTTCTTGTTCTTTATTTATGTACTGATAAGGATTTTGGCATTCTACACATGCACTTATGATGATTATGGTAATGTATTCACATATTGCTGATTGTGAAGTGCGGTTATTCATATACTCATGACGGCTCTGATGTTGTTTTCATGCATAGATGATAGTTCCTGTGATGTATTCATGTACTGATGATGATTCTGGTGATGTATTAATGTACTGAAGATAGCTAAAGTATTGTATTTGTGTACTGATTATAGTTCTGCTGAAGTATTTCTGTACTGATGATGATTTTGGTGTTATATCCATGTACTGATGATAGTTTTGGTGATATATTCATGTGCTCATGATGGTTTTGGTGCTGTATTCATGTACTTATGATGGTTTTGGTGATGTATTCATGAACTGATGATAGTTCTGCTAATATATTTATGTACTGATAATGGTTTGTCAGGGAGAACACCAGAGGGATCACTCAGGTCCCACTGCTGCCACCAGTTTGTCAGGGGACGCACCAGAAAGAGAATGCAAATTCCACTGCTGATGGATGAAGAAGTTGCTGTTTGCACTACTAGGCCAGTTACTGGAGAACTCACAGTCAGTATATGCTATATACACCTTTGATTCCAATGCATGGAAAATACATATAAACCCCCATATGGTCACAGTCCACTTTACAATAACAAAAGGAACTACTAGCTGCCACCACCAATCATCTATACAGGCTGATTGGACACCCTTTACATGTAGTGTATAGCTTCAGAGGTGCGGTTTACAGAGTAAGAGGAATTGAGCTATTAAATTTTATATGCTGTATTTTTTGGACTATAAGATGCACCAAACCATAAGACACACCTAGGTTTTGCAGGAAAAAATAGAAAAAAAATGAAGTAAAAACTGTGGTCATGATGCACTGTTATGAGGGGAAACCACACACAAAAAAAGAGCGATCACAAGTCCAAGATTATTATGAAATATCCATGAAAAAAGTTCTTTATTATAAAAAGCATACAGATGAAAAGAGCAAAACACCACAATGTGAAAATAGGCTAAAAGACCAAGGCGCTGACACATGCTGCAGACATCTCAAATAAAGTGTAAGTCACAGCCAGATAATATAGCATTTAAATAAACACATAAGCACCCCCATGCCATTAATTAGATGGATCATAATATCAGGTGAAATAACACAGATCCAACCCATAGGTAATATATAAGTGCTAACATATGAAGACACTCAATTTCAACAGTACATGTGTAATTAAACATACCTAATTTGGCCAGGCAGCAGTGGGGGGAAGAGATGAGAGCAGTCAATGTACCGGCGTCACCCCGACGCGCGTTTCAGAGCACTATGCTCCTTCTTCAGGGGGCCCCAAAAATCGGAATAAAAAGTGATCAAAAGATGTCACGTGCCCGAGCATGATACCAATAAAAGCGTTAACTCGTCCCGCAAAAAATAAGACCTCACTTGACTCAGTGGGTCAAAATATGGAAAAATTATAGCTCTCAATATGTGGTGATGCAAAAAGTATTTTTACAATAAAAAGCGTCTTTTAGCATGTGACAGCTGCCAAACATAAAACCAACATAAATAGTAAATCAAACCCCCCGTTATCACCCCCTTAGTTAGGGAAAAATAATAAAATAAAAAAATGTATTTATTTCCATTTTCCCATTAGGGTTAGGGTTAGGGCTGAGATTAGGGTTAGGGGTGTGTTGGGGTTAGGGTTGGAGTTAGAATTGGGGGGTTTCCACTGTTTGGGCACATCAGGTGCTCTCCAAATGCAACATGGCGTCTGATCTCAATTCCAGCCAATAATGCGTTGAAAAGTCAAATGGTGCTCCTTCCCTTCCATGCTCTGCCCTGCGCCCAAACAGTGTTTTACCCCCACATATGGGGTATCAGCATACTCAGGACAAATTGCAAAACAACTTTTGGGGTCCAATTTCTCCTGTTACCCTTAGGAAAATAAAAAATTGGGGGCAAAAATATAATTTTTGTGGAAAAAAATGTTTTTTTTATTTTCACGCCCGGGCGTTATAAACTTCTGTGAAGCAATTGGGGGTTCAAAGTGCTCACCACACATCTAGATAAGTCTAGTTTCCAAAATGGGGTAACTTGTGGGGAGTTTCAATAGTTTAGGTACATCAGGGGCTCTCCAAACGCATATGACACCTGCAGACCATTCCATCAAAGTCTGCATTCCAAAACGTCACTACTTCCCTTCCGAGCCCCGACGTGTGCCCATACTGTAGTTTTCTCCCACATATGGGGTATCAGCGTACTCAGGACAAATTGAACAACAACTTTTGGGGTCCAATTTGTTCTGCTACCCTTGGGAAAATAAAACATTGGGAACTAAATGATCATGTTTGTGGAAAAAACACATTTTTTTTATTTTCATGCCCGGGCATTATAAACTTCTGTGAAGCCCTTGGGGGTTCAAAGTGCTCACCACACATCTAGATAAGTTACTTAGGGTGTTTAGTTTCCAAAATGGGGCCACTTATGGGGGGTTTCCACTGTTTAGGTACATCAGGGGCTCTCCAAAAGCAACATGACACCCGCAGACCATTCCATCAAAGTCTGCATTCCAAAACGTCACTACTTCCCTTCCGAGCCCTGACGTGTGCCCATACTGTAGTTTTCTCCCACATATGGGGTATCAGCCTACTCAGGACAAATTGGACAACAACATTTGGGGTCCAATTTCTCCTGGTATCCTTGGGAAAATAAAAAAATTGGTGACTAAAAGATCATGTTTGTGGAAAAAATACAATTTTTTTATTTTCACGCCCGGGCGTTATAAACTTCTGTGAAGCACTGAGGGGTTCAAAGTGCTCACCACACATCTAGATAAGTTCCTTTGGGGTCTAGTTTCCAAAATGGTGTCATTTGTGGGGGGTTTCCACTGTTTTGGTACATCAGGGGTTTTCCAATCGCGACATGGTATCCGATCTCAATTCCAGCCAAAAAAGTCAAATGGCACTGCTTCCCTTCTGAGCTCTGCCATGCGCCCAAATAGTCGTTTACACCCACATATGGGGTATCAGCGTACTCAGAACAAATTGCACAATAACTTTTAGGGTCCTGTTACCCTTGGGAAAATAAAAATTGGGGGTGAAAAGATAATTTTTGTGGAAAAAATATGATTTTTTAATTGTACCGCTGTACGTTATAAACTTCTGTGAAGCCCTTGTTGGTTCAAAGTTCTCACCACATATCTAGATAAGTTCCTTGGGGGGTCTAGTTTCCAAAATGGGGTCACTTGTGGGGGGTTTCCACTGTTTAGGTACATCAGGGGCTCTCCAAATGTGACACGGCGTCCGATCTGAATTCTAGCCAATTTTGCATTGAAAAAGTCAAACGGCGCTCCTTCCCTTCTGAGCTCTGCCATGCGCCGAAACAGTGGTTCCCCCCACATATCAGGTATCAGCGTACTCAGGACAAACTGAACAATAACTTTTGCAGTCCAACTTCTCCTGTTACCCTGGGTAAAATAAAAAAAATTGAACCTGAAGTATTTTTTTGTGAAAAAAAGTTAAATGTTCATTTTTTTTAAATATTCAAAAAATTCCTGTGAAGCACCTGAAGGGTTAATAAACTTCTTGAATGTGGTTTTGAGCACCTTAAGGGGTGCAGTTTTTAGAAAGGTGTCACTTTTGGGTATTTTCTATCATATAGACCCCTCAAAGTGGCTTCAAATGTGATGTGGTCCGTAAAATTAAAATGGTGTTGCAAAAATGAGAAATAGCTGGTCAATTTTAACCCTTATAACTTCCTAAGGAAAAAAAAATTGGGGTTCCAAAATTGTGCTGATGTAAAGTAAACATGTGGGAAATGTTACTTATTAAATTTTTTGTGTGCCGTATCTCTGTGATTTAAGGGCATAAAAATTCAAAGTTGGAAAATTGCAAAATTTTCAAAATTTTCGCCAAATTTCTGTTTTTTTCACAAATAAACGCAAGTTATATGAATTAAATTTTACCACTAACATGAAGTACAATATGTCATGAGAAAACATTGTCAGAATCACCAGGATCCATGTAAGCATTCCAGAGTTATTACCTCATAAAGGGACAGTGGTCAGAATTGTAAAAATTGGCCCGGTCATTAACGTGCAAACCACCCTTGGGGGTTAAGGGGTTAACTTAATAATCCATTGCAATGCTTTCATTTTTAAAAGCCTTTCCTAATTCTTACCTCTTCTGAAGGAGTGTATATGAGCTATAATGCAACATCTCAAATCTTGTTCGAAAAGTGTTTAGATACCGGTAAATCTAGTCTTTCCTTTCAAATTGTGTACCTATGATGATTAATGCAGATAGATAGATATGAGATAGATAGATACAGTCAATAAAAATATTTAAAGGCCATGTTATACCTTTTTCTGACTACTAGAAATGTGGTTGATGGATATTAAGTGGTCATTTTATAATAGCATTTTTCTCCATATCACTCATATTACTCCATATAAAAGCTGCTGTTCTCCAGAACTAATTGCATTTGAGATAGTCAGAGGTAGGCACGCAGTCTGTTATCATCACATAGAAGCATATGAAGAAAGACACAAAACGTTTAAGAAGCTAAAAGCTTATAAGGAGGAATTATAGTTTCATCTTAAAGCCTAAGCAGGATAAAACCTTAAAACCTTGCAACAACCAACTGCATGCAGATCCAGGCATTAATTATAGATGCTACTGAGTGGGCAGTATGTATGTATATATTTCCTTGAGGGCAATGATCTCTGACATTGCCTCTGTATACATTCCTTCCATGAGTGTACATGTTAAACAGAGCTATATAACCAGGTGTTCTTAATCTCCTTATCGATGTAAATACTTTTATGTCCAATAAAGTCAAAAGTATTTTCAGAGTGATACCTTTATTGGCTAACCAGAAAAAGTATATTTGCAAGCTTTCAGAGCACAGAGGTTCCTTCTTCAGGCAGAATTACAAATAGAAACCAGCCTGAAGAAGGAGTCCCTGTGCTCGGAAAGCTTGCAAATGTATATTTTTTCTGATTAGCCAATAAAGGTATCACTCAGAAAATACTTTTGTCATTTTTGAGCATAAAAGTATTTACATCGATTTTTCTGGCTAAAAGTATCACAGTTTAATTTTGTATTGAATAATCTCCTGGTCCAAATTCTATACTGTTCCCATGGATTCATCTTGTAATGTATCAGATCTATGGGTGAAGTAGGTAATATTCTTTTATTAGATGTGACATTCTTTCTACATATTTTATGCAATTTCACCAAGTCTTGGCAAACCGATATTAAAAAATCTGGGTTTGATGCAGCTATAATAACTTGGCTGCAGTTTGAAGTCTTATACAATCACTTTAATGGCAGTATGAAATCTTGTTACATCAGCCCAATAGAAGGATAGCAGAAAATTGTTTTTTCTTTAAGTATACTAATATAAATCATCTTTTTACAAGATAAAAGTAAATATTGAATATTGATCCACTTCCTCGTACCTCTATCCATTCCAGCACTGCTCCTCACAGGCTAAGAGATGGCAACTGAGGCTCTGCAATGTCACCATGGCAAATCAATTTCTGGCTATATGGTATCCTGCCACTGGCCTGAACATGGGTTGATGTCCCTCTATGCTGCTTCTTGAATGTCAGTCTATTCTTCATCTTGCCTATATTTGACCTGTGATTTTTATATGGATTCTGTCTATTGCCTCACTTCTTGGCTTCCACTTGTGTCTCTTGAGGTCTGGCCTCTGTCTCACTGACCAGATATTTCCCATTCTTGACTACCACATACCATCTCTTCTGAGAATCTGATGTGAATCAGCCCAATTAAGTAGAAACCTTCTTGTGGTGTGCCTCTAGAAGAGAAGGAACCCCAAAACTCTAATTCTGTTTAGAAATTTGTCCAAATATTTTGAGATTTTTGGCATTTTCAATCTAGTTTTGGCCAGCTCCAACAACTTTTTGAAGCTTAGATAGTAGGCAGAGTGGTTAAGTGTGGCCAATACACTCATCATAATTTATGTGCCTAAATTGGGTAAATTACAACAAAAACATACTCAAGTCCCTACAACTCAAGAGTGACTCAGTGGTAAAGCAGCGATAGCCTCTGCGCAGACAAATAGAGACATGTCTTGTCATGTCATGGACTCCATATCCCCCATAAATCTGGATATTACCCATACAGATGTCCTTCATAATGACCCAACAGAGGTCAAAATGATGGACTATAATTCTCTGCCCAATTTGATACCAGATCTAAATATAAACACATTTGCAGCAAATCCCTTTACTTCTCTAATTGTCTGTGCTGAGGTTATCACTTCAGTTCCATAGGATCAGTGTCCTTTTCTCAAGCACAACTACTGTTAATGGCAGAGTTGCTGGCTTGATGTTACATGAATCCGTGGTTCAGCAGGCATCACTTGAGAAGCACTACCTTGAAAGTATTCTTGCCCCAACCCAATGGATTCACGTAAAACCCCACATTCTTTTATAGTTCTTTTGTGTTCCCCCTGACAGACCAAGTGATATCTGTAAACCACAATTTAGAATAGAGTGCATTAGCTGAAGCCATTAGTATAATGCAGTAATTAGAAGACACTTTGGATTTCTTTGCAAATACCTACTTACTTTGGCATTTGCAAAGACATCCTGTAGGAAGGTGACGCATGAACTGTACAGCACAACTAGATCTAGCCGAGACCTAATATTATATCAATTGAGATCTTGACTATATCACGGTATGAAGTCATCCTACATAGGTATTCTAATTTCTACTTGGATTTAAAGTCCTGCTGTGCAGAATTTAACTAAAAGCCATGAATGCATTTCATGCCTACATCATGCTTTTCTTAACTTTCAGCTTGAAAAGAACATTTTAAAGAATAATATTAAATGCTATGGCAACCAAAAGTGAAAATGTCCTCAGCCAGGCATTAGCAAGCTTACATTCTCATACTATAATTTATTTAATAACCATTTTTTTCCAACGCTTGATGGTTGAAAAAGCATGAACGTTAGTTTGCTTTCAGCGTTGACAACGGAAAAAAAATAATGTTAATTAGTATGATAATTATTAAATCCATTTATCACATGTTGATCGAGGTTAGTAGAGGTTTATAACATCATTCATCTTTTATCCCATGCTCATGGCAGGGTCACACGCAGAGATGGTATATCAATGGGTGAGGCATTATGGCTGCTTAAAACTTAACCTCACAGTCTATTCTGCTATACAGGCTTCGTGTGGCTCTGTTTATATGGAGATCTGGAGATATACTTTAATAGAAGCATTTTTTTGGGAGAGGGGGCATGATTAAGTGGGGGACATTTAGCATTGCATTTTTGCTAAAATAATTTAATTGTTGCAAATATCTAAGCCAAATTTATCAATGTTTGATCATTCTTAAGTACCTTTGCCAAAACTTAAAAATAATGAGAAAATAGGAGTGTAGTTAACATTTTAGTATAAAGTACAACATACTTATGAATGAATGTTTGCCTAAAAGTCACAAAAAGCTGCTTTATCAAGGCAGATCGTAGTCTTAAAAAAGACACGTAACAAATACGTTTATGTTGTATTCATTTTATCATGTAACATATTACACACTTGTCTCCTGGAACACTGGCAAATACATCAATTTGCACAAAATTTTTCATTGACTTCTGACACTTGACATCTTGGTCTCAGACTCTAACATTGAAAAGTGTTCTGCTATGTTTAAAAGGTTGTTTAATAATTAATTAATATGCAGTGGCAGAGTTGAAATGATTGCACTAAATATTTAGTACAAATTACTCCATTTTATTTCTAAATATGTGGGTAACACATTTCACCTCCATTATGGCTTGGACATTTAATGATTGGGTACTAAAACATTACATCATGAGTGCCCACACACCTTAGAAAGCTGTCTTCCACACGCTCTTAAAAATGGACAGTAATCGCTACCAATCTCTCCATACACAGGCACTTGTTTTCAGAAAGGTCAGAGAATAAGTGTGCAACAGACAAATCTGGTAGCGGCTTATTGTAACATAAGTGACAATGTGTCTCCCCTCTATTTCAACTTTAGCAAATGATTAGCGGCGTGCCTCTATTGCCAAAGATACATGACAGCTACAGTCCTGCTTTTTCCCTGGTACTTTGGGCGCTAATTAATCAGGGAGCTATGGGGTTAATTTTGGTCTGGTTTTGATCACTGCTGAGAGCCCCAGGTAAGGCTATCAGCTATTTAAGCTCTGTAGTTCTGAATTCCCCTGTCAGTCATGAGTTCTGCTACTTGGTCGATAGGTCTGTTTTGTGCTCCTGTTGTTTCGTCCTGATTTATTCCATTTTCTGACCTTGACTTGAAGTTTTACAATCCGCTTTATTTTGTCCCTGATATCACCTCTTGGCTTTAACCCCATGCTGTGACCGTTTTTGCCTTCATCTTACACCACTGAACAGCAACTAATTTTGTGGCTCCAGCCTAAGCCCTGTTAAGTCAAGATCCTTGTAAAGGGGTTAAAGTGTGAAGGCCAGAATCTGGAAAATGGGCTGGCCAATGTCAAGCCTGTTCATGGTAGCCATATTTAGAGCTGCCAGGTGAACACGAACAATGCCATTGTTTCTCTTATCTCCACTGAGAACAAGATAATTGGGTGATGAGATTCAGCATGTATGATCATTTTTTCCTCCACTTTTTTTCTCAATGGAGAATTGGGAAGACCCCATATACCGTATATACTTGTGTATAAGTTGTGTTTTTCAGCACATTTTTTGTGCTGAAAACGCCCCCCCTTGGCTTATACACGAGTCAATTGTCCTAGAAAGCCAGCAAGGGAGTTGGAGCGGCGGGTGACAGAGGCAGGAGAAGGCGGCTGTGGCTAAAGCCTGTGCTACTGCTAAAGAGAAATTAATATTCATTTCTCTTATAGCGTGCACAGTGACACCCTCAGATGCCAGCTTCCAGAAAACATCCTACTCACCCTTCTTCGTGTCCTTGCAGCATCTTGCTGATTCCGGTGCCCTCGCAGCATCTCGTTGGTTCCGGTGGCAGCAGCTCTTCCTGTGCCGAGCGATCATGTGGTCCCGCTGATTAAGGTAATGAATATGCATGCCTCTCCACTCCCATAGGCATGGAGGGAATATTCATTACCATAATGAGCGGGGCCACGTGATCGCTCGGCACAGCAAGAGCTGCCGACGCTGGGACCAATGAAATGCTACAAGGTCGCCGGGACCAACAAGATTCTGTGAGGGCACCGGGACCAACAAGTTGCTGCAAGGGTGATTGGAAGGTAGGTGAGTAGAATTTTTTTTGTTTTTTAATAGGAATCATTCATACAAGGATAGGGGATAAGGAGCCATGCATACCAGGACAGCGATGGGGGAGCCATGCATACCAGGACAGGATGGAGGAGCCATGTATACAGGGACAGGGAGCCATGCATACCAGGAAAGGACAGGGGAGCCATGCATACAAGGATGGGGGAGCCATGGGGGAGCCATGGTTAGCTTATACTCGAATATACACGGCACATTGATGGTGAGCCAGTCTTATCAAAATTGGCCTTGACTGACTTTTCTTTAATGTGTATGGGAACTTAAGTTTATCATGAAACAGTATCACATAAAGCATGTCAACTTAGTGACCACCCCTATCATCTGCTTTAAATTCTCAAAATGATTATATTCTAAATTTGATTTGCTGCCATTAAAATTCTACTGGTACTAAGGCTAGGCTCATATTAGAGTGTCTGTGCGCAGCATATCATCTGCATGCGCAAACGCATGCAAAAACACATGCAAACGCATGTTTACACAACATTTCTTATCCGCATGATCTTACGCATGATGCCAAAAAAAGCTGCGTGTGCATGCGTTTGTATGCGTTTTTGCATGCGTTATTGTTGTTTCTGCACGTGCGTTCGATATTTCCAATGTTTTTCCAGTAGAATTTCCTTGACACCAGACACACAATGGGCGTGTCTCATAGGATTTCTATATATAGACACACTGCACTGATGAAATCCTCATCTTTTGCTGCTGTATCCAGCTGCAAGATGGATCTTAGCATGGAGAGCTTCTTGATTAATCTTGATTTGTCATTGAAATTGGCTGTTGCCTTTGCAGTGGCTTGTGAAGGAGAAAGAAAAGAAAGACGGAGAAGATTTCGTTGTCACTATTGGCAACACCCCATTGTAGAAGTCTGAGAGAGTCCTGGAGCCTACCACTCTCTGTAAACAGAGCTGCGTGAAAACCCGGAAATGTTTTTTGTCGGAACAGAGCTTCCATGACTTGCTGTTACGTGTCCGAGGATCCATCATCAGGCAGGACACATAGCTACGTCGAGCAATTCCTGCTGACGAAAGTCTGTTGGTGAGCCTGATGTACGTAATTTTGAAAAAGAAACACCTGTCATTAATATGATTGTTCTAAAAGCCATGTACTGATTTTTTTTTCCCCCATTTTATGTTCAGTAGATTCCAGGCTACCGGAGAGACCGTATCATCTCTACATTTTCACTTCCGGATTGGAGTGTCCACGTTTTCTGGGATTGTTAGAGACACCTGCCGTGCATTATGTGACTTTCTTCGTGAAGAATTCCTCCCCCAACCCACAATTGAACTCTGGCTGGAAAATGCTGCAAAATTCCAGGACATTTGTAATTTTCCAAACTCTTTGGGCGCTGTGGACGGCAAACACATTCAGATTATGAAACCTGCTGGATGTGGATCCGTGTATGCTGACTGTCTATTTGTCGCTGTGGACTTTGGCTCATTTGGACGAGGAAATGACTCACAGACTTTCAAAAACTCTGACATGGGCAAGTGTTTGTATGGTAATGATTTACATTTTCCATAGCCATGACCTCTTCCAAACACTGAAGGACCGCCAATGCCATTTGTTGTCATTGGGAATGAGGCATTCCAAATGTGTGCCAACCTCATAAAACCGTACTCAAGTCACTACTTGAATCACACCAAAAGGATATACAACTACCCACTGAAAAGGGCACAAAGAACTGTAGAGTGTCCCTTTGGATTGTTGGTATCTAAATGGTGCATTTTGGGAACAGCCATCAATCTAAAAATTGAGACAATTATGAGGTTGTGAAAGTGTGTGTTGATCTGCACAATTACATCCTGGTGAAACAGCGACACCACTTAGAACTTGAGGAACCTGTTACTACCACATTGCAGGATTACCAAGATCACCCTCTGAGGATTACAGTGCAAGTTACCCAAATGAAGGATAAATTTGCTGCCTACTTTGTTTCGGATAATGGACATGTGGCATGGCATGATGAAATTATTTATGCCACTTGTAAATGTACCTGTATTGTTTGCTACTTGTACCTGTATTGTTTGCTAACTTTAATAATAATAAAACCTTGTGTGCGTTTTCAAATAAAGAGGTAAACACAGTAATTGTGAAAGCAAAATATTTTTTATTAACAAAAAAATAATAAATAAAAAGTGGGTTTAGGTTCGACGGCGGGTCCAAGGTGTGCTATTGTGGACCAGGGGAGTGTCGGGCTGGGATGACTCACTCAGGTGATCACACTTTTCCAGGAAGTCCACAGACGCCTTGACCGCCTGGAAGGCGACCTTCAGAGACCAGCGCAACATCTTTTTTCTTCAATCGAGCATCGCATGTCAGAAAACCAACCGCCTGATCTCCAGCTGAACGTGATGCAGGCTGCTAGGCTGCTTACAGCCAGGCATTGCAGCAGTCCCAATATCAGCAGCAGGCACAAAGTTTGTTTCCTACAGGTCAACAAGGGCCAGCACAGCAGCAGTGGCAGACTCCTCCAGCAGTTTTCCAAACAACTCAAGGACTTGGATACCCGTCTGCTCAACAACCGATGCAAGCGCAAGTGACCTATCCACCACCACCACCACCGCTGGACATTAGGACTGTTCCTACAGTATCCATCTTCACCACACAGCCGAGTACAGCAGCCAAGCAGCCTTCAACTTCTGCCATGCAGCCGAGTGTAGCAGCCATGCAGCCTTCAACTTCCACCGCACAGCCAAGTGCAGAAGCCATGCAGACTTAAACTTACATCACGCAGCCGAGTGCAGCACCCCGGAACAGGAAAAAACAAAACGCCGAGGAACCAACAAAACAGGCAGAAAAAGAAAAGTTGGAAAGAAACATTGCCCACCACCTCCACCCTCACCTCCCAATATGTCTCCGTTTCCAAGTCTCTCCCCACCTTTTCTTGGTTCTCTCCCTCCCAATGTATCAATCACTTCCAATTTGTATTCCACTTCTAATGTGTCCTCTTCCCCCAATGTTACATCTGCGGCCAATATTTCTGACCCAATCCTCCAATTAAGTACCACTTCCCCTGTAACAACTTCCCCAGCCACTCCTAGCCAATCATCCCAGAATGATTGTGATCATGGGGGTTCCACAACGCTGCTCGCTCTTGCACAGGTTGAATGAGTTGGTCGTTATCAATCTCTGGTTGTGGAACCTATAGATCAAATAAAAACAAAGAATTTGTAAGTACAATTGAAAACAAATTCAATTACAACTCTGATAATGAGAACAATACTTACACCCTGTCTTTCCTCCTCAGAAACTTGAGGCCGACGACCCTGGGAAAATTCATTTCCACTCGACTGCTACTGCTCTTCTGCACTGGAAGGTACCTGTAAAGAAAATACATGAATTACCACATGTATAGTATTGCCAGTCAATACATACCAATCAGCATATCAAATGTGATTACATATTCAGTGTCATATCCACACTGGGAAGCTTAACTGGGGGACATGTTGGATTAAACTTGTTAAGAGCCAAACAAAAAAAAATTAAAAACACCATGGACACCAATACTTACATTACAGGCAGTAGTCCAACAGCACAGCAGTCAGGCAGCACAAAACAGGAACAGCAGCACAGCACCGGGATAGCAGCACAGCACCGGGATGGCAGCACAGCACCGGAACAGCAGCACAGCTGGCAGCACAGCACTGGAACAGCAGCACAGCACCAGAACAGCAGCACAACACTGGGATGGAGAAATCCTGGACAGGAGAAATCCTGGACAGGAGAAATGAAGGTCAGTACTACAGACCCAAAACGGAGAAATCCTGAACAGGTGAACTGAAGGGCCAATATCACACCATTGGAACAGAGAAATCCTGGACAGGACAAGCAAGTCACAACAGTAGTCCGGGACCGGAGCAGTAACCAGTCTACAAGGAACAGAAAAAAAAATTACTGCAGAGACAGACAGATATTTTCAAAGCTTCTATACTTACATAGGCAGTCTTGTGCTCACATCCAGAGTCTGCAGGGTAATGGCCTTGCAGTGTCCACACTTCCTTTTATACTGCTGGCAATTAAAATCACTTCCTGGACCTGCTGATTCTGAAGTACGCATGCATATCGAACGAATGCGTACGCATGTCCTTGTGTGCCAATGCGTTTCCATAGATAGTAATGTGTTGTCTTGACACACTCGTCCGCATGCACATGACTGCGCATAATTGATGCTTCAAAAAATGCAACATGTGTACGCAAACGCATGCCAACGCATTTCCCTGGGTACACAATGTTAAATATTTGTATGTGTGACGCATGCGGATCTATGCAGATCATACGCTGCGCACAGAAATGCTAATGTGAACCTAGCCTTAATGCTAAAGTCATCATGTGCATTTTTTTAAAGTTACTATTCTTTCTTTTTCTTGTGTCATTTGTTGACACAAAACATTTCAGACGTGTATAAAATCACTCCAGGGAGGACTGGAGTAGATTTGCTCAAATATTTTATAACTTTTTAAAGAGTCACAATTGTATAATCAGCCAAAAACATATAGAAACCCCAAACCTTGCCCATAATAACAAGCATAAGAAAAGTAAACAGGCAAATGTCATGATCCAGGTTGGATTATGACAGATAAATGCACTAGTAACCTTTTTTTCACTTCAAGCCTTGGCTTTAATGTAGTTTTGCCCCCGGTGGCCATTACGGTCATTGCACTGTGGTGATTTCAGTTCTAGTTTTGCCCCCGGTGGCCAGTAGGGTCATTGCACTCTGGTTTCTTTGGTTTAGTGCATGTGATTATCACTAACAGGTGTGATTGCTCTGGTTTAACTATATAGGTGTGTCTTGTTCTCTCACTCACTGTTGGTGATATTGCTCATTTCCAACCAAGTTTGGTGGAGGAAGGAACTACAGCGAGAAGTTCCTTGCAGCTCAGGCAGAGCTCTGGTGTAGTAGCTTCAGGTGGAAGCTGAATTCTGGTGGTGGACTCTGTTGCTGGGAGCAAGAGCAACAGAGCAAAGCTAAGTGGTGTTACCCCTGTTTTGTAACTTTCCTTTTGTGTGTTTCAGTGCAGTGGTGGGATTATTTTCTGCACCGTCCATTTTACTAGAAAGTGCTAGGTGTAGGGCGAGCTAGGATTTTTAGGTTCCTGATCGGTGCCCGGTGCGGAACCGGCCTAGGGATCGTTAGGAGTGTAGAGACTCTGACTCAGGGGAGTGCAGGAGGTCTCCACATCCCCGTTCCCTATCACAGGGTCCTCCATTGTATCAGTTTTCCTGGTGTTTCCCTTTAATATTTAAACTCGCCCTGCTGGAGGCAGTGTATCCAGTTATACGTGTAATTCTGAAATTCGCCTGCTGGAGGCGGTGTATCCGGCTGCACGCTATATTATTTAAAGTCGCCCTGCTGGAGGCGGTGTATCCAGGGTCACGTGTGCCATAGAAATTCGCCCTGCTGGAGGCGGTGTGTCCAGTCACACATTGATCATCACAGCAAATACATATAAAATATATGTTAAAAAGGCACAAATTGAAAGAATAATTGTTCTAATAAAAAACAGGTGAAAAACACCAAAATTTGGAACAATAAAGGCACAAATGCAATAATACCTTGAGACATGTGCTTGGGATGGAGATATTAGGCTGAAAGTCTCAGTATAGACAGGGATACATGTAAATTCAGCCTCACTGAAATGTCGACCTTATATAAATGATATAAAAATAAATAATAAACGCATTATGGTTTTCTGTTAAGTCGTACTGGATTGTGGCCTAAATAATGATTACATCATCAAAAAAGCATTTCCCGCAAGCTAAACATAAAAATGAATTGTTTTAGTGTTTATTGCAATTTGCTTAATAGTACCAGAACTTCATTGTTAGCTGTTCTCTTCTTTAGCCAATTCTAAAAGGTTAGTATAAATTGTCACTAAATAAATTCACAAAGCACTACAACTAATAGTTGATATTAATTTCGAACAGTGCTAGTTCAGTCGTGGCGAGAGTACAATTGCATTCATTTGACAAATTAAGAATTCTTTTGTTTTACGGCCAGTATCCTCTTAATAAGCAACACATTCTTATATTTTCATACTTCAATTAACCCTTTAGAGACCAAGCCAATTTTGACCTTAACCCCTTTACTCCTAAGGGCCCCATCACACATAGCGACTCACCAGCGATCCCGACAACGATATCAACTTGTCAGGATCACTGGTGAGTCGCTACATGATCGCTGGTGAGCTGTCAAACAGACAGCTTCACCAGCAACGCCGAGCGCGCGACGTCGCTGTTTACTTTAGTTACCAGCGCGCTGATGCAGGGAGCTGGTAACTAAGGTACACATCGGGTTTCTAAGGGGCGTGCGTCACTTAGAAACCCGATGTGTACCTTGGTTACCAGCTCCCTGCCTCAGCGCGCTGGTAACTAAGGTACACATCGGGTTTCTAAGCACCGCCCGGTGCTTAAAAACCCTGCGTTCACCTTAGATACCAGCGCGCTGATCGCTGGTCTCCCGTCTGTCATACACAGTCATGCGTGCTGGCCAGCAGGAGACCAGCGATCAAAAAAATGTCCTGGCTATTCCAGGACGATCAGCGATAACTGGCAGGGGAGGCGGTCGCTGGTCGGGGGCTTTAGGGTGGTTTGCATATTAATGACCAGGCCAATGTTTACAATTCTGACCTCTGTCCCTTTATGAGGTAAAAACTCTGGAACGCTTCCATGGATCCCGGTGATTCTGGCATTGTTTTCTCATGACATGTTGCACTTCATGAAAGTGGTAAAACTTCTTTGATATGACTTGTGTTTATTTGTGAAAAAATGGAAATTTGGCGAAAATTTTCAAAATTTAGCAATTTTCCAACTTTGAATTTTCATGCCCTTAACCTTCGTCACGCTGCAGAATTTTATAACGTTAACAGGCTGCAGAGGTACAATTGTAACTTCATATATACCTCCACTGTGGGAAGACTTTCTCCTTTACTTGGTTTCAGAAACTAAAGTTCATTCAGCTACAAATGTTATGCTGATATCTATTGGCCAGTGTTGTTACTGTTCACTTATGTTGCTGTCAATTAAGTTGATTCAAACTGGGAGTGGCTCCTACTTCTCTTCCTGCCTCCCTCCTCTCAGTAGCCATTTTGCTGTTCATCTCATTGCTGTGAGCACACACATTTCTAGGCTTGTGAAGTCTTCAATTTCTTGGATACGAAGGTAGGAAAGTCTCACAGCATCTAACAGCCAGTTATACCTTCATTCGCCTTATGTGGGGACAGAACAGTCAGAAATTGTCTTTGAGCCTGGACTTGGCTTACATATATTTTGTATGAAACTTATCACTATAGGTATGATTTTTATACGAAAAATGGATAATAATTAGTATCTACATATTGTTTTACGATGTTTTACTTATATTCAGCACAAAATAAAGATGGTGGCTCTGTTACAATTTTCCTATTGGTCGAAAAAACAGTCGAAGATGGAATGAAAATTCTGAAACCGTATACGGTTTACATAATATATAAATGACATTTATAAATAATTATCACTAGAAATAATTTACTTTATCTGCACTTTAGAATCGAGTTTCATTCTACTTGCCACGTGTTACTGAACTAAATTACGAAGCCAAAATTCATCTACCAAGTCATCATGAGTGATAGTGATGCTGGATCTAGTTTCCGCCATAATCCAAGAAAACGTGTTGGCAGGTTAGTATCATTTTGTGAAAAGCCAATAATGTAGTATTGTGTAGTATTTTGGAAAATTATTTATTTTTCATTTTTTCATATTTACAGATTTACGTCTGACGAAATAATGCGAATGCTAGAAGAATCTGATTCTGAGCATGAGGAAGAACCATATGTCGCATCTGATGATGAAAACTATGCACCACAAGTGGATGTTACTGAAGAAGATTCAGACATTGAACAAGAAATGGTCATAGAGCAGGAAAAAGAATATGACGCAGATGAAAGTGTTGAGGATGAGTCTGTGCCTCAAAGTGCAGGCGACATTTGGACTGCTAAGGATAAAACTCAATGGTGTAGTGATCCACTGCCAAATGCACAAACAAAATCTCGTAATGTCCTACGACAAAGAGGTGGCCCTGCAGCAATCAGCAACCTGTATACAGCAAAAGAGATATTCAAGTCAATCATGACTCCCGAGATGTGTGACATCATATTACGAGAAACGAATCTAAAGGCCAAGAGAGTTTGTGATGCTTACAACAACGAACTGGTACAACGTTTTCCTGATTCTTCTGAACAGCCACCACAAAAAACATTCAAGCAATTTACTGAAACTGAACTCCATGCATTTTTGGGCATACTGATTGCTGCTGGTGTGCACAGAGACAACAAAGAGAATCTGGAGGAAATGTGGAATGTTGATGCTCTGCCTCTTATACGTGCAGCCATGTCTCGTGACCGCTTCAAGATGATACTCAGATTTATTAGATTTGACAACGAAAATACACGTGCAGAACGTGTGCAAACAGATAAAGCTGCACCAATACGGGACATCTGGACAATGCTGAACAGAAATCTGAAGAGAGCCTACAAGCCATATAATTGTATCACCGTCGACGAGCAATTATTTCCATTTAGAGGCCATATTAAATTTACCCAGTATATACCTTCAAAACCAGCTAAATATGGCATAAAGATTTTCTGGGCTTGTGACTCGTCAAACGCCTACCCATTACAAGGTCAGCTCTACACTGGGAAACCAACTGATGGTCCTCAACAAGTAAACATTGGTGAACGAACAGTATTGGACCTAGTGAGCTCGTATAAAGGCTCTGGAAGAAATGTCACCACCGATAACTTCTTTACAACCATGGAACTAGCTAAGGTATTGCACTCCTGGAACATGACACTAGTTGGTACAGTGAGAAAAAACAAAAAGGTTCCTACCTAGCAACATGCAGCCTGCCAAAGAAAGGCCTGTAAAGTCGACAAATTTTGCCTACAATCATGATGCAACAGTCTGTTCATATGTACCAAAGAAGAACAAATCAGTCGTGCTTCTATCATCTATGCACATGACGGGAGAAGTTGAAGAGACACTAGCAGCCAAGCCAGAGATAATAAAATACTACAACAAAACAAAAGGCGGAGTTGATGTTATGGATAAAATGTTGGGAGAGTACACTGTGAAACGACGAACATTACGTTGGCCTCTGGCATTTTTCTACAATATGATTGACGTCACTGGGTTTGCATCCTACATCATCTACAGAGAACACAATCCAAGCTTCAGGACAAAGGATCAACGAAGAAAGTTCCTGAAAGATCTCGCAAATCAGCTGTGTATGCCTGCAATTGAAGATCGTAGTACAAACCGAATGATGATGAGAAACCATTTTCTTCGAGGTGCAGTAGAAATGGTGCTTGGACGATGCATTCTGGTAGCATCGCAAGCAGCAGCTGGCCCTCAAATACCTCATGGTAGTCGTGGACCCTCCCCTGTTGTTGGTAGTTGCCATGTCTGCCGAGACCTGAGGCGAAAACAACGTAAGACTAGAAAGTCTTGTGTGGTTTGTGTGAAACCCATTTGCGATGAAAACTTGGTAGCAAAGACAACATGCATTACTTGCGAAGAAAATCAATAAAAAAAGTTTCTTACATTTTCTTTTATAATGTAAATGAACAGTTTTTTTACTTGTTTATGATAATAAAATAGCATTATCATTAAAAAAACATTATTCTTTTTTCCTTGCATTATCTTCATTCAAAATATGAGGGTACATTTGTACCTATGCAGCTTGTTATGGATGCAAAAATATCTCGACCCCTTATCTCGGAAGGGGGTGGAGATATTTTATTGAAATTTGGCCAATATATTCTGGACCAAAACTGCAGAGATGTCACGAAATTTCAGCCCTCTACGGCTTTTCAAAAAAAAGTTATTGCAATTTTAAAACGGAATAGGTACAATTGTACCTACTCAGCCGGACGAAGGTTAAATCACACAGATATTTCACACAAAATACTTAATAAGTAACATTTCCCACATGTGTATTTTACATCGGCATTTTGGAACCAAAATTTTTTTTTGTTTGGAAGTTATAATGGTTAAAAGTTAAACAGCAATTTCTCATTTTTTCCAACACCATTTGTTTAGGGACCACATCACATTTGAAACCACTTTGAGGGGTCTATATGATAGAAAATACCAAAAAGTGACACCATTTTAAAAACTGCACCCCTCAAGGTGCTCAAAACCACATTCAAGGAGTTCATTAACCCTTCTGGTGTTTGAATTTTTGGAATGTTTTAAAAAAAATGAACATTTAACTTGTCTTCACAAAACATTTACTTCAGATCCAAATTGTAATATTTTTCCGAGGGTAACAGGAGAAATTGGACCCAAAAAGTTATTGTGCAATTTTTCCTGAGTACGCCGATACCCCATATGTGAGGGGAACCACTGTTTGGGCAGAAGGGAAGGAGCGCCGTTTGACTTTTCAATGCAAAATTGGCTGGAATTGAGTTCAGATGCCATGTCACATTCGTAGAGCCACTGATGTGCCTAAACAGTGGAAACCCCCCACAAATTATACTATTTTAGAAACTCTATAACGTAAAGCCGTAAGATTAAAAACTAACATTTTTTCCACAAACATGATCTTTTAGTCCCCAATTCTTTATTTTCCCAAGTGTAACAGGAGAAATTGGACCCCAAAAGTTGTTGACCAATTTGTCCTGAGTATGCTGATACCCCACATGTGGGGGGAACCACTGTTTGGGTGTACGGCAGAGCTCGGAAGGAAAGGAGTGCCGTTTGCCTTTTTTCAAATCAAAATTGGCTGGAATTGAGATTGGACACCGTGTCGCGTTTGGAGAGACACTGATGTGCCTAAACAGTGTAAAACCCCCACAAGTGACCCCATTTTGGAAACTAGGCCCCCTAAGGAACTTGTCTAGATGTGTGGTGAGAACTTTGAAAACCCAAGTGTTTCACTAAAATTTATAAAGCCCGCACCTGGAAAAAAACATTTTTCCACAAAATGATTTTTTTTTAGCCCCCAATTTTTTATTTTCTCAAGAATAACAGGAGAAATTGGAGAGAAATTGGCCCACAAAAGATGTCATCCAATCTGTCCTGAGTATGCTGGTACCTCCTTTGTTGGAGAAAACTACTGTTTGGGCTCACATCAGGGCTCGGAAGGAAAGTAGTGACGTTTTGGAATGAAGACTTTGATGGAATGGTCTGCGGGCGTCATGTTCCGCTTGCAGAGCCCCTGATGTGCCTAAATAGTGGAAACCCCCCACAAGTGACCTCATTTTGGAAACTAGACCCCCTAATGAACTTATCTAGATGTGTGGTGAGAACTTTGAACCCCCAATTGTTTCACTAATGTTTATAATGCCCGGCTGTGAAGAAAAAAAAATAAAAAATTTCTACAAATATAATTTTTTTAGCCCCCAATTTTTTTATTTTTCCAAGGGTAACAGGAGAAATTGAACCCCAAAAATTGTTGTCTAATTTGTCCTGAGTATCCTGGTACCCCATATGTGGGAGAAAACTACTGTTTGGGCACATGTCGGGGCTCGGAAGGGAAGTAGTGACATTTTGGAATGCCGACTTTGATGGAATGGTTTGCGGTCGTCATGTTCCGTTTGGAGAGCCCCTGATGTTTTTAAACAGTGGAAACCCCCCACAAGTGACCCCATTTTGGAACTTATCTAGATGTACCTTAACAATGACTATGCCTAACAAGTGCCCCATTTTGGAACTAATCTACTGTTTCATGGTATGTGAATTTTATAAATGACCCCGGATCTGTCACGTCGCCGTCAGACTTGGGGCCTGCTGTTCAGGTCGCGGCCACTAGGAGGCGCCGGACTGCCACTTTGCCGTCAGACTCAGGGACGGCTGTTCCTGCCTCGGCCACTGGGAGGCGCCGTGGTTCTTTTACATCGCCGTCAGACTCAGGGCCTATTGTCCCGGCTTTAGCCACTAGGAGGAGCCGGTCTGTCACATCGCCGTTAGATTCGGGGCCTGCTGTTCCGGTCACGGCTACTAGGAGGCGCCGGACTGCCACTTCACCCTCAGACTCGGGGATGGCTGCCTTGGCCACTGGGAGGTGCCATGGTTCGCCCGTGAGTTATGGTGGTGACAGAGAAGGGGCTCCTGTGCAGGCATCTGGTGGGCGCAGGCTCCGCCCCTCTGTCAGTCATCAGGGGGTTACTGCATCACCATCTGGCCTGGTCCTGGGGGCGGTCCTAATGACATCATCAGTCCAGGAACCTGTGAGGGAGAACTTGATCCCTCAAATACTTTGGGACTGGTCTTGCAAGCCGCCGGAAATATTCTTGGTTCCCCTGCGTGCTGCTGTGTGAATTGCTATAGTTAACTCTGACCTCAGCCTGGATTTCTGACCATTCTATTGCCTGCCGTTTTTGTACTTCTGCATCCCTCCTGGTTTATGACTCTGACCTTGGCCTGGATTTCTGACTCTGCTTCTGCCTAACGATTTTCTACTGTTGCTGCCTGACTGGTTTAGCCTCGGATCCCACTACGTTTTTGGTCCAGTATTGGAACACCTCTCTGGCGACCGCCCTGCTCTGGTCCACTGCTCTTATTCAGACAGCTACCTCCTGGGCTCAGCTATAAATCCAGATCCCTGTATAGGGGTAAAGGGTATCAGGGTTGCTCGGGGTGTTGTCTACTGCAGCCCAGACTCGCAGACGGACGTCACAGGATCTTACTGCAGCTCAGTCTGACTGGGAACAGAGCCCAGTGACCATATGAAACTGCGATGACTTCAGTGAGATCGCCGCTAGCACCGTGAGCCATGAGCACTCATAGTGTTAGCGGGGATCTCACCAGATCTCACCGCAGCTCAACCTGGCTGGGAGCAGAGCCCAGTGACCAGAGGTTACCTCTATGATGTCACCTCCTCAGTTACTGACGCTGCGTTCCCAGCAGCTCATTCACCAGTGGTTCTCAGCATGGAGGGTCGCATCTTGGCACCATCCAGGTTGAAAATTAAGGTTTTTATGTTTGGCTGCTGTCACACGCTAAAAGACGCTTTTTATTGCAAAAATAGTTTTTGCATCATCACACTTTTATTGTTTTTTGTTTTTTTAATTCAGATATTTATTTAGAGATAGAATATATATTGATTTTTTATTATTATTTTTTATTTTTTATATTTTTAAAATTAATAAAAAAAATTATTTTACTTTTCCCTAACTTTTTTACTTAGTCCCACTATGGGACAATCATTTTTTGCAGGCTGATCGCTTCTATGGCATGCAGATGAAGTATCACCATGGCATGGCAACATGGAGACCCCACGTCACACCACGGGGTCTCTGATACAAAGGCAGAGGGACTGTCAGCCACTGTGCTGGCTCCTGAAAGCTGCAATCTTGTTAGATCACAGTATTTCAGGGGTTAAAGTGTCGGGAGCAGTCTGTGACCGCTCCTGGCACCTAGTGACAGGTGTCAGCTGTCAGAATCAGTGAGCGCAGCAGATCGCTTAGACGTACTATTCCGTCCATGGTCAAATTGTGCCAGGTCACATGGACAGAAGAGTACGTCTGATGTCAGAAAGGAATTAATGACCAGGCTAAATTTTTGAATTCTGACCACTGTGACTTTATGTGCTAATAACTCTGGAATGCTTCAACGGATCCTGGTGATTCTGAGACTGTTTTCTTGTGAGAAATTGTTCTTAATAATACATGTAACATTTGTTCAATACGACTTGCATTTTTTTGTGAAAATATAGGAAATTTGGCAAATATTTAAAAATTTTTGCAATTTTCAAACTTTTAATTCTTATGCCCTTAAATCAGAAAGGTATGTCACGCAAACTAGTTAATAAATAACATTTCCAACATGTCTACTTTACATCTGCATATTTTTTTTATTAGGAAGTTAGAAAAGTTAAAAGTTGATTAGCAACTTCTCATTTTTCCAACAAAAGTTACAAAAACATTTTTTTTTAGGAACCACATCACATTTGAAGTGACTTTGAGGGGCCAATATGACAGAAAATATCCAAAAGTGACACCATTCTAAAAATTTCACTTCTCAAAGTACTCAAAACCACATTCAAGAAGTTTATTAACCCTTCCAGGGCTTCATAGGAATTAAAGCAACATGGAAGGAAAAAATGAACATTTAACTTTTTTTCACAAAAATTTTACTTTATCACCAAATTTGCTATTTTCACAAGGGTAAAATGGACCTTAAAATTTGTTGTGCAATTTCTCCTGAGTATGCCGACATCCGATATGTGGGGGAAATCCACTGTTTGGGCGTACAATAGGTCTCGGAAAGGAAGTAGCACTGTTTGACTTTTTGAACACAAAAATGTCTGGATACCCTATGTGTGTAGGAAAAGTACTGGGCTCGGAAAGAAAGAAATTATGTTTTGAAATGCAGACTTTGATTAAATGGTTTGTGGGTGTCATATTGCGTTTGGAGAGCCCCTGATGTGTCTAAGCAGTGAAAACCCCACACAAGTTACCCCATTTTGGAAACTGCACACCTCAAGAATTTTATGCAGGGGTATATTGAGCATTTTAAACCCACAGGGAGTACACAGCATTTAATAACAGTAGGTTGACATTTTGAAAATTTTCTTTTTTTTTACCAAAATGTTGTTTCTCTCCAAATTTGTAGTTTTCACAACAAATAATAGGCGAAAACGGACCCCATCATTTGTTGTGCAATTTGCCCCAAATGTGACTATACTTATATGTGGTCAAAATCTTCTGCTTAGGCACATGGCAGGGCTGGAAAAGGAAAGAGAGCTATTTGCCTGAGATAGATTGTGAATGCCATGTCACATTTGAAGAGCCTCTGACATGTGAAAACAGCAGAACCCCCCACAAGTGATCCTTTTATAGAAAGTAGACTCTTCTGGAATTTATCTAGGGGTGTAGTGAGTATTTTGCTATATTGCTAGGAGGAGTATTTTTACCCCTCTGTAAAATATGTAGTGTGATCTCTGGCAGAGCCTGTCCTATGGAACAGTGGTGGCACTGGCAGTCAACTAATGGCCCTTTAAAAAAATCTGTAAAAAATTGTTCTGTCCCATATGACCTCTACACCTGATCAGGCTATATGGGCCACTAGGAAAGCTGCGTTGCCACCAAAGGCCGGAATACACCAAGAATCACTGCTGGGACCTTTGGGACCTAATAGATTGGTTGCAAAGGCGAGTATCGAGTTTTGCCTTTTTTTATTTAAAGTAGTTTGTTTCAGTGCTGAGTGGTGCTACTAATATAAGGTCCCTGACTGTAGTTTAAGGCCAAGTTCACATGTTCACTATTTGGTCAGTATTTTACATCAGCATTTGTTCCACTCCTGGTTTTGGCTTACAATCAGAGGAAAAGTATAATAGAAACACGTTACCACTTCTGCATTTTTCACCCGTTCCTGGTTTTGGCTTAGAAACACTGAGGAAAAAACTCACCAAATGCTCAACTTGTTCATGTGACCTTATACATATCTGCTGTCTTCACCCACCTTTTATCGGTGCAGCTTCTACCCTGCGGCGCCATCTTGTGACGGCAATTTCTGACTGGCCAGAAGTCAGAGGTAACAGTTAAAAGCATTCAACATAAGTCAATGAGAGTTAGAACAAGGTTCTCATAAACTTGCATTGAAAAGTGACCTGTGGCTCATCCAGCAAAGACTGGATTGATCCAGCAGGTCACAAATTGCTGGAGACTGATGGGAACGGCACTGAAAGAAGGTGAAAACAGTAGTGGGCAAGTATGAGAGTAGATGCAGGGACCTTAGATTAGAAACACCACTGCAGTTCTGCGATAAAAACCCCTCTAGAATGGTGTTTTAAAATCTGCTGAAGGCAGGAAAATGCCATTCAGGAATATCAGGTAAAAAGTAAGTACAGGCCATCCCCATGTTATGAGCAGCTGACTTAAGCTGCCATTACACTAAGCGACGTACCAGCGATCACGACAACGATACGACCTGGTAAGGATCACTGGTCCGTCGCTAAATGGTCGCTAGTAAGCTGTAAAACAGACAGATTTACTCAATGACGCAGCAACAATCCGGCGATCCGTATAATGACCTCGGCGGTCGTTGGGACCTTGTCACACAGCAGCTATTCTGACGACTCTCGCCTGCGTCCCTGAGTTCTGAGTCACCAACGAGGTCGCTTGTTGGCATCAAACACAGCAATGCATGCTGGCCAGCGGGACACCAGCGATCAAAAAATGGCCCAGGACATTCGAGCACAATCAGTGACATTGCAGCAGGGGGCCCGGTCGCCGCTATGTGTCACACGTAGCGAGACCGCTGGCGAGGTCGCTGTTGTGTTACAAAATCTGTGATGTTTCAGCGATATCGCTATGTGAGACAAGGCCTTAGGAGTCATATGTAAAGGCCCTGTCTCACATAGCGAGATTGTTAGCGAGATCGCTGAAATGTCACAGATTTTGTGATGCAACAGCGACCTCGCCAGCGATTTCGCTACATGTGACACATAGCGGTGACTGGGCCCCCGCTGCGATGTCGATGATCGTGCTTGAATGTCCTGGGCCATTTTTTGATCACTGGTGTCCCACTGGCCTGCATGCATCGCTGTGTTTGACGCCAACGAGCGACCTTGTTGGTGACTCAGAACTCAGGGACACAGGCAGTAGTCGTTAGAATAGTTGCTGTGTGACAAGGTCCCAATGACCGCTGAGGTTGTTATACGGATCGCCGGATCGTTGCTGCATCGTTGAGTAGATCTGTCTGTTTGACAGCTTACTTGCAATCATTTAGGGATGTACCAGCGATCCTTACCAGGTTGTATCGTTGTCGGGATCGCTGGTGCATCGCTTAGTGTAACGGCAGCTCTAGTCACAAATGTCAGATGTTCAACAGAAAAAACTTAATACTCACCGCTTACCTCTCCGGATACTGTATATTCTTCTTCCAACATCGTGCATCTCTAGCCTCTTCAATATAAACCAGGACTTCCGTCCTTCCGACTGAGCATTTTAAGGTTGTAATCATCATTATAAAGAATGTTGCGGCTCACCCGATGACATAAAGAAGAGGACCGAATCACGAGTATGGTGTGGCTGGAGAAGTGAGTATTGGTTAAAAAAACTCTCTGACTGCCCCACTGCTTGATGTCAAGTCCTCTTCTTTCCGTCGCATTGTGCCATATCTCCAAGACTTCTGGTTGCGTGCAGGACCTGGAGGCCACTGTGTGCCAAAAGCTTGCACTCTCTCAGGCCAGTACACGGCTGAAAATCTTGGGTTATAGTGAAGAGGCCAGAGATGCAGTGTGAAATTGTAAAGAAGAGGACCAGACGACAGGTAGCGAGCAGCGAGCTGGCTGAAGTGGTCAGCGGTGAGGGTCAGTTTTTCCCGTCCTGCCCCAACTTACATACTTAATAATAACAGACCAACCAAGGCACAATATATAATAGGACACCCACTCTACCAATACCCATATTAGGTCATGAAAGGCTCCCAGGGGACACTCTACATTAGAACTTGATAACCACAACCATAAGGAGTACAGAGTCCAAATTATAAAGAATGTATAAATTTATTAAACATAAGTATCACAAACATAGATACATATAAGTACAAGACAGGATCAGGTAATGAAGGCTAGGTCTCAGATTACATAATCACATAAAGTGACAAAGTGCTATTCATAATAAATATAACGCCATGGGAGTAAATTGTAAAAGTACAAGCCAGTGTGCATGAAATCCCCCAAAGTTGGAACAGGCCAAAGTACAATTAAATATACATCATAATTAAACGCCCCACGTGCTTACCCATGACGATATACAACAGGACCTAAACCTCACGCCACATTCTTTATAATTTGGACTCTGTACTCCTTATGGTTGTGGTTATCAAGTCCCAACTTACATACTTACATACTTATTTAGTTTATGAACAAAGCTACAAAACATATCTAGTTTATAACCTGGGGACTGCCTGTAACTGTAGCACAAGTGTAGTTTATAATAACTGATCTAAACCACTTTGTGGATGTTGAACTTGGGTGGAGAATGTCTTAACTCTCCTGTAGATTTGAATGTTGTCATTTCCTGGATGAGCACAATAACAATTTGGCAATGAAGTAAAAAAGGTTTCTTCTACCTGGCAAACACCATAAATTTCCGTTTCGTAAAAATCGTGTAACACATAAACACTTTGGCATTTGATGTTGAACCAAAACCACTGCTTTTAGCTGTTCTTCCTCAGTCTGTTTACTAGACAGGAAAGTAACATACTCTGATGACTACAGAGATTTAGAGACAGAGGACTGTTTAAAAAGAAAATGGTTCACAATCTCATAAAAGCAAATTCACTAACGTCACGATGGAATTAGCATTTTCAAAGGAATTTCAATTCTAAACAGTTTACAGTGAGGCGATATTTTACAAGCTTTATACAGAGAGTCACTACAAACTCCCAGCTTTTATTTCAGCTTTTTTGTTACTAAATAACATTTTATTGTGAAAAAAAACAAAATGCATGAACCAAATGGCTGTCTTTACATATGCTCTATGTCATGAATCTCTGCATATAATCTGCAGAAAGTTTTAACATTATGGTTTGAATATTTTTTTCTTGGTTTCAAATAGACTTTATAAATGGGAATATGTCAATTAGATCAATTACTCAAACCACATAAAATACATACGGTACATGGTCAAGCAGGTCTTTAAAATATTAATCCATCGAAACCTTAATTTGTTCTATCTGATGCTGCATTCCTCAAAAATTAGTTTTACATTCATATGGAAATTAGGTATTACGTTCTCTGCCCATGTATGCAGTATGGGAGCACTGACAAAATCTTTAATGAAGAAAGCTATATTTGGCCTTAGGCTGGTGTCACACTAACCTGCGTAAAATACGGTCAGTATTTTACATGCGTAATACGGATGACAGACCCCTAAACAGTGCTCCGTATGTCATCCGTAATCAAGGTGTGGTCGCGTATTTAGCGCATGTCAGCATCCGTATGTAATCCGTATGGCATCCGTATGGTGAGATTTTCTCGCAGGCTTGCAAAATGGACATATAATGGAGCCCTATGACAGTTTTAATAAAGAAATGAAAGAATAGATATAGACACATAGAATGCATATATATATATACAGTGGGGAAAAAAAGTATTTAGTCAGTCAGCAATAGTGCAAGTTCCACCACTTAAAAAGATGAGAGGCGTCTGTAATTTACATCATAGGTAGACCTCAACTATGGGAGACAAACTGAGAAAAAAAAATCCAGAAAATCACATTGTCTGTTTTTTTTTCATTTAATTTGCATATTATGGTGGAAAATAAGTATTTGGTCAGAAACAAAATTTCATCTCAATACTTTGTGATATATCCTTTGTTGGCAATGACAGAGGTCAAACGTTTTCTGTAAGTCTTCACAAGGTTGCCACACACTGTTGTTGGTATGTTGGCCCATTCCTCCATGCAGATCTCCTCTAGAGCAGTGATGTTTTTGGCTTTTCGCTTGGCAACACGGACTTTCAACTCCCTCCAAAGGTTTTCTAAAGGGTTGAGATCTGGAGACTGGCTAGGCCACTCCAGGACCTTGAAATGCTTCTTACGAAGCCACTCCTTCGTTGCCCTGGCGATGTGCTTTGGATCATTGTCATGTTGAAAGACCCAGCCACGTTTCATCTTCAATGCCCTTGCTGATGGAAGGAGGTTTGCACTCAAAATCTCACGATACATGGCCCCATTCATTCTTTCATGTACCCGGATCAGTCGTCCTGGCCCCTTTGCAGTGAAACAGTCCCAAAGCATGATGTTTCCACCACCATGCTTTGCAGTAGGTATGGTGTTTGATGGATGCAACTCAGTATTCTTTTTCCTCCAAACACGACAAGTTGTGTTTCTACCAAACAGTTCCAGTTTGGTTTCATCAGACCATAGGACATTCTCCCAAAACTCCTCTGGATCATCCAAATGCTCTCTAGCAAACTTTAGACAGGCCCGGACATGTACAGGCTTAAGCAGTGGGACACATCTGGCACTGCAGGATCTGAGTCCATGGTGGCGTAGTGTGTTACTTATGGTAGGCCTTGTTACATTGGTCCCAGCTCTCTGCAGTTCATTCACTAGGTCCCCCCGCGTGGTTCTGGGATTTTTGTTCACCATTCTTGTGATCATTCTGACCCCACGGGGTGGGATTTTGCATGGAGCACCAGATTGAGGGAGATTATCAGTGGTCTTGTATGTCTTCCATTTTCTAATTATTGATCCCACAGTTGATTTCTTCACTCCAAGCTAGTTGGCTATTGCAGATTCAGTCTTCCCAGCCTGGTGCAGGGCTACAATTTTGTTTCTGGTGTCCTTTGACAGCTCTTTGGTCTTCACCATAGTGGAGTTTGGAGTCAGACTGTTTGAGGGTGTGCACAGGTGTCTTTTTAGACTGATAACAAGTTTAAACAGGTGCCATTACTACAGGTAATGAGTGGAGGAAAGAGGAGACTCTTAAAGAAGAAGTTACAGGTCTGTGAGAGCCAGAAATCTTGATTGCTTGTTTCTGACCAAATACTTATTTTCCACCATAATATGCAAATAAAATGAAAAAAAAACAGACAATGTGATTTTCTGGATTTTTTTTTCTCATTTTGTCTCCCATAGTTGAAGTCTACCTATGATGTAAATTACAGACGCCTCTCATCTTTTTAAGTGGTGGAACTTGCACTATTGCTGACTGACTAAATACTTTTTTTCCCCACTGTATATATATGTATTCTATGTGTCTATATCTATTCTTTCATTTCTTTATTAAAACAGTCAGTGTGCGTTTACTGTATCGTGCACTGAATTGCCGGCTTTGCTAAAAGACACCGGGTGCGTATTTCTCGCAAGTCACATGTGTGCTCCGTGTGTAATCCGTATTTTTTGCGCACCCATAGACTTGCATTGGCGTATTACGGCTGTAGTACGCTGACAATCGCAGCATGCTGCGAGTGGCACGGAGCGTAGGATACTGAGGAGAAATATATGGCTGGTGCGAGTGACCCCATAGAGAATCATTGGTCCGTGTCTAATGCGTGCTTTTTGCGCCTCTCACGCACCCGTATTCCTCGCCAGTGTGACTCCGGCCTTAGTGTTAAATTTTCCCATTCAGGGATCATCCTTAAATTTTCCACAAAAAAATACATATTGCATCATTTGCTAAGGCAGCCACTAAAACAGTATGCATCATCAGACCTACTGTTTAAATCAGGTTTTGAGTCAAATGTTTTTAAAAAAAAAGGCACTTTTTTTTCTATATCGTGATTTGTATTAAACATAAACATTAGAAATCTTGCAAATGTTTCACTGGGCACTGTGACTATTACTCATGCTTCCTGTTTCAGGAAATCCAGATGTACGTTAGCAGCAACACACTGACTAAGACACTATCTTTTATGTTGGAAGCTCTACTGAGTGTGTGCAAAAGTCATTGTGATGGCAGGGAGAGCTCTGCCATCAACTACTATATAATTTCCTATCGTGATTGGTGGATTCTGTGTATAGCTGGTTTTACCTGAAATTGGAATTCTGCTTGAGATGATAATGAAGCTGCTGAAAACTCTTCCCGAAAAGATACAAAACATGAGTCTAAAATAAACTATGTGGCCAGTATGAAAATGGGAAAATTTCGAATTTTGTTTTTAATACAGTTTGTGATATTAAAAAAAAATTCAAATTAAAAAATACATGCAAAGATGTTATCAAGTAATCCAGCATATGGTAAGAAATAATTTTGAAGCACTATAGAATTATAGAATCATAGAATCGTAGAGTTGGAAGGGACCTCCTGGGCCATCTGGTCCAACCCCCTGCTCAAAGCAGGATTCGCTAAATCATTCCAGACAGATGTCTGTCCAGCCTCTGTTTGAAGACTTCCATTGAAGGAGAACTCACCACCTCTCGTGGCAGCCTGTTCCACTCATTGATCACTCTAACTGTCAGAAAGTTTTTTCTAATATCTAATCTGTGTCTCCTCCCATTCAGTTTCATCCCATTGCTTCTAGTCTTTCCTTGTGCAAATGAGAATAAAGTTGATCCTTCTACAATGTGACAACCCTTGAGATATTTGTAGACAGCTATTAAGTCTCCTCTCAGTCTTCTCTTTTGCAAACTAAACATTCCCAAATCCTGCAACCTTTCCTCATAAGACAGGGTTTGCAGACCGGTCACCATTCTGGTCGCTCTTTTCTGAACTTGCTCCAGTTGTTGATGTCTTTGTTAAAATGTGGCGCCCAAAACTGGACACAGTATTCCAGATGAGATCTGACCAAAGAGGAGTATGAAAAGAGACCAAAAAATGTTATTAAAAAGATATTTACATGAGAAGAGTAAAGTGACCCTGACTAGAAATTTGAGAAATAATATAAAAATCAAGAGACAATTTATTGTCTAAGCATGGATAGATACTCACTCACCAAAACTGACACACCATTTAGACAAAGCTTTGACAGTATCACACCCCAAGCTGAGAGGAAAGGAGGGATAGGAGTAAAAGGAAATTAAAATCAAATGATATCTGTGAATTGTATCCATAGTATTCTTCTTGATAGGAATATTGGCCCAGACTATTCCTTATATTGATATTGTAGATTATATTTTTTTAAAACAGCACAAAAATGTAACGCTAACTCTGCTTATTTGAATAATGTTAAAGGGAACTTGTCACCAGGAATAATGCTGTTAAACTGCAGATATTGTGTTAATATGCAAGTTAACAGCGTTATGATGCTGTCCGCAGCCGAATGCAGCGGAGAGAAAATTATGTTTATTCTCCCCACCAGCCAGTGCTGCTATCAGGGCATTACTGCCCTGACTGGCATATGGGGCCCGATGAACAGACCGGCCCGCATCGCGCCCCATCTCATCTGCTCACCGGGACCTAGCGGCAGGATTCTGCCAATGCAGTAACTGAACCTGCATCCGAGACACAGGTTCAGTTAAGCTCTATTGCCGTGCGGGCCCGCAAGGCAAGAGTTAAAAGCCGCCAGCCAATCGGAGGCTGGCAGATGATGTGGGAACGCACATCCCGGCGTATTACGTCCTTGTCATTCCCCAGCGAGTGCGCGCTTGAACTGCATGGAGGGAGCATCGCCGCAGGAGCGCAGCCAGGTAAGGAAAAAGGTTTTTTATTTTTATTGAAAGCGGCACAGGGGCAGGATGGAGACAGATGGGGAAGGAAGGGAGAAACAGGGGCAGGATGGGAAACATGGGAGCAGGATGGCAGGTACAAGGGTAATATGGGAGACAGATGGGGCAGGATGGGAGACAGATGTGGCAGGATGGGAGACACGGGGGCAGGATCGGAGACACAGGGGAAAGATGGAAGATACAGGGGGGCGGGATGGAAGACACAGGGGACAGGATGAAAGACACAGGGGGCACAATGGGAGACATGTGGCATGATGGGAGACACAGGGGGCAGGATGGGAGACATGGGGCATGATGGAGACAGATGGGGCAGTAATATGGGGCAGGATGGAGACACAGGGACAGGATGGAGACATGGGGCAGAATGGAGACATAGGGGGCAGGATGGAGACACAGGGGGCAGAATGGAGACACAGGGGGCAGGATGGAGACAGATGAGGCAGGATCATGGAGCAGGAAGGAGACAGATGGGCCAGGATCATGGGGCAGGATGGAGACAGATGGGGCAGGATCATGGGGCAGGATGGAGACAGATGGGGCAGGATGGAGACAGATAGGGCAAGATCATGGGGCAGGATGGAGGCACATGGTGCTGGATCATGGGGCAGAATGGAGACATGGGGTAGGATGGAGACACATGGTGCAGGATCATGGGCAGGATGGAAACAATGGAGACAGATGAGGCAGGATCATGGGACAGATGGGGCAGGAACATGGGACAGATGGGGCAGGATCATGGGACAGATGGGGCAGGATCACGGGACATAACATGGTGGAAGAATAGATACTCATGAGGGCAGAATGGGAAAATATATGGGACCAGGATGGGAGAACATATGGCTGGAGCCAGGAATGAGACACACGGGGCTAATTTAGGGATATTATTACTGCAGTGATGTATTTATTTTAGTTTTTGAGGATACTGTTTTAAACGGGGATACGGTCCTGCTTCTGTGGAGATCGACACTATGTTCTTCATCTGGTGTAGTTTAGAAGTTGGCAAAAAATTAAGTAATGTGTTCTGCAAACGGCGCTCTAGATAACTGTGTTATTTCCTTCAGAAATGAGCCCTGGCTGGATGAAGATGAAAAACAAAGATGAATGACTTCACCTGAGACGTCACTGGTGAGTCAGTGTGTTACCTGTACGCTGACACTATACACTGTATACTATATACAGCGGTCCTGTGTACAATGTCACCAGTGATCAGTGTATTACATTTACACTGATACTGTATACAGGGCTCCTGTGTATAATGTCATTGATCACAGTATAACCTGTACAGCGCTCATGTGCACAGTATAATGTCACTGATGATCACTGTATTACCTGTATACTGACACTATAAACAGAGCTCCTGTGTATAATGTCACCAGTAATCACTGTATTACCTGTACACAGACACTGCATACTAATTACAGATCTCCAGTGTATAATGGCACTTATGGTGAAATTAGTATTGTGTCTTTTTATTGTAGACTGTGAGCCCTTGCGGGCAGGGTCCTCTCTCCTTCTGCACTTGTGTGTCCCTTGTCTTACAAATGTTCATTATACTTGTCTATATTTTCCACCTTTTCACATGTAAAGTGCCATGCAATACAAGGCACTATATAAATGCATAATAATAATAATAACTAATTATCAGGATTGTAGTATTCAGTCACTATGTGGTGGTAATATGTTGTCCGGCCATGGTGTGGTGGTATTTGTTCCTTGTATGTGCTATTATTTGGTCACTATGTGGTGGTAATATGTGGTCTGGTCATGGTGTGGTTGTATTTGTTCCTTGTATGTGGTATTGTGGGTCACCATGTGGTGGTAATATGTGATCTGGACATGGTGCGGTGGTATTTGTCCCTTGTATGTGATATTATTCGGTCACTGTGGTGGTGTCACGCCGCTCTCACCTGGGGTCTCAGGTCCGACGCCGAGCCCACTCCGGGGGTCTCGTCGGGTACGCATGTGCACCTCTCGCACCTAGTCCCATGGTTGCGCTCCTCAGTTCTGTCTCTGGTCTTATCCTCTCTATGTCCTGGAGGACCTGACCCGGAAGTCCAGGAGATCATGTGCTATATCAGGCTACCTCCCCTGTGAGAGGTGTCTGATTATTGTTGTGCTTCCTGGCTCGGTCACTTTGCTGCACGCTATACTCGGGTCCTCTGCTTTTTGCTCTCTCTCTGTGCTTTGCTCTGCTGTGTCCTCTGGCACATGCTCCGCACCTAGGCTCTACTCTGTGCCCTGTCTGTCCCTTACTTTGGTGTGCTTCCTTGCACACATCCTGCTTTGCCTGCTTCCAGCTGCCAGTGAGAGGAAATCCTTTCGGCCTTCCTCTTCTTCTGCCCATAGACCACCTAGTCCTCGACTTTCGGGTTCCTCCAGCTGCTCTGCACCTGAGCCTATGCAGGTAGACCGGGTTAAGTTGGCGGAACAACGTCAGAGAGAAAGATTGACACAAGGCTTGTGCTTATACTGCTGTGGAACGTCTCACTTCTTGGGCTCTTGTCCAGAGAGGCCGGGAAACGCCTCCACCTAGGTCTGGTAAGAGAGGCCCCCTAGGTGTGGCTGACTCCTCTCCTCCTCTGACTCTTTCTGTTTTGATTGTCCAAGGTCCGAGACGTGGTTCTGAAGTGGCGTAGTGGATTCGGGCACGGCAGGCAACTTTATTCGGCTTAAGTAGGTGAAGAAATGCAGGATTCCCGTGGTCTCCTTAAAGCACCCTCAGATGATTGCTTCTGTATATGGTAAACTTCGGCAAGAGCCTATCACCATGGTCACAGAAGAGGTGGTTTTGCAAATTGGGGCCTTACGTTAAGAGAAGATCGCCTTCTATGTTCTTCCTAACCTGTCTCATGCACTGCTTCTCGGCCTTCCTTGGCTTCGGACACATGAGCCTGTTCTGGATTGGCATTCCGGAGAGGTCCTTCAGTGGGGGAATTCGTGTCAAGAGAGATGCTTGGGGCCTGTCCATCCAGTCATTTCCCCTCAACCCTCTCCAGATCCTATGTGACTGCCTTCTGCCTATTGGTCTTTTTTGGACATTTTTGATAAAAAGGAGGCGGAGACCCTACCACCTCATCGGCCCTACGACTGCCCAGTTGAGCTTCGACCGGGAACTACCCCGCCTAGGGGCCAAATATATCCACTCTCTCCGGCCGAGACATCTGCCATGTCCGAGTATATCCGTGAAAACATGGCCAGGGGGTTTATACGAAAATCCTTCTCGCCTGAAGGGGCCGGGCTTCTTCTTTGTAAAAAAGAAGGACGGTTCTTTTCGGCCGGGCATCGATTACAGGGGTCTGAATGACATCATGATCAAGAATAAGTACCCTCTACTGATCTATGATTCTATGATTCATCCCTGAGCTATTTGAACGCCTGAAAGGGGCCCGGGTGTTCCCCAAATTAGACCTACATGGAGCCTACAACCTCATTTAAATCCACCCTGGAGATGAGTGGTAGACCGCGTTTAATACCTGGGACAGTCCTTATGAGTACCTCGTCATGCCTTTTGGCCTATGTAACGCTACTGCGGTATTTCAGGAAATTGTCAACGACATCTTCCGGGACCTGCTTTATTCCTGCATTGTGGTCTACCTAGACGACATCCTCATCTTCTCACTGGATCTGTCTTCCCACTGGAGGAGCGTCCGTCTGGTACTACAGCATCTGTGTGAGAACCGCCTATACGATAAGATGGAGAAGTGCATCTTCAAGCAGTCTTCCTTGCCCTTTCTTGGCTACATCGTCTCTGAGTCTGGATTGGAAATAGACCCTGAAAAATTGTCTGCTACCCTCCAGTGGCCATGCCTGGTAGGAGTCAAAGCTATCCAATGTTTCCTCGGTTTTGCCAACTACTACCATCAGTTTATTCCGCATTTCTTGTCCGTGATCAAGCCAATGTCATGCCTTACTTGAAAAGGAGTCTTCCCCGCAACTTGGTCTCCAGAGGCCGAAGGTGCTTTCCAAAGCCTGAAACAAGCTTTTGCGGCTACGCCTGTACTACATCTGCCCAAGGCGAACAAACCATTTGTTTTGGAAGTGGATGCATCCTCCACTGGTGCTGGCACAGTGCTGTCTCAGAGGTCTTCTTCTGGTCAATTGGTCACCTGTGGGTTCTTTTCAAAGACCTTCTCTCCTGTGGAGTGCAATTATGCCATGGGGGACATAAAGATGTCTTTGAAGGAATGGCACTACCTACTGGAGGGGGCAGTCCATCCTTTTACCATCTTCACTGACCATAAGAACCTGGCCTACCTTCAGTCAGCCCAGAGGCTCAACCCCTGACAGGCCAGGTGGTCCCCGTTCTTTGCCCGTTTCATCTTCGAGTGTGATGTCCGTCTGGTGTGAGTCTGAGCTGCAAGTAAGACAGCACCCCAAGAAACCCCAAGTCCCTTTACCTTTTACAGGGATCTGGAATTACAGTGGAGCCCAAGAGGTAGCTGCCTATGAGAGCAGCGGACCAGAGCAGGATGGTCGCAGGAAGGGATTAATAAACTGGACCGAAAGCGTAGTCAGGAGTCCAAGTCAAAACCAGGCGGGCAGCAGTGGTACAAAATCAGCAGGCTGAAGAATGGTCGAAAATCCAGGCCAAGGTCAAAGTCTAAAAACCGGGAGAGCAGCAGAGGTACAAAATCGGCAGGCTGTAGAAGGGGCGGAAATCCAGGCAAAGGTCAGAGTCAAAAATAGCAATTTAAACACTAGCACACTGGGGAAACCAAGACTATATCTGGCAGCCTGCAGGACAGGCGCCAAAGTATTTGAAGGGTAAGACTATCCCTCACAGGCTCACAGCCTGATGACCTAATCTGGACCGCCCCCAGAACCAGGCCAGATGGCGATGCACCAACCCCTTCACCTCTGACTGAAGAGTGAAGCCTGCGCCCACCAGACGCCTGCACAGGGGCCCCTTCTCTGTCACCACCATCACCCACAGGAGAAACACAGCGATGCTCAATGACAGAGGCATGCGTCAAAGGAGTGGGACCACATGAGAATATAGCCCTCCTATCGCTGGCACCACCAGTCGAAGGCGCCTCCCAGTGGCCGAGGCAGGAACACCAGCCCCCGAGCCTGACGGCAACGTGACAGTCCGGCGCCTCCCAGTGGCCAAGGCAGGAACACCAGCCCCCGAGTCCAACAGCGACGTGACAGTCCGGTGCCTCCCAGTGGCCGAGGCAGGAACACCAGCACCCGAGTCCAATGGCGACGTGACATTGAGTTGCATTTCTGTCCTGGTCAGAAGAATGTCAAGGCTTATGCGTTATCTCGGTCTCTCCAGCCTCCAGCCGTGGAAGAGGAGTCTTCACACATTATTGATCCGCTCAAAATTATCACGGTGTCTCCCGTAAAGCTGATCACCCCGCCTCGAGACAAAACCTTCGTTCTTGAGGCTGATAGGAGAGAGGTTCTGCATTGGGGACACTCCTCCAAGATCTCTGGACATGTCGGAGTAAAGAAGACTCTGGATCTCAATTCCCGGTTCTACTGGTGGCCTTCTCTCTGCCAAGATGTGGCGGACTTCACTGCTTCGTGTCCCTCCTGTGCCAAAGTCAAGGTCCCCAGGCAGTTGCCTTCAGGCCTCCTGCTTCCGTTACCTGTTCCATCGTCTCCGTGGCAACACATAGCCTTGGACTTTATTACAGATCTACCTCGCTCTTCCGGTTGCACCACCATTTTGGTAGTAGTGGACCGGTTCTCTTAAATGACACACTTTGCTCCGCTACTGGGGCTTCACTCTGCACCCGAATTGGCAAAGGTCTTCGTCCAGCACGTTTTCTGACTTCATGGATTCCTGAAACACATTTTATCTGTTCGCGGTGTCCAATTCACGTCTCGGTTCTGGAGAGCCTTATGTGGACTCTTGGAGGTGAAATTAGATTTCTCCTCTGCATACCACCCGCAAGCCAACGGCCAAGTGGAGCGTGTAAATCAAGTGCTGGCATCCTATCTACATCATTTCTCCAACTCTCATGAGCATGATTTGTCCGATCTGCTTCCATGGGCCGAGTTCGCTTATAAAAACCATCCCAACGAGTCTTCAGCCAAGTCTCCATTCTTTGTAGTCTTTGGTCTGCATCTCAGCATTCCTTTGCTGGTCTCTGCCACCTCCGGTGTTCCTGCAGTTGACTCCATAACCTCGGAATTCTCCAGAATCTGGCAAGAGACTAAAGAGGAGCTTGAGAAAACAAGGGAGTGCGTGAAGAGACACGCCGACAAGAGGCGCTTGGATGCTCCAACCTATCTGCCTGGCGAAAAGGTTTGGCTCTCGTCTAAATACATTAGATTGAAGATACCTTCCTACAAATTGGGTCCTCGTTACATCGGTCCTTTCGAAGTCCTCTAGCGTATCAACAATGTTGCCTAGAAACTGAGGTTGCCTGCCTCGCTCCGCATTCCGAATGTCTTCCACGTCTCTCTCCTGAAGCCAGTCATTCTGAATCATTTTCATCCTGCCCCCGACTCCTCTCCCTCTCCAGATAGTGCTGATAACGTTTTTGAGGTGAAAGAAATTCTAGCCTCCAAGAAAGTAAGGGGCAAGACTTTCTTTCTAATTGATTGGAAGGGGTTTGGCCCCGAGGAAAGGTCATGGAAACCCAGGGAGAATATCCACACACCCCGGATTTTGTCTAAGTTCTTCTCCAGCCTTAGAAAGAGAGGGCATAAAGGAGGGGGTACTGTCATGCAACTCTCACCTGGGGGTGGGGCTTTGGGTCTGACGCCGCACCCACTCCAAGGGTCTCGTCAGGTGCGCACGCGCACCTCTCGCACCTAGTCCCATGGTTGCGCTGTGCTCCTGTGTGCACACGCTCTCTTCTCAGCTCTGTCTCTGGTCTCGTCCTCTCTATGTCCTGGAGGTCCTGACCCGGAAGTCCAGGTGATCATGTGCTATATCAGGTTACATCTCCCTGTGGAAGATGCCTGATTATTGTTGTGCTTCCTGGCTCAGTCGCTTCAGTCCTTGCTAGGCTGCGTGCTATACTTGGGTCCTCTGCCTTTTGCTCTGTCTCTGTGCTTTGCTCTGCCATGCCCTCTGGCACATGATCCGTACCTATGCTCTGCTGTGTACCGTCTGTCCCTTACTTTGGTGTGCTTCCTTGCACGCATCCTGCTTTGCCCGCTCCCGGGCATGCTCGCCCGTACGTGCCACACGTGCTCTTGTTCACCCGCTTTGCACAGTTCAGTATCTAGCGCACTCTCAAGTACATGCTCTGTACCGTCCTATACTCTGCATACTCCTGAGCCCACATTTTGAACTCTCCTGTCTCCAGTTCACTCTCTGTTGCATCCTGCAAACACACACATTCCCTTCTCCTGTGAGCCGGCCACCTTGTTCCAGCAGTCGTGGTATCTTACCCACTTGGGCTTGCCCCTGACACTCCCTGTATAGGGGGTGGTCCTCACTAGGCCAGCACGCCCAGGGAAGGTGGGTGCCACGACCCAGAGGGTCCACTCCGGAGTCATCACTGTACAACAGGTGGTAATATGTGGTTTGGTCATGGTGTGGCGGTATTTGTTCCTTGTATGTGGTATTATAGATCTCTATGTGGTGGTAATATGGTGTCTGGTCATGCTGAGGAGGTATTTGTCCCTTGTTTATGATATATTTGTTCATTTTAAAAATTGGAAAATAAACAAAAATATACCTAAATTGTGTTGGATAATTTAACAAATGATTAATAGGATAGAGTAGAGTAGGGCTCAGCCAAATGAGTCTACCTTGTCGTGGTGGATGCGTAAAAAATCTTTTGGCCAAAACAAAAGCTGCTGGCTATATGTGTGATCTGGTGATGGGAACTGTTAATGTGTGATTGGTGAGAAGTGGAGTTTTTCCAAGAGAGAGCAGTGGGGCTGTGGACAGCTCGAGGGGTGGAGCTTAGGTGGAGTCTCATGGGGGTCCCGAAAATTTTTCCAGTATGGAGCCCCGAAATTCCTAGTGGCAGCCCTGCTGCCAGCATTCAGTATTCAGTCATGGGGGGGCGCTGCTGGCAGTGATTCAGTCACCGCTCCTAGTATTCAGAGCGGTGCTGTAACTGTGCCCTGACTGATAATGGCTCTGCATTGCGGCCAGCTGTCAATCAGGGCCAGGGGCACGGTTACAGCGGCCGCGCTTTACACACAGAGCGGTGACTGAACCAGCCCTGCCCCTATGACTGAATACCGAATGCTGATTGGAGAATAAAGATAATTTTCTCCCCGCTGTATTTGGCTGCGTGCAGGCTCCAGACATCATAATAATGGTGTTCTGCAGATTAACCCCATATCTGCAGGTTAACAATGTTATTCTTGGTGACAGGTTCCTGTTAAAGGCTCACTTGATCACGTGGATTCTCTAATGTTCAGAACTCTCAGCCCGGGCAAGGAGGACATTAATCAGAAAGGTAGCACAAAGACCAAAGGTAACCCTGAAGGAGCTGCTGTTTCCAAGCAGAAACTGGAGTATCTGTCCATACGACCACAATAAGCTATAAACTCCATAGAGGTGGCCTTTATGGAGGAGTGGCCAGAAAAAAGCCTTTACTTACACACAAAAATTGTAAGGCTCAATTTGAGTTTGCCAAAAGACAAGTGGGAGACTCTCCAAATTTATCACCATACTGAAACATGGTGGTGGCAACATCGTGCTGTATCGATGTTTTTCAGTGGCAGAGACAGGGTAAATGGTCCAAGTCGAGTAGAAGATAGATGTTGCAAAATACAGAGATATTCTTGAGCAAAATCTTTTTCAGTCTGTCAGTGATTTGAGACTGGAATGGAGGTTCCCCTTCCAACAAGACAATGACCCAAAGCATACTGCTAAAGAAACAAAAGAGTGGTTTTCGGGGAAACATGCAAATATTTTAGCACGCCCCTCGAGGAAGCAGTATTTTCACTGCAAAACAGGTGTTGGGGTGCACAAATCAGCGCTCTCTTTGCACCATGACGTGATGGGTATGTACACACAATGATATTTCTCTTCCCCTTCGTTTGGGCATCTGTGCAATAGATATAACACATAGTGCTGAACCCTTTTTTTTTCTCTCTGCCTGTATTGTACTGCACTCACTACTGCGGGAACGCTGGTTCGCTGGTGATGTTTTATTGCCCCCTTTATGATATGCTGCATTTTCAGATTATAGAATTAGATATCAGTGGGGGTCATACTCATTGCCACAGCATTATAGATTCATACTGCCAGCCTCTAGTGCAATATACTTCTGTGGATTAACTCTTTTCATTGCAGATTCCCCAGCACTTTTTACTTGCACTAATTAATTTCCCTTACAAAGGGCCTGAGTGCTTTTCACATGATAACAAATTTATTTGTTGCTGACTTGTCTGTTTCAGTGGGCTCCGGGCATTCATTTATTGCATTTTTATTATACTATCATGATTGTTCTGTTACTCTATATGTGCCTGTTTTTGTCAATAAAATTTTGTACTGCATTAGATAGATCTGGACTCCAGCATTCTCTTGTTTCTTTCTAATTTAGTGGGAGTCGTCTCTGTTGATTGAGACTACATGAGGCATAATTCTTGTACTTACAGTAATGGACTAAAAATGCTTCTTTGGAGAATTTTCTTTAAGTATTTTGGCGTGGTCTAGTCAAAGCCCTGACCTTAATCCAATTGAGAATCTGTCTTCAGACTTGAATATTGCTGTTCACCAGAGGAAACCTTCTAACTTGAAGGAACTGGAGGAGTTTTGCCTTGAATAGTGGGCGAAAATCCTAGTAGCAAAATGTTGAAATTTCATAGAGACTTATTCAAAGCGACTTGCAGCTGTAATTGCTGCAAAAGGAGGCTCTACAAAGTACTGACTTTAGAGTGGTGAATAGTTATGCACACTGAAGTGTTCAAGGGGTTGTCCACTACTTTAAATTAACCCCTCAATGTATCCCCCAGGGCCCTTAATGAATTTTGTAAATACCTTATGTATTTTGTGAATTTTGTAAATACCTTATGTTGCCTATACTGCCTGTGAGTGGCGCTATCCATGGCCGCTCACAGGCAGCATGTGATTCAGCACTGACATCACGACAAGTGAGGCGTGACTCAGTGCTGGGTCCCCGCGGTGGCTGCTGGGTTGTGGGTGGGGTTACCCCCCGCATCACACCCATCATCCACCATGCGCTTTCTCAATGAATGGGAGCGGTGGATGCCGGGTGTGACGCGGGGGGATAACCCCGCCCACAGCCTAGCAACCAGCGTGGATGGAGGAAGAGGGACCGTCGGCTGCTGCCAGCACTTGTCGGGACATTAGCGGAAGCAAAAGCCGGCTGCAGCCTGTAAACGGCCTGTGATAACGCCGCTCACAGGCAGTATAGGCAACTTGAGGTATTTACAAAATTCATTAAGGGCCCCGGGGGTTACATTGGGGGTTAATTTAAAGTAGTGGACAACCCCTTGAACACTTCAGTGTACATAACTATTCAAAATTCATTAGGGGCCCCGAGGGGATACATTGGGGGGTTATTTTAAAGTAGTGGACAACCCCTTTCAGTTATTTTGTTATTTTGTTCTATTTGTTGTTTGCTTTGCGAAAAAAGAAACTGAAATGTTCACAGTTGTAGGCATGTTCTTCACATAGATTATATGCTATGCTAAATAGTTACAAGACAAATTAAAGTATGAGACATCCAAGATGATTATATATAAAATGATGGCAGTCTCAAGTTCAAAGCAGAAGTGGATAATAAGATATGGAGCCTGAAAGTCAAAATTTCGAAACATTTTTACCTGTTTGCTGTTCACTGTAATTTTGGTTCTGACATTGCCCTATTGTACATTCATGGTGACATCACTAGTGAAAATATAAAAAGTGGTACCAATGTGTTGGTAGAATGGAACACTATTGTGTCGATGATCTGCTTTTGTTTTATAATGTAGGGGAGACATTCTGCTACTAGTTTTGAGCAATGAAAACACAGGATTGCCTAGAGGTTATTACTAAAAAAAATTGCCACTCAATGTGGTTCTATGCATCTGTGATAAGGCAGCTAGTTATTAGTGTGTCTTACAAAAGGAAATTACGTAGTCGACTCTGTTACAGGGCGTCAAAAGATGACAGTTTTCTGGCTGTAAAGTAATTTTTTCATCTGGCTGTTGATATAATACACTTAGCAACAACTTTATAATCCAAAGGCACAGTAAAGGCAAATATGGGAAATCATGCACTTTACAGTTTAGGAATTTATAATAGTTTCCTTGAAACAGAGCATTTTGCTTAAAGTTGTTGTACAGGGTTAGAAAAACGTGACTGAATTTTTCCAGAAATGTTGTCACACTTGTCCGAAGTTTGTGTCGGCTCAATTGAGGTCACTGGAATTGACCCACGAACAACCTGTGAACAAGTCTAGTGCTATTTCTTAAAAAAGCAGTCATGTTCTCATAACCGGTACTACTCCTTTAATATGCTAATATCATGAAACTGCATTTTATTAAATTCACATTAGTTAATTTCTTTTCCTAAAGCCATCTATTAACTGCTTAATGTATTTGTTGGAGGACATTTTTGTACTTTATATGGCTGATAAAATAACTGATGAAAGTATATAGTTGAATGACAAGGTTATATTTAATGGCAAAAATAATGGTTGCGGTAAGGAAGCATTCTTCATATACCCTTGCTAATGATTAGGTATGTCCTTTCATAAAGGACTCACTTGTATTTCAAGTGTAGTAGAGCTGAACCTTTAATTGTTAATTGTCAATGTAAAATATAGGAACCGCTCATTTAAGAATTCCCTGTCCAATAGATAAATCTGACTGTAAAACTAATCAGTTCGTTAGAATGTTATGAGGACCACCACCACACAATGGACTCGATTCATTATTTGCGATTAATTGAAATCAGTTTTACTTTTTGTATTGTGATATTCACTGTTGTTATTTGTGCCAAATGCTTTAAAATGATTCATGAATTTGTTACAAAGTAAAAAAATACTCTTTTTCTTTTAATTCAGCCTAATTTTGCGCATTTACAAAAAGATACTAAAAGTTGTAAATCCTTTGAAAAATCGCAAAAATGTTCCACATTAAAAACTCATCCCGAAACATTACTCCAAACCTCCAGGCAAGGAGAGGAGTAAGATGTGCCAAAAAAAAAACATTTGGTAAAAGTCACATTTCATAAATTTGTCTAAAAATATGACAGAAAGACAACTTAAAAAGTGGAGCAAAAAATATAGAAATTTTAGGCGCACGTACTAAAGGAAAAAAAATACTCCAGAGAAGTGGAGAAATGACAATGATGATTGAGGAGCGATATCTAAATTTCCAGCAATATTTTAGGGACTTCTTTTACCGTGGTGAAGAATTAGAGAAAAATGGCATCCAGCAGAAACCATGGATGGTTAAACCATGGTGGATAAAGAAGCAATGTGATGTCACTCTAGAATATAAACTGCCACCTAGAAAACACAAAGCTGGGAGTTTTTATTTATGTTTTTCATTTATTTTCAGTTTCATGCCCTATAAATACACAATTCTCAAAAAACTTTTTGGGGTCAGCTTATTAATAGTTTGCAGCACATACCTGGCATGAAAGTTTCAGATGTCGCAATAAACTTTGCGCATATCATCATTGAGCAAAACTTGGCAACTTTTGCTTTTTATACCAGCTACATAAACTTTTTGGAAAGTGGGTAGAACTTAACCAGAGGAGTGTAGAGAAGGGCAGCCCAACAAATTCATTATAATTTACACCATAAAAATGGCTTAACCTCAAGTTTAAAATGACAGTCTTGATGCATCTACCTCTGTAAATCAACTTTTGAGACCAACAAATGAAATTGTAGCCTTCCCTGGATGAAAGTGACCTTATGAATGTGCCTGACCTGGAGCCTGGAAGCACTTCATGAGACACAAGTAATCCGCAAAAGCTGCAGAATGTGTTGGTGCCATACATAAGTAAGGTATAAAAACTGTACACCAGTAATCTATATTGGCATGTTTCTTTAACCCCTTCTCAACCATACACCTAACCAGTATGTCATGGTTGGTAAGTACTCACCAACCTTGGACGTACTCGGTATGGCAAGGCTAAAATGCAGCACCACGACCGCAGTCGTGATCACATTAAGGTGCCTGCTGTTTCTAAGAGTAGGGCACGTAGAGTCTTCATCTGAACAGCCAATCACAGTGGTTTCAGTATTTTGTTAAATTAAATTGCCTGAAAGACCCGATCTGAGGCTGGAGCCTAGCAACCATGGCGTCTCCAGGGCCAGCTCAGAGTGCAGAGACACGATCTGAACTGTCAGTGACGGTTCTGCACTTCCTCATTCCAGTTTCCAGATGTGAGGAAAGCAGTCACTGAGAGTCACTTTGCTGGGACTTGTGGTGCAACATACTTTTTCAAACCTGTGCCATCACTGCCAGTGTTCCTGGGGCTACTGCTGCTGAAGAAGAAAGAGGACATTCCTGATGCTTCCCTGATCCGTTCCTGATCCCTTATTTTTTTAATCCAACCCAATCACACTCTCCCCCTTTCCCTCATTTTTTCCCCCTCCTTTTCCGCACATCGGCCGAGATAAATATGTACGTCCAGCAATTTTTGGCCCAAAAAAAACACTACTTCATTTTCTAACTGGACCCCTGTAGACACAGAAGAAATGAAGGCGTTTTGGGGCCTGGTCCTTTACATGAGGTTAGTGAAGAAGCCACAACTTTGGCAATATTGGAGTGTTGATGTTTTATACAACATTCCAGTGCTGCACATGGCTATGATTCGTAAACGTTTTGAGGTCATCCACAAATTTTTGCATTACAACACTGAGGTGTACGTTCTCCCAAGGGACATCTGCGTGGATGAGTTCCTAATAGATTTCACGGGGAGGCTCAAATTTTGGCAATATCTGCCCAGTGAGAGGGCCAGATATGGATCTAAACTCTACAAGCTGTGCGAGAGTACATCAGGGTACTGTCACGGGGCAGTAGGGAGAAAACAGGAGATGTGGAACCTGGGCCCCTGAACTGCCCCTCAGGCTAAGGGGGTGCCCTGACTCTCCTTAACTTGGGGGTACACTTGATGGCAGTGAGGCCCAAGTCCCTGACCTGTCCCTATCTCCTGTTTAGCCCTGAGATAAACCCCCAACCCCCTCCCCAGGAGGCGAGACAGGGAAAACATGTACTGCACCAAATAACAAACAAGGAAAGATATGACAGACACCTAAGAAACACCTATAAACCAAGACTTAGCTTCTCTCTGCTGCTAATGCTCCGAGCAGCAGAGTAAGGCACCAGAACAAGGGGATAGCTGGAGCTCCACTGCACTCAGCCTGCTCCTGAGTCCAGCTTGGTTGGTCTCCAAATGAATAATATTACCAACAGTGATCTGCAGCACCAGGTGGGCTCATAAATGGAAAAGGGAGTGGCACCAACCTGCATAGATAATTAATCACAATGCAGTAACACCAGCAGCCACCAGGGGAAAAAACCCATCAGCAGACCAACTACAGTTGTAATAACACCAGCGGGACCGGGGGCAAAACTGACATTAACCCCCGATGGCCTGAAAGAGAAAAAGTTTATAAAAGAGAATCCAGAATCTGACAGATGCAAAAATGGATTGTGACAGGTACACCCACAGGTCTAGAGTTTATGTATGGAAAGAAAACCCAAATTCAACCCCCTGAATGCCCCTCTGTCCTGGGAGTAAGTGGGAAAAATGAGTGGGATTTGGTACACCCACTGCTGGATCAAGGTTATCGCCTCTACGCAGATAACTTTTATACCAGCATCCCACACTTCAAGTCCCTTTCTGCACGAGCTATAGCAGCCTGTGGTGCTGTTCACAAAATTCAGAAAGGCTTCCCTAAGATGCTAATTGGGCAGTGTAATGTATAATGATTTGACCTGTCTCTTTAAGAATGGAAATCTTGTGACTAGAAGGTTATAGACAGGAAGTGGGTGGGGAGAGTTTCAGTTTTAGCCTGAAGAGAGAAATGTTATGCCGTGTGCTGGAGGAAGAAGGAGAAGAATAAAATATAGTTAAAGCATTCTCTCTTGAATTCCTTATACCATGTGGATATTACAGGCAGCAGCTCAGAAAGGCGAGAGCAGAGCGCAATGTAGTGACAACGTGCTGGGGGTTAAGTACAACGACAAGATCTTGTCGTAATGTTATTTTCTTGATCCCATACATGGTGATGGCAGCACCTCCACTACTGTATGAGGTACCTCTACACAGGTCCACAAAACAAACTATGTGCTGGCGCACAGCAAGAACAAAGATGGAGTTGATCTCTCTGATCAAGTCCTCCAGCCGTACAGTGCCAGGAGAAAAGCCAAGGTGTGGTACAAGAAGCTGGCCATGCACATCATACAGAGGCCAATGTACAACGCTTTTGTGCTTTCACGATGTGTAGGCCAGACCAGTACATATATTCAGTTCAAGGATTTAGTGATTAAGGCCCTAATATATGGCATTCAGGATGGAGAAGATCCCAGTACTTCAGTACTTCTGGAAGTAAAGGTGCTCGTATAATACCAGGCTAACATTTCATCGACGAGGTCCCTCAAACCTCAGGAAAGGAAGATCGCAAAAAAAGGTGCTGAGTGTGTTACTGAAGGAGGATAAGAAAGGAAACCATTTGGCAATGATACCCCTGCCTCGATAAACTTTTCCTGTCTATAAAAGAATTGTCATGGTTTGAACAGGGTTCTTGCCCTGCACTCACAGGGTTAAGTGTTCGTGGCCTCTTTCTGGATCTGGGAGGGGTATTTATACTCACTCTTTACCAGGGTTCTCTGTCAGCTATACTGTTGTTCTGGTGTGTCTGACCCCTGGTGTGCGTGTATTCTGCGTTGCTTTCTTGCTTCCCGTGTATGACCCGGTCCGTCCCCTCACTCTGTACTCCGTCTCTCGTTTTGGTACTATTGTCTTTTCTGGTTCGTTCTGACCTCCTGGCTTGGCTATCATTACTCCGCTACAGTTTGTCCCTATTGTACCGTCTATTGCCCGTTCTGGTTTTCTGATCTATTGCTACATCCTGACTATCCATTCTGTCTAACCCTTTGGTACTGTATTGCTGTCTTGTGCTTTGACCCCGGCTTCATCTGGTTTCTGTCTCTGTCTATGCACCTTGGTAACATTGTCCTGTAGTTACGTTTCTAGGAGTTTCCCTGCAGCTCCTAGCTCTGTGGAGCTTAGGCCATGCCCCCAGCAGTCACATGCTTCAGGTCCTGATACTCTGAAGCACGCATCGTCACTGCTGCTGCCCTGCTCCACAGGTATCTTTGAGCACTGTTTTTGTACTCAGGACACACGCACTGGCTCAGTGAGCAAGTGCAGTGCGGGGTTCCTGACATTATAGCTGACCATTTCAGGTTTTTTTTCCTCTGAAGGAAAAAAAAAAAGTGTGTTATCCTCATGGATCCCATATAAGCTTTGGCTGATAAGGTCAAGCACCTGACCCAAATGTTCCACAAACTTAATGTGGAACAGCGCACGATGGCCCATACCTAGCAACAGTTGGTGGATGCTGTTCAGGGGGCTATCGCTGCAGGGGCTCCTAGTGCTGGGGATCGAGATGTGTCATTGGCATCCCCCAAATCTCCGGTCAAATTGCCAGACCTTTTCTCAGGGGATAAAAGGGAGTTCAGCTCAGAGAAGGATGCAAGCTTTTTTTTTCTCTAAGGCCCTGCTCCTCTGGGGATGAGTTTCAGAGGGTGGGGGTCGTCATTTCCCTACTTCGGGGGGCTCCACAGGCATGGGCTTTCTCTCTCTCTTCCTCTGCTCCTGAACGTATGTCTGTGAATTTGTTCTTTGAGGCTCTGGGGCACATTTATGATGAGCCTGATAGAGTGCGTCTGGCAGAGTATATGGTGATAAGTGTGACACAGGGGAGGCAATCTGCTGAATGGTTCTGCTCTGAGTTCAGATGCTGGGCAGCGGAGGTCTCCTGGAATGATGCTGCCCTCCGGGGTTTGTTCTGTAGAGGCCTGTCCGAACGTTTGAAAGATGCCCTAGCCCTTCATCCTCCACCAGATTCTTTGGAGGACGCTATGATCCAGGCTGTCCGCATGGACCGTAGGCTGTGGGAAAGAGGGGTCATGCTGCAGGAGACCCCTTTATTCTCCAATCTGAGAGACTCTGCATCTAGTCCTGAGCCCATGGAGGTTGGTGCCACGTCATTGAAGGAAAAAGAGAGGAGACACCGTAGAAACAACCAATTGTGCATTTACTGTGGATCCGCTGGACATTGGAGAAGGAACTGTCCTTCTTGCCCTTCTTCAGTGAAGTCGTCAGGAAAACGACTGAGTCTGGGTAACAGTCGAGGAGGTTGCCCAGACTCCCAGGTACCCTTTTCCTCATTTACTAAAATTCTGCTTCCGGAGGAACTCAAACTTACAGGCAGTCCGGTTGTGACTACTGCCTTTGTTGACTGTGGTTCTTCTATTAATCTGATCGATGCCAAAGTTGTGACTTTTCATAAAATAGGGAAAGTCAGGTTAAAAGATCCTGTTAAAATCATGGCAATTGATTCTTCTCCTATCACCCAGGAGGGAATTTGTTTCATGACTGATACCTTTTCTCTGAAAGTGAGTTCCACTCACGAGGAAAAATTAAGGTGTTTTGTTCTAAATAATCTGCCGGCTTGACTGGTACTGGGTATGCCTTGGCTTCAACGTCACAATCCTACTATTGACTGGGTCACGGGGGAGATCATTCAGTGGGGTTGTATGGCTAACGCTCTATGTTGTAGCTTGACAACTCTTGTCACCCCAGTAAAATCTGTGTCAGTGTCATCTGTTGATCTGGAAGGTATTCCTGAGTACCTGAAAGATTTTGAAGATGTATTTTCTGAAAGTGAGGCTGAGGCGCTACCACCACATAGACCCTTTGATTGTGCAATTAATCTAGTCGCTGGAGCCAAGTTACCCAAGGCTCGCCTGTTCAATTTGTCTGGGCCCGAACGTCTAGCCATGAAGGAGTACATTATCAAGAGTCTCCGCAAAGGGCATATTAGGCCTTCTGTTTCATCTGTGGCGGCGGGCTTCTTTTTTGTTAAGAAAAAAGATGGTGGTTTGCGACCGTGCCTCGACTTTCGGGAATTAAACAAAATTACTGTGAAAAATACATACCCTCTCCCCCAAATTCCTGATCTATGTAACCAACTCACCGGGGCCAAGTGGTTCTCTAAACTGGATTTACGTGGGGCATATAACCTTATAAGAGTCCGGGAAGGGGACGAATGGAAAACAGCATTCCTGACGACTGAAGGGCTGTTCAAAAACTTGGTTATGCCCTTTGGTATCACCAAGGCTCCTGCTGTTTTGCAGACTTTTATTAATGCAATTTTCTTTGATTTAATTGGTCATTTTGTGGTTATCTATTTGGATGACATTCTGGTGTACTCGGTGGACAGTCAATCTCACTTGCACCATTTGCGGATGGTTCTCATGAGACTGAGGGAGAATCATTTGTATGCCAAGTTGGAAAAATGCTCATTTTTCATGCAAGAAGTATCCTTTCTGGGGTTAATTGTGTCAGGGGAGGGGTTCTGCATGGATCCTAAGAAGGTCTAGGCTGTTACGGATTGGGTGCAGCCTCATGACTTGAAAGGGTTGCAGTGATTTTTGGGCTTTGCCAACTGTTATAGGAAATTTATTAAGGGCTTCTCACAGGTGGTAAAGCCTCTAACGGACCTCACTCTCAAGGGAGCTGATGTAAAAAATTGGTCTGTAGCTGCAAAAAATTCTTTCATGACATTAAAAAAGTGCTTTTCTTCAGCCCCTGTATTGGTACAACCCGACCCGTCAAGACCTTTTGTTGTGGAGATTGATGCCTCGGAAGTAGGGGTGGGGCAGTTTTGTCTCAGGGTCCTCATACCCTTACTAATCTGAGGCCTTGCACCTTCTTCTCTAAAAAATTTTCCTCTGCCGAGAGAAATTACGATGTCGGCAATAGAGAGTTGTTGGCGGTAAAGTTGGCTTTTGAAGAATGGAGGCATTTCCTGGAGGGGGCTGTTCATCCCATTTCAGTCATCACTGATCACAAAAATTTGGCCTATATCAAGTCTGCCAAGAGATTGACCCCCAGAAAGGCTCGGTGGGCGCTTTTTTTTTCTCGATTTCAGTTTACTATCACATTCTGCCCGGGATCTAAAAACATCAAGGCTGATGCCTTATCCTGAAGCTTTGATTCAATGTCCCCACCAGAACCTCCCTCCTCCATTCTTAAGCCAGGAGGAGTGGTGGTCGAAATCTCATCTGAGTTACAGAGAGGGATTTTGGAGGCCCAGCTCGGGCTCCGGGTGGTAAACCCCCGGGTAAATTGTTTGTACTGGAATGTTTCCGTCTCGGACTTATGCAGGAATTTCACTATTCTATATTGAGTGCTCACCCTGGGATTGCAGCTACCCGGGGGGGGCAATTGCAAGGGGTTTCTGGTGGCCCTCTATGGTAACAGATATTAAAAAGTTTGTGACTGCATGTGGGGTGTGCGCTCGTTCCAAAAGTTCTCAGGTCCGGCCAGCCGGGGAGTTGGTGCCTTTGCCAATTCCGGATAGATCATGGACACATTTGTTCATGGATTTTATCACAAATCTTCCTCCTTCCAGGGGCAACTCGGTGATATGGGTGGTGGTGGATAGGTTTTCAAAACAAGCCTACTTTGTACCTCTCCCCGCGTTACCATCTGCTGAAACCCTGGCCCGCTTATTTATGCAGCATATAATTCGGTTGCATGGAGTGCCTGCCTGTCACCCAGAGTCTAATGGACAGACGGAGCGCACAAACCAATCGTTGGAGCAGATTCTGAGATGCTTGGCCTCTTCCAGGCAGGAGGACTGGTGTGAGGTATTGCCCATGGTAGAGTTTGCATTTAACGGTCGTGAGTCAATCTACTGGGAAGTCTCCCTCAACTATGGGTTTAACCCACATTTTGGAGAGTTTTCCCGCATGGATTCAGGTTGTCTTGGAGCTGAGGGTGCGACACAACATCTTAGAATTCTTTGGAGGGAGGTTCAGAGGAATATTTCCAAGGCCCAGGAAAACTATAAGCGGTTTGCTGACAGGAGGAGGGGACCAGGTCCAGCATTTGCAGTAGGGGTGAAGGTGTGGCTATCCAGCCGCATATCAAGCTTAAGATACCATCTATAAAGCTGGGCCCCATGTTTATTAGCCCATGCAAAGTTGTGGAGGTTGTTAACACAGTAGCCTACCGACTGCAGCTGCCCACCTGCTTTAAAATTTCTGATTTCTTCCACAGGTCCCTGTTAAAGCCTGTGGGGACGGTAAGAGAGGATCCCTCATCAAATGCTCCACCAGTGCTGGTAGAAGGGCAGCTGGAGTATGAAGTAGGGCGCATTGTTGACTCCTGGTGGGTGCGTTGGAGACTCCAGTATCTTATACACTGGAAGGGGTACTCTCTGGAGGATCGGTCATGGGTTCCGGCCAGTTCGGTGTATGCCGATCGTCTGGTGCGGGCTTTCCATGCCAGATACCCAGACAGGCCTGGGGGTCCGGTGGCCCCCTGTTAAGAGGGGGGTACTGTCATGGTTTGAACAGGGTTCTTGCCCTGCACTCACAGGGTTAAGTGTTCGTGGCCTCTTTCTGGATCTGGGAGGGGTATTTATACTCACTCTTTACCAGGGTTCTCTGTCAGCTATACTGTTGTTCTGGTGTGTCTGACCCCTGGTGTGCGTGTATTCTGCATTGCTTGTTTGCTTCCCGTGTATGACCCGGTCCGTCCCCTCACTCTGTACTCCCTCTCTCGTTTTGGTACTATTGTCTTTTCTGGTTCTGACCTCCTGGCTTGGCTATCGTTACTCCGTTACAGTTTGTCCCTATTGTACCGTCTATTGCCCCTTCTGGTTTTCTGATCTATTGCTACATCCTGACTATCTATTCTGTCTAACCCTTTGGTACTGTATTGCTATCTTGTGCTTTGACCCCGGCTTCATCTGGTTTCTGTCTCTGTCTATGCTCCTTGGTAACATTGTCCTGTAGTTACCTTTCTAGGAGTTTCCCTGCAGCTCCTAGCTCTGCGGAGCTTAGGCCACGACCCCAGCAGTCACATGCTTCAGGTCCTGATACTCTGAAGCACGCATCATCACTGCTGCTGCCCTGCTCCACAGGTATCTTTGAGCACTGTTTTTGTACTCAGGACACACGCACTGGCTCAGTGAGCAAATGCACTGTGGGGTTCCTGACAAGAATGCTTCAAACTGTATAACACATCCATGGACTAATTTCTAACTTACACAAATCACATATGCCAACCTGCCATACACTACACAACTCATGCATGCCAACCTGAAGCACTCTACACAATTTATGTATACAACCACATTAGAAAATTCAAATACCAGGAAAACACTAGATCAATTTCAATATGGCATCACTTGTGGGGGTTTCTACTGTTTAGGCACATTAGGGACTCTACAAACGTGACATGACAACCACAGACCATTGCATCAAGGTCTGCATTTTAAAATGTCACTCCTTCCCTAATTTTTTTATTTTCATGACTGAACGCTATAATTTTCTGTGAAGCATCAGGGGGATTGAAGGAGCTCACCACATATCTAAATAATTTCCTTTGGGGGGGGTCTAGTTTCCAAAATAGAGTCACTTGTCAGGGATTTCCACTGTTTAGGCACATCAGTAACTCTCCAAATGACCATTCCATCACATAAGTCCATTTTCTTCTGTTACGTTTGTGAAAATAAAAACTTTGAGGCTAAGGCTAGTTTCACACTTGCTTTTTTTTGCAGCGCGTTTTTCCCGCAAAAAAACGCATTGAAAAAACGCATACATAAGCATACAACTGCTGCGTTTTTTTCAAGCATTTTTATGAGCATGCATGAAAAAAACGCAGCGTTTTTATGCGTTTGTATGCGTTTTTAGTGCGTTTTTACCGCGTTTGCGTTTTTTTCCAACATTTTTAGGTGGCCCCTCACACTACCCAAACCATGACTTTACTAACCCTAACCCTGACCCTAACCCTAACCCTAACCCTGACCCTAACCCTTAACCAAATCATACTTAACCCTAACCCAAACCCTAAACCCTAACTAACCCTAACCCTAACCCTAACCCTGACCCTAACCCTAACCCTAACCCTGACCCTAACCCTAACCCTAACCCTAACCCTGACCCTAACCCTAACCCTGACCCTAACCCTTAACAAAACCATACTTAACCCTAACCCTGACCCTAACCCTAACCCTAACCCTAACCCTAACCCTGACCCTAACCCTTAACCAAACCATACTTAACCCTAATCCTGACCCTAACCCTGACCCTAACCCTAACCCTAACCCTAACCCTGACCCTAACCCTTAACAAAACCATACTTAACCCTAATCCTGACCCTAACCCTGACCCTAATCCTTAACAAAACCATACTTAACCCTAATCCTGACCCTAACCCTGACCCTAACCCTAACCCTAACCCTGACCCTAACCCTTAACAAAACCATACTTAACCCTAATCCTGACCCTAACCCTGACCCTAATCCTTAACAAAACCATACTTAACCCTAATCCTGACCCTAACCCTGACCCTAACCCTAACCCTAACCCTAACCCTGACCCTAACCCTAACCCTAACCCTAACCCTGACCCTAACCCTTAACAAAACCATACTTAACCCTAATCCTGACCCTAACCATGACCCTAATCCTTAACAAAACCATACTTAACCCTAACCCTGACCCTAACCCTAACCCTAACCCTGACCCTGACCATAACCCTAACCCTAAACCCCCTTAACTAACCCTAACTCTAACCCAAACCCCTAAATTCCATGGTTTAAAAAAAAAACGCATATGCAAAAAAACGCATACATGAGCATGCCAGTGCGCACATATGCGCATCCATAGGCTATAATGGCCATTTTTAGCGCAAAACGTGCGCATATGTGCGCATGCGCTTTTTTGCAGGGCCAAAAAATGCAACATGCTGCGTCTGGAAAATCCCAACGCACACCCCAAAAAAACGCAGCGCATGAAAATCGTATACATGCGCTGACCAGTGCGCAGGTATGCGCACCCATGTTAAATATAGGAGAAAAAACGCATGCGCAGGTGTGCGTTTTTTTCCAGCGCTAAAAAACGCAAATGTGAAACCAGCCTAAAAAGATCATTTTTGTGGAAAAAATGACTTTTTTTTTAATTTCACAACTCTACATTTATTATAAACTTCTGTGAAGCTTATGCTTAGCTACCATCAGTCACTGCCAGTGGTGCAGTTACAGCCACCACTCTCTATACACAGAGCGATGACTGAACCTGCACATGCACCACTCGCGTGACTGAACACCAAATGCTACTGGGAAAAATAAAGTTAATTTCCTCTCAGCAGTGAGGCTTAAAGTGGGGGTTCTGAGCAGGTTCACAATGCTATTAATCTGTAGATTAACCCCATATCTGCAGGTTAATAGCATTTTTTCAGGTGACATATTCCCTTTAAATTTCTTTAACATATGTCAAGTAATTCACATACTGTATTTTCTCTTTAAGTAACAGCCATTTCCACATGTCAACAAGAGTATCTACAACTGACCCTTGGCCATGTTACCTGAAGAGCCAAGACTATTTTTCTTTAATGCATTCTTTTAATATGATATATGAAAAATACTCCAAAAGAACATCCTTATTCCATTATTAGTAGAGTACATAAATAATGCCTCATGAAATCTTATAGTATGAGACGATTCTCAATTAAATGAGAGAGAAGAGAACATAGAATCCAAATCCATTTCAAACATATATATATTTATTTATCAAAAAGTAGACACATATCAGAGATACAGGATAATAAAAAGAATCAATAAAATGGGTAATCACATAAGGCCCGATACTAGAAAAAACAAGTGGAAGACCTGTATTGGGTATGGTTGCCCAGACGAATCCCGCAGGGAATATATGATTCTATGTATGAAATACTGAGTTAACCCCGGTTGGTGACTAAATACACATGCCAGTGGCTGGTAGATAAATGCCCAAGATGTAAATCACCAGTGTTGCAAAAAGAGAAGTTTTGCAATTGTATGACTCCCGTATATAATAATCCAATGTATGTATGGTCAAATGGGAGAAAGAAAAGGCAATTAGAAGTGCAGCACTGGTAATAGAGTAGTATTGAAGATAATCATTACACCAACCAGGTAATATATGGTGAGATATATGGTTCAGAGGTCGCTTATGGGAAGCTTCCCCTATGCAGTATATTGTGTTGCATTAAACCCAAAAAAAGAATAACAATACCAATTGTTGGTGAGCTGGGTGTGAATCAGCCAGTGCTGAGAACGGTTTTGTCACCCCCATATGTTGAAAAATAAAGTAACAGTTAACACAATTGTCTGTTACTGTTGTAAAAAAGTAAGGAAAAGGAGGGCAACCACCGCTCGCTGCATTGGCCGTGGTATAGCATTAGAAAGAGTCTTGTTCAGAACTCAGCAATGCACCATATCAGCTGCATATAGTAGAACATATAACAATGAACCCTGCGGAAAAAAGTCAAAGTGAGCTTAAATAAGCTGGATAAACATACCCATCATATATCACATTGGGGTACACAAGTTGGCGCCTGCTACACACCAGGATATGATGGGTATGTTTATCCAGCTTATTTAAGCTCACTTTGACTTTTTTCCGCAGGGTTCATTGTTATATGTTCTACTATATGCAGCTGATATGGTGCATTGCTGAGTTCTGAACAAGACTCTTTCTAATGCTATACCACGGCCAATGCAGCGAGCGGTGGTTGCCCTCCTTTTCCTTACTTTTTTACAACAGTAACAGACAATTGTGTTAACTGTTACTTTATTTTTCAACATATGGGGGTGACAAAACCGTTCTCAGCACTGGCTGATTCACACCCAGCTCACCAACAATTGGTATTGTTATTCTTTTTTTGGGTTTAATGCAACACAATATACTGCATAGGAGAAGCTTCCCATAAGCGACCTCTGAACCATATATCTCACCATATATTACCTGGTTGGTGTAATGATTATCTTCAATACTACTCTATTACCAGTGCTGCACTGCTAATTGCCTTTTCTTTCTCCCGTTTGACCATACATACATTGGATTATTATATACGGGAGTCATACAATTGCAAAACTTCTCTTTTTGCAACACTGGTGATTTACATCTTGGGCATTTATCTACCAGCCACTGGCATGTGTATTTAGTCACCAACCGGGGTTAACTCAGTATTTCATACATAGAATCATATATTCCCTGCGGGATTCGTCTGGGCAACCATACCCAATACAGGTCTTCCACTTGTTTTTTCTAGTATCGGGCCTTATGTGATTACCCATTTTATTGATTCTTTTTATTATCCTGTATCTCTGATATGTGTCTACTTTTTGATAAATAAATATATATATGTTTGAAATGGATTTGGATTCTATGTTCTCTTCTCTCTCATTCTTTTAATATGAGTTCATAGCAGTATTTTTTCTCAGAATAGAATGGCTATTAATCTTCTGGCAAAAGGGAAAGTCAGTTCTGTTTTTTATCAAGCACTGAATTCAGTCGCTTCAGGGCTACACATGTAATAGACATTTTGCTATGTTTGTGCAGCGTTCATGTTACATTGTAACATCAAATGAATTAATGTATATTGTGTACTGGTATTTTTTTTATTTAATTTTTGCAGTATATCTGAAACGTTCCAGAATGTAAAGCTTAAATTAAATGTGTGAACATACATAAGTAATAATTTCTTTACAGTGAAAAAGTAACAATAAGTATTTTAGTTTTGTAAAACTACTGGGAGGAAATTTTCACTAGGGGAAGAAACTGCAATAATTATTTCTATCCACTATGTACTATATTAACCCTCCTACTAAGGTGAATTTGACCAGACTTTGAGCACATAGTTCCTTGCTTTGAAGCTGGTCATGCAAAATAACCTCAACCCACAAGATAATAAAAGGTTTCCGCAAAATGAAATCATGTACTTACTAACAATAATGACATCACATAGTAAGTGAGTGAGTAAGAAACTACAATCAGACTGTTATAGTGACATCACGGCTCCCAACGAAATTATGTTTGACCTCAGGCCTATGTTCTCAATCGGAACAACAGTTTCTGTGGAACTGACTTGTGGTCAGCTCCAGCTGATGAGCCTTATGTCACCAACAAACATCCAAGGATTCAAGTCTCTTGTTCTGGAAATACACCATGTTCTGCATTTTTAATGGAGTACATGATGTGACTTTTAAAAATAAAACGAACGTGATGAAAAGCCTGTAATCAATTAGATACTGTAGTTTCCCCTTTTGAAGGAAGAGCACCAGAATGCTAACCTACTTTGCAGCATAGTATCCTTGACAAAAAATATGTCCATCAAGTTCAACCAAGATTTCCGAAAAGTGATCCTTAATGCATGATCCAGTCTTTTATTTCTAAAGAGCAAGTGTTTCCCTCCTGATCCTGAGTGTCAATCGACTAGATCAGCATTCAGAATAATAATGTCACACATGTAGAGAAATACGTTGACTGTTCTTGTGGTAACCAGTTCTTGGTTGTAACATCTGTGCATGTTATTATGCCCTCTGTTTCCACTTTGGTCATTTTGTTGCTGGCAACACATGACATCAGCAGTCCTGTTTTATTCTTTGGATTTTTGGTGCATCCTAGGCTGGTTTCACACTTGCGTTTTTTTGCGCTTGTTTTTTGCGCAAAAAAATGCATGCGTTTTTTTTCCTATACTTTACATGGGTGCGCATACACATGCGTTTGTACACGTTTGTATGCGCATGCGTTTTTTTGTAGTGTGGGCTCGGGCACACAGAATGCATCCTGTTGCATTTTTTGTGCGTCCGACTTGTCCCAAAAAAACACATGCGCACGCAATGCGTTTTTTATTTCAGCCAAACACCCATTATAGTCTATGGGTGCGCTGATGTGAGCATGGTAATGCGCACGCCAGCGCAAAAAAATGCATGCGCTTTTTTAAAAAAACATGCTCAAAAACGCACACAAACGCATGATGCGTTTTTTATGTGAGTTTGCACTGCGCACGGTGCACAGCGCAAAAAAATGCAAGTGTGAAAGTAGCCTAAATCAGGGAGCTATTGGGTAAATTTTTGTCCTGGGAGAGCTGTCAGCTTCACCCCTGAAGCTCTGACTTCCACTGTAAGTCACTAAGTTCTTTTTAACTGGCCTATAGCACTATTCTTTGTTTTTGTCGTGTCCTTCTAATTTTCCACCGTTCTTTCTGATTATGTCTCTGACATGAGGTGAGGGACACAGTACAAGTCTCTCCCCTCTTGAAATGTGCCCCCTCCCTTGCATTCCCCAAGGTCATAAAAGGCCATGCAGTGTTTATCTTTAATTAATAAGCTAGAAACAAACCCTTTAAAGCTCTTGACACAATGGTGTGAAATCTTCTGAAGCTGCAGCCAACTCTCTTTTGTCTGACTGAAACACATGGAAACCCCGTGGTACAACAAGTTACAGCCAGCTCTGAGGTATTGAATCTGGAAAATGACCTATAATGACAGAATGCAATATCTCTGAGACTAGCCAATCACATAATCCGAATTGACGTTCCCTCCCCACGTGCACATATTATTTAGCCACCTGTAGCACTCTGGATTATGGAGTTATAAATCATAGCTAATAGGAATTACATACAGTAGGCATATTTGGTCTCTATGCACAGAAAAAATCCAGAGGAATCCAGTTGCGGTACAACCAACCCATTCAGAGCTTTTGGCGCAAAGTTATGGGCCAGCCACGGTTCTGGACAGAAAATCTCATTCTCAAACATGGGAGGAGGGAGGCAGCCCAGGAAAGGCAGAAGAGTGCGGGAGGGGACAGCCTAGGAGATAAGATACAGCTACTCATTTTGAACTGAGTTTTTTGATAGCCGGGGGATACGTTAGCTGACGCAGCCAGGAAAGCCTGTAACTAAGATTGGGACCTGTGATCCATCAGCGCCTCCCTGTGGTCACATGCTACATAGCATGGTGATTGCAAACTATCTATACCCTATCCTTGAACTACACTTGTGACTGTATACCTGTATATTGCTCTTGTAAATATATACCTGTATATCTCTAGTTAAATATAAAAGTAATCTTGGGCTGCTCTTTTGTCTCGATTCCCAAATCCCCATGTCCACACGCTCGTTTGGTCAATTGTACGCTATCCGGTTTGGTTTCTGACCCGATATAAGCCTGTTGTCGGCCAGGGCTTATGTAGAACGAGGAAATGGCAGAATATCATATTGTTTTAGTGAGGAACTATGGCAGTGACGGCCAGGAGGTTTATATATACATATATCCCCAGCCTGGACTGGAGATATATATCCCCCTCACTGGGAGTACCTCACTAACTCGTACCTATAAGGGAATCCTTTCCGGTGACTATTTGCCCTTGGTGCAGTTCCCTGACTGACCTGGAGCAAGTGGTGGCACCAGAGAGCCGATCCCTGCAGGCCCTTCTCTCACCTATCCTGAAGTGAGCGAAGTCAACACCTGCCTTCCCCTGTGAGATCATCACACATGTCTTCTTAGTATCGACCCATTCTTGCCATCAGCTTTCTCCATCAGGCAGCCGCTGATTCAGTAAAAAGCTTGCTCCTATCAAGATTGTCAATTGCCCAAAAAGTTGCATTTTGCTGTTCCAAAACTCTAATGCAAGCTTCCAGGGGGCCAAATGCTCACAACTTTCAAAGTGATATTTAGCCAGGAACATCTGATCCAGTTGTAAATACATATTTCAGGCTATGCAGTGTAGGAAACCTCCACTTTGTTCAGAAACCAAGCCTATATCACCAAGCCTAGACTGTGGTCTTTGGGACTCTCCGCACATGTTGCATATTTAACCCCCACTTTAAACCCATTGGTTCAGTATGCTTCTCTATATTAATCTCTGCTCATTTATAAGCTAGACCCTTTTCTCTAAGCCAGACCACTTTGCTGAGCAAGATAGAAAAAGTGGCTAAAACATATAATAAATATGATGCAAGGCAATGACACAATTTTTGGCACAATTAAGCCAAATTTTTTGTATACCATATTTAAATTCATAAATTTCACTAGTTGTATGTTTTGATGTATTTTCAATTCTTCCTGATTGCTTTGCATATACAGTTCCCAACTATCGCTGGTGACTCACACAGTTAGCGTCATCCTGCTCATTGCATGTGACGGTCTGCTCTTCCCAGTGTATAACCATTTTGCTGAGCTGTCTTCCAGCACTGCTGCATCTCCTGTTGCTGGAAAGACTTAACTCAGCTACAGTGAGACACAGCCAGACTCTGCAGGCAAGTAAAACTGTGTGCTGCAGACTTTGGCTTCCTAGTTTATAACCTTCCAGAAGTTCATATATCAGGCAGCTCTTTCCTCCACACCTTGCCTCAGCTTTCGTTCTAGTTAGCAGTTTACCTCTAGTTCTCAACCAAGGTGTGTTTCTGTTTTGACTCTCCTGTTACCGACCCGGCTTGTCTACCGGATCTACAGTATAATGAATCGATTGTGACTTTTCCTACACAATTTTTACCCACAGTTCCTACCTTCCCCCACACACATGTACAGTATGGTAATCACCGCAAAGTATGATGCCCTCACATTTGCTGCAACATAGTATTATGCCAATCATGACCCTACAACTTCCCCACACACATTATGAAGCACCACAAAGCCCTCCAACATATTTACTGACAGACATAATAAAAAAAATACTCACCTACTCCCACTCCCATAATGCGCTGTTCTGATGTGCACTGTGGTGTGATCAAGTAATGTCATCATACCTACATAAGCTTAACCCCTTACCTACAATTGACGTAATATTCCGTCCATGTGACCATGGACCTAATTACCATGGACGGAATATTACGTCACCATGATCAGCGGCGCCCACGTGGTGAGCGCCGCTGATCGCGGCCGGGTGTCAGCTAATTATCATAGCTGACACCCGGCACAATGTGTCAGGGGTGGTCACGGACCGCCCCTGACACGTTAACCCCTTGCACACCGCGATCAAACGTGATCGCGGTGTACCGGGGGTTAAAGGGAAGCATCGGCAGGGAGGGGGCTCCCTCCATGCTTCCCTGAGCCCCCCACAGCAGCGCAATGTGCAGCGCTGCTGCGGGGGGCTCCTTTCCTCCAGGCCCCCGAATCCAAGATGGCGACGGGGGCCTTCGGGGGCCTGAGGAAGCTGGCTTCCTCAGTGCCTGCAAAGCGCAGGCATGAGGAAGCCTTCTGCAGTGCCTGTGACAGATCGCTGATCTGTCACAGTGATCTGTGATGTGACAGATCAGCGATCTGTCACAGGACAGTGATGTCCCACCTGGGACAAGGTAATAAAGTAAAAAAAAAAAAAAAAGTGTTAAAAATAATTTAAAAAAAAAAAAAATCGCTAAATAAATTAGTAAAAAAAAAAAAAAATATTCCCCAATAAATCCATTTTTTCAAAATAAAAAAAACAAAAACAATAAAAGTACACATATTTGGTATCGCCGCGTCCGTAATGACCTGCCCTATAAAATTGTCCCATTAGTTAACCCCTTTAGCGAACCCCTTAAAAAATAAAAATAAAAAACGAAGCAAAAAATAATGATTTATTATCATACCACCGAACAAAAAGTGCAATAACGCGCGATCAAAAAGACACATATAAATATCCATGGTACCGCTGAAAACGTCATCTTGTCCCGCAAAAAACGAGCTGCCATACAGCATCATCCGCAAAAAAATTAAAAAGTTATAGCTCGCAGAATAAAGCGATACAAAAATAATTATTTTTTATATAAAATTGTTTTCATTGCAAAAAACCGACAAAACATAAAAAAACGACCTAAATGAGGTATCGCTGTAACCGTACTGACCCGAAGAATAAAACCGCTTTATCAATTTTACCGCACGTGGAACGGTGTAAACGCACCCCCCCAAAAGAAATTCATGAAATGCTGGTTTTTGTTCATTCTGCGTCCCAAAAATCGGAATAAAAAGCGATCAAAAAATGTCACGTGCCCAAAAATGGTACCAATAAAAACGTCAACTCGTCCCACAAAAAATAAGACCTCACATGACTCGGTGGGTCAAAATACGGAAAAATTATAGCTCTCAATATGTGGTGATGCAAAAACTACTTTTACAATAAAAAGCGTCTTTTAGCGTGTGACAGCCGCCAAACATAAAAACCGCCATAAATAGTAAATCAAACCCCCCGATATCACCCCCTTAGTTAGGGAAAAATAATAAAACTAAAAGAAAATGTATTTATTTCCATTTTCCCGCTAGGGTTAGGGTTAGGGTAGGGTTAGGGCTAGGGCTAGGGTTAGGGTTAGGGTTAGGGTTAGGGCTAGGGTTAGGGCTAGGGCTAGGGTTAGGGCTAGGGCTCAGATTAGGGTTAGGGGTGTGTTGAGGTTAGGGTTGGAGTTATAATCGGGGGGTTTCCACTGTTTGGGCACATCAGGTGCTCTCCAAAGGCAACATGGCGTCTGATCTCAATTCCAGCCAATTCTGCGTTGAAAAAGTCAAATGGTGCTCCTTCCCTTCCAAGCTCTGCCATGCGCCCAAACAGTGTTTTACCCCCACATGTAGGGTATCAGCCTACTCAGGACAAATTACAAAACAACTTTTGGGGTCCAATTTCTAATGTTACCCTTAGGAAAATAAAAAATTGGGGGCAAAAATATAATTTTGCGGAAAAAAATGTTTTTTTTATTTTCACGCCCAGGCGTTATAAACTTCTGTGAAGCACTGGGGGGTTCAAAGTGCTCACCACACATCTAGATAAGTTCATTAGGGGTTCTAGTTTCCAAAATGGGGTCACTTGTGGGGAGTTTCCACTGTTTAGGTACATCAGGGGCTCTCCAAAAGCAACATGACACCCGCAGACCATGCCATCAAAGTCTGCATTCCAAAACGTCACTACTTCCCTTCCGAGCCCTGATGTGTGCCCATACAGTAGTTTTCTCCCACATATGAGGTATCAGCGTACTCAGGACAAATTGGACAACAACTTTTGAGGTCCAATTTCTCCTGTTACCCTTGGGAAAATAAAAAAATTGGGGACTAATTGATCATGTTTGTGGAAAAAATACGATTTTTTTATTTTCATGCCTGGGCATTATAAACTTCTGTGAAGCCCTTGGGGGTTCAAAGTGCTCACCACACATCTAGATAAGTTCCTCAGGGGGTCTAGTTTCCAAAATGGGATCATTTGTGGGGGGTTTTCACTGTTTAGGTACATTAGGGGCTCTCCAAAGGCAACATGACACCCACAGACCATTCCATCAAAGTCTGCATTCCAAAACGTCACTACTTCCCTTCCGAGCCCTGACGTGTGTCCATACAGTAGTTTTCTCCCACATATGGGGTGTCAGCGTACTCAGGACAAATTGGACAACAACTTTTGGGGTCCAATTTCTCCTGTTACCCTTGGGAAAATAAAAAAATGGGGACTAAAAGATGATGTTTGTGGAAAAAATACGATTTTTTTATTTTCACGCCCGGACGTTATAAACTTCAGTGAAGCACTGGGGGGTTCAAAGTGCTCACCACACATCTAGATAAGTTCCTTGGGGGGTCTAGTTTCCAAAATGGTGTCATTTGTGGGGGGTTTCTACTGTTTTGGTACATCAGGGGCTTTCCTAACGCGACATGGTGTCCGATCTCAATTCCAGCCAAAAACGTCAAATGGCGCTGCTTCCCTTCCGAGCTCTGCCATGCGCCCAAATAGTGGTTTACACCCACATGTGGGTATCAGCGTACTCAGGATAAATTGCACAATATTTTTTAGGGTCCTGTTACTTTTGGAAAAATAAGAATTAAGGGTGAAAAGATCATTTTTGTGGAAAAAATATGATTTTTTAATTGTACTGCTGTACGTTATAAACTTCAGTGAAGCACTGGGGGGTTCAAAGTGCTCACCACACATCTAGATAAGTTCCTTGGGGGGTCTAGTTTCCAAAATGGTGTCATTTGTGGGGGGTTTCTAGTGTTTTGGTACATCAGGGGTTTTCCAATCGCGACATGGTGTCCGATCTCAATTCTTCCCAAAAACGTCAAATGGCGCTGCTTCCCTTCCGAGCTCTGCTATGCGCCCAAATAGTCATTTACACCCACATATGGGGTATCAGCGTACTCAGGACAAATTGCACAATAACTTTTAGGGTCCTGTTACCCTTGGAAAAATAAAAATTGGGGGTGAAAAGATCATTTTTGTGGAAAAAATATGATTTTTTAATTGTACCGCTGTACGTTATAAACTTCTGTGAAGCCCTTGTGGGTTCAAAGTTCTCACCACATATCTAGATAAGTTCCTTGGGGGGGTCTAGTTTCCAAAATGGGGTCACTTGGGGGGTTTCCACTGTTTAGGTACATCAGGGGCTCTCCAAACGCGGCATGGCGTCCGATCTGAATTCCAGCCAATTTTGCATTGAAAAAGTCAAACGGCGCTCCTTCCCTACTGAGGTCTGCCATGCGCCGAAACAGTGGTTCCCCCCCACATGTCAGGTATCAGCGTACTCAGGACAAATTGCACAATAACTTTTGCAGTCCAATTTCTCCTGTTACCCTTGGTAAAATAAAGAAAATTGAACCTGAAGTATTTTTTTTGTGAAAAAAAGTTAAATGTTCATTTTTTTTTTTAATATTCAAAAAATTCCTGTGACGCACCTAAAGGGTTAATAAAGTTCTTGAATGTGGTTTTAAGCACCTTAAGGGGTGCATTTTTTAGAATGGTGTCACTTTTGGGTATTTTCTATCATATAGACCCCTCAAAGTGGCTTCAAATGTGAAGTGGTCCCTAAAAATAAAATGGTGTTGCAAAAATGAGAAATCGCTGGTCAATTTTTAACCCTTATAACTTCCTAACAAAAAAAAATGTTGGTTCCAAAATTGTGCTCATGTAAAGTAAACATGTGGGAAATGTTATGTATTAAGTTTTTTGTGTGCCGTATCGCTGTGATTTAAGGGCATAAAAATTCAAAGTTGGAAAATTGCAAAATTTTCAAAATTTTCGCCAAATTTCCGTTTTTTTCACAAATAAACGCAAGTTATTTGAAAGCAATTTTACCACTACCATGAAGTACAATATGTCATGAGAAAACAATGTCAGAATCACCGGGATCCATGGAAGCGTTCCAGAGTTATGACCTCATAAAGGGACAGTGGTCAGAATTGTAAAAATTGGCCTGGTAGTTAACGTGCAAACCACCCTTGGTAGTGAAGGGGTTAATGGTGAAGCAGGGCAGTTCCCACCTCCTACCATTAATTCAACTGTTTCTGCACCCATAGGATGGAAATACCATTAAAACTGAGATGCTGGGCAGGAAGCAAGGCTGTCTGACATCAACCCCTCAAACTCACATGTCCCATAGCACAATGTTATTGGTGACATGCCGCTGTATGGATTATTGAACCCTTTTTGAGATGACAACCCAGAATTATACTCAAAAAAAGTATTTTAGAGTTACTGGCTTTTAAAAGAGTTTTAGAGAGTATGTTTTCTTGAAGGTATGGTCAGTTAAAGAGAGCCTATTCATTTTGCAGTTTTAAATGTACAAAAGGAGACATTTCACTGTGTAGAACATATCTAGAATAGTATAATCCTTCTAGCACATGATGTTCTTAGAAATTTCATATCTGTTGTAAATATCTGCATGTATTGTGGGTATGAGATTAACACACAGAAATGGCTTGTACAGACAATCGTAAAAATCGGAAGAGTGCTATCAGTTGTATTGACAGATAGCACTAGTCGCCATGTTTTTCTATGGGGTCGTGCACATGTCCAATTTTTTTCCTCAGACTGAGTGGTCTGAGGAAAACAATCGCAGCATGCATGATAGGCATGGATAATTGGATCGCACTTGGCCATTTACTGTATGTGTTTGGGTCCATCGGAAAAATCAGATCGCACTCAGATGACATCCAAGTATGGTCCAATTTTCACGGACTGACAGAATCGAGAAGAAGGAGATTTTTTTTTTATTCTCCACATCTGAGAAAATCAGATCACACTCTGATTAAACTCTGATCAGTTTGATCAGATTGTGATTAGCATTATCTCGGTTGAGAGAAAAACGGTTTTGTGACCTTAGCTAAGCAATGAAACTTTCATTCCTTTTAAAGATGACCTTTCAAGATTTTTTTTTAATTTAAACTGTAAATGTCATTAAAAAGGGGCAGAGAGGTTGACTAAAAGGGTTTTTTTTTTATTTTTCACAGCCTCGTGACTTTGATGTCTATATGCAAATTTCCTCTTCAACCAAAAGGGCATAAACAGGGATAATTGTATGTGGGCATAAACTGTTTCACTTGAATGATATTGACCAATTTTAAGAAAGCAAAGTCAATCAGGAGAAAAATAAGCAATTGCCCAGAGAGAAGGTCAGAATGGGTTAAGGTTAAGTTTCATTTGGCGACATTGTTTCTAAACCTATCACACTCAGATCTCCTTATTCATTGCACTTACTGTTATTAGTTGGGAGAGGAGGAAAGTTGGGCTGCAATATCATTAGAGCACCGGGAGAGGAGGAGAGCTGCATTGTTTGAGCAGTGAACATGATCATCAGAGGAGCCTTTGTCGCATACAAATCTCTGGATTTAGCCCGAGTATCGGAGCGTAATTCACTGATAACTGTGATAGATCCTCCAAAGTGTTACATGTGACAAACTTCTACAACCATCTTTACTTCCATCACGAATGGGGAAACATCAGACAAGGCAAAAACACCCCCAAAGAGTAAGACCCATTGTTTGAAGGGGACATTTGCATATAAACTTCAAAATCCCAAATCTTTGCAAATGTTTTAATCTACTCATCTGCACTTTTCTATTGATAGTTTAAATTAAAAAAATATTGTGAATGGTCCACTTTCAATACCTCAATTGTATTGTAGTAGAGAAATACTGTAATTTAGCATTGCAATAGTAAATTAAAAATTGTTTTGGTCATGCAAAAAAAATTCAGGTGAACTTTTTTTTTTGTACTAGAAATGTCCTGTCACCCCTCATGGCATCACACAAGGCACTTGGAATTCCACTGTTCATGGGCTAAGCTCCAAAAGGGATAGAAACACAGTGCTATTATTGTTGTGTATTTATCCACGGATAAACAAACCACACAGTATTATAATAGATTAGGAAAGGATCAAATGCCAACACAATGCTTGGCATTACAAACAGTTATCCAAAAAAAAAAAGGCTTCATCATAAGTATTTCAATTAACCTGAAGCTCAGTACAGTGACCTTATGTGATTCTTTCAAATTGTACAGCTGAACACGATATAAAAGTATGTGCACACGGGGTATTTTGAAGAGTCTTTCAGAGAAGGTTCAGTCCAAAAGATAACTGAAAGATCGCTAAAAAAAAACCCATCCACTTCAGGTTTTGAAAAACATCTGGTGGAAGAAAAAAAATGCATTCTGATAGTAAATGCTCCAATAAGAGCACTGTCCTAATCAAAAGGCTGAACAAAATGATTCAAGAAAATACTCTCTAAAGACTCTTGAAAAACTGTTCAAAATTGAGGAATTGCATGAAAAAACAAAGAATTCTTCCAAAAATTCTCCAAAGAAGGAACTGAAGTAGAGGTTTCCCGAAGAAGTTTCACTTAGAAAACTCATAATTTTTACTGCCTCAAAAAACTTCAGGATGATATACCCCTTTTTAAGACAATCTCAATGATGAGCTCAATGAAGATGCCAATGAGTGGTCCAATGGGTACTGCAGCATGCATTTGATTGTTGCTTTATATGCTACAGTTTTGGTAGCAACTCAGTCTCATTCTAGGGATAGAGACTAATATTTATATTGTAGGAAAGCCAAGTAGGGACTAGATTAGGCGCACCTGGATAGTTATGACTAGAACCAGGCCATATGTTCACTGCTCAGTCTGCTGGGGAAAGGGAGAAGTGTGGATTATCTTGAAGTGGAGAAACACGAGCCAGAATCTCTCTTAGAGTACACTGCACAGGCTGTGTGCACCAAAACTGCAACCAACACTGGTTGCTATAGACAATAGCTGCTTTGTGTGAACAAACTGAGGCTAGCTGAACCATGTCTGCCATGTCTGGCAAAAATTAAGAGACCACTTCCAAATGTTCAGTTTGTCTGATTTTTCTCTTTCTAGGTATATTTTTCAGTAAAATGTAAATTGTTCTTTTAGTCTACAAACTTCTGACAACATGTCTCCCAATTTCCAAGCAATACATTGTTTTTCTGAAAAGAAGAAATGGTCAACATTAAAAAAATAGTGCTTTCAGAACTCAAGTAATGCAAAGAAAACAAAGTTCATAATCATTTAGAAACAACAATACTAATGTTTTAACTCAGGAAGAGTTCTGAAATCAATATTTTGTGGAATAATCATGATTTTTAAAAACAGCTTTCATGCGTCTTGGCATGTTTTCCACCAGTCTTACACACTGCTTCTGGCGCAAAAATTTAAGCAGTTCTTCTTTGCTTGATGGCTTGTGACTATACATCATCCTCTTGATTACAGTCCAGAGGTTTTCAATGGGGTTCAGGTCTGGATAATGGGGTGGCCATGACAGGGTTTTGATGTCGTGGTCTTTTAATTTATGCCAGAGCTGTATATATATACTAGCTATGAACCCGTTCTAAGCCCGGGTGGCGGGCATTTTTATTGGAGATGGTCTCCCATCCTCGTATGTGCTGTACCCCTCATCCCTATCCTGGTATGTATGGTACTCTCACCCCCCAATCCTGGTATGCATGGCACCCCCTCACCCCTATCCTGGTGTGCATGGCACCCCTCATCCCTATCCTGGTATGTATGGTACTCTCACCCCCCAATCCTGGTATGCATGGCACCCCCTCACCCCTATCCTGGTGTGCATGGCACCCCTCATCCCTATCCTGGTATGCATGGCCCCCTCACTCCCCAATCCTGGTATGCATGGTCCCCTCACTCTCCTTTCATGGTATGCATGGTCCCCTCACCCCCCCTTTCCTGGTATGCATGGTCTCCTCACTTCCCGCTGCTGGTATGCATGGTCCCCCTCACCCCTATTAAACTACATACATGCGAAAAAAAACATTTATACTCACCCTTCTTTCCTGTGCTCCAGCGCTGCCTGTCACGTTCTGCTGGAGGCTGGGGGAGGAGTCTGGTGCCGGAGTATGCACATGCCCATAGCGCTGTCCGGTGCCATATTGCTGAAGACACACTGCAAATGTGTCTTCAGTAAAATGGCGCCGGATCGCGCTATGTGCAGGCGCGATTCCGGCCGCACTCCTGCCCTGGTCTCCGGCCGAAGAGAAGCGCCGCGGCAATGCTCCTCCCGGTCAGGTAAGTATGTAAGTAAGGCGCCGGACATAGCGGTATGCAGTGTGTATGCGTACCGCCATCTCCGATGCCATGCACACTCCTCACCCCTGGCTGCCTCATTCTGTCTGGAGCCAGACTGCGCAGGCGCATCACGTTTGCGCAGTCTATAAAGGCTTCAGACAGAGTGACGCTTAGCCGGTTATATTATAGATATATATATACTAGCTGAAGAGCCCGGCACTGCCCGGGCATAGTAACTAACTGTGGTTAGTTATAGCAAATTATAATTATTCTCCATCCCATATTCCCGTGCCCATATACCCATCATACATATCCACGATCCCATAGGCACGTGCACATATACCCATCATAAATATCCTCCATCCCATAGTCGAGTGCCCATATACCCATCACACATCCTCCATTCCATAGTCCCGTGCCCATATACCCGTCATACATATCCTCCATCCCATAGTCCAGTGCCCATATACCCATCACACATTCTCCATCCCATAGTCAACCATTATGACATCATACTGAGCGGCGGGGCTTGCAACCTATGATGATATCAGCGTCACCATGGCAACCATTATGACATAATGAGGGGCGGGGCTTGCTACACACACACTTTTTCCCCATTATGTAGATAGGGGCAAAATTGTTTGGTGAATTGGCACGCACGGGGTTAAAATTTCACCTCATAACATAGCCTAGGACACTCTCGGGGTCCAGACGTGTGACTGTGCCAAATTTTGTGGCTGTAGCTGCGACGGTGCTGATGCCAATCCCGGACATACACACATACATACATACATACACACACTTGAGCTTTATATATTAGATATACACAGTATATACGGCAAATATATATAATTTGGAGACATGTTCAATACCTATTTCATCTGATATATATATATACAGTATATATATATATATATATATATATACACAGTGGGTAAAATAAGTATTGAAGGCGCCATTTTCTAAGTAAATAAAAGAAATCAAACCATAGATGTCCATAAACTATGTTATGTTATGTGTAATAATGAGACGTGGCACATGGAAAAAATATTGAACGTGCTTACTGAAATTTATTTAATACTTCATATAAAGCCTTTGTTGGTGATGACAGCTATATGGACACATGCTGTATGGAGAAATTAGTCTCATGTACAGGTGTGATTTTGTTCAATTCTTCCACATAATCACTCTTCAAATCCTGAAGATTCTGTGGGTTCCTTTTATTAACTCTGAGCTCTAATTCCTTTCATGGATTTTTAATCGGATTCAGGTCAGGTGAATGGCTGGCCCATTCTTGCAGCTTTATTTTTTGTCTGTTTCTGAAACCAACTGAGAATTTCCTTGACTATGTGCTTGGGACCATTGTCTTGCTTATATGTCCACTCTTGTTTCATCGTCATTATTATGGTAGATGGCAGCAGATTTTTATATTAGCCGTATGCTGAAAAATACCCCCACGACACAATGTTCACACCTCCTAACTTCACTATTAACTTCACTATTGATATGGTGTTTTTATGTGATATGCAGTGCCTTTTGGCCTCCAAGCATGGTGTGTATTACAGTATGACATCCAAAGAGTTCCATTTTGGCCTCATTTGACCATACTACATTCCACTGTTTCACAGGCTTGTCTAAATGTTGTTGAGCAAACTTTAAAAGTGCTTGAACATGCTTTTTGTTCAGCAATAGAGTTTGCGTGGTGAGTGTGCATACAGGCCATGGAAGTTAACTGCATTAGATATCATTTGTTTTCAACCCCTTAACACCCAAGAGTGGTTTGCACGTTAATGACTGGGTCAATTTTTAGAATTCTGACCACTGTCCCTTTAATAGGTAATAACTCTGGAACCCTTCCATGGATCCCGATGATTCTCACATTGTTTTCTCGAGACATATTGTACTTCATGTTAGTGGTGAAATTTCATTCATATAACTTGCATTTATTTGTGAAAAAAACAAAAATTTGCCAAAAATTTTGAAAATTTCACAATTTTCCAACTGAATTTTCATGCCCTTAAATCACAGAGATATGACACACAAAATACTTAATAAGTAACATTTCCCACATGTTTACTTTACATCACTGACAGATGATGTGCCAGACAGCAGCAAGCAGCGATAGACCGGGGGACAGGTGAATATCTCAGGTGCCAGCAGTGATACCGGCACCTGGCCCCTAGCGACGGAGAGGTGAGTATGTCATGTTTTAATTTTTAAATGCAGCAGCGGCAGCATATGGGGGCATAATCTATGGAGCATCTTATGGGGGCAGCATATAGGGGCATAATCTATGGAGCATCTTATGGGGGCAGCATATAAGGGCATAATCTATGGAGCATCTTATGTGGCAGCATATGGGGCATAATCTATGGTGCAGCATATGGGGCATAATCTATGGAGCATCTTATGGGGCAGCATATGGGGCATAATCTATGGAGCATCTTATGGGCCATAATCTATGGAGCATCTTATGGGGGCAGCATATGGGAGCATAATCTATGGAGCATCTTACGGGGGCAGCATATGGGGGCATAATCTATGGAGCATCTTATGGGGGCAGCATATGTGGCCTATTCTATGGAGCATCTTATGGGGGCATAATCTATGGAGCATTTTATGGGGCCATAACCTTTATGGAGCAGCATATGGGGCATATTATTCTATGGAGCATCTTATGGGTCCATTAGTAACCTTTGTGCAGCATTATATGGGGCAAATTTTTTGTATGGAGCATCTTATGGGGCCCATCATGAACTGTATGGAGCATTATGTGGGGCTCCTGATTCAATATGGATATTCAAAAACATTTATCCTACTGATGTCTCAATTAATTTTACTTTTATTTCTTATCTATTTTTATTTTTTAAATTTACCAGTAGCTGCTGCATTTTCCACCCTAGGTTTATACTCAAGTCAATAAGTTTTCACAGTTTTTTGTGGCAAAATTAGGAGGGTTGGCTTATACTCTGGTTGGCTTATACTCGAGAATATACTGTATCTAGATGTGTGGTGAAAACTTTGAACCCCCAAAGGCTTCACAGAAGTTTATAATGTGCAGCCGTAAAATTAAAAAATCATATTTTTTCCACAAAAATTATCTTTTCACCCACAATTTTTATTTTCCCAAGGGAAACAGGACCCCAAAAGTTATTGTGCAATTTGTCCTGAGTACGCCGATACCCCATATGTGGGGGTAAACCACTGTTTGGGCGCATGGCAAAGCTCAGAATGGAAGGAGCACCATTTGACTTTTTCAACGCAAAATTGAACCCCCAAGTGCTTCACAGAAGTTTATAACACCCGGGCGTGAAAATAAAAAAAATCATATTTTTCTCACAAACATGATCTTTTACTCCCCAATTTTCTATTTTCCCAAGTGTTAAAGGAAAATTGGACCCCAAAAGTTGTTGTCCAATTTGTCCTGAGTTCGCTGATAACCCATATGTGGGAAAAAAACTGCTGTAGGGGCACACGTCGAGGCTCATAAGGGAAGTAGTGATGTTTTGGAATTCAGACTTTGATTGAATGGTCTGCTGGTGTCATGTCGCGTTTGGAGAGCCTCTCATGTGCCTAAAGCCCCCGTTACACACTGCGATATCGCTAGCAATATCGCTGTAAAGTCACCGATTTTGTGACGTTGCAGCGATATTGCTAGCGATATCGCTGCATGTGATACTTACCTCTGACCGGCTCCCCCGCTGGTTATCGCTGATCGCGCGAGAAGCTCCTGGACCATTCCTCGTCGGCCACTTCCTGCGACGCTTCCTGTGGCGCCGACGAGCGAAGCGTGGAGCCGGGCGGGAGGACGCAGGATCGCTGCGTCTGACAGGTAAGTAGCGATCCCCGACCCCAGCGATGTCGCTGGTGAGATCTGCCTGTGTGGCAGCTCACTAGCGACCACCTAGCGATGCATCAGCGATCCTGACCACGTCATATCGCTGGTCGGGATCGCTGGTGCATCGCTAGGTGTAACGGTACCCTACCAGTGGCAACCCCCCACAAGTGACCCCATTTTGGAAATCAGACCCCCTAAGAAACTCATCTAGATGTGTGGTGAACACTTTGAATGCCCAAGTGCTTCACACAAGTTTATAATGCCCAGGTGTGAAAATAAAGAAATCATATTTTTTTTCCACAAAAATGATATTTTGTCACCAATTTTTTATTTTCCCAATGGTAACAGGAGAAATTGGACCCCAAAAGTTTTTGTGCAATTTGTCCTGAGTAGGCTGATACCCCATATGTGGGGGTAAACCACTGTTTGGGCACATGGCAGAACTTGGAAGGGAAGGAGAACCGTTTGACTTTTTCAATGCAGAATTAGGTGGAATTGAGATCAGACGCCATATCGTGTTTGGAGAGCCCCTTTTATGCCTTAACAGTGGAAACCCCCCAATTCTAACTTTTATATTTTCACTGATGAGGCTCGTTTTTTGTGGGATAAGATGAAATTTTCAGCAGTACCATGTTTATTTATAACCATCTTTTTGATCACATGTTATTCCACTTTTTGTTCAGCGGTATGATTATAAAGCATTGTTTTTTGCTAACTAGTGGGACAGTTTTATAGGGCGGGTCATTACAGACGCAGCGATACTAAGTATGTGCACTTTTATTGTTTTTTTATTTACATAAAGAAATTAATTTATTGGGGAATTTTTTTTTCTTTATTTAGGAATTTTTTTAAAATTATTTTTACACAGTATAATGTTTTTTTTTAACTTTTTTACATTGTCCCAGTGTGGAACATTACTATATAGTGTCAGATCACTGACAGATCGCTGATCTCAGCTGGCCCTTAGAAGCCACCTCCCTGCAGGACCCGAAAGGATCCCACGGCCATCTTGGATCTAGGGTCCTGCAGGGAGGAGGCCTTCAGAACAACGCGAGCACATCATGGTGTTCTGAGGGTCTCAGGGAAGCATGCAGGGAGCCCCCTCCCTGCGCGATGGTTCCCTATGACCCCAGAACACTATGATCGTGTTTGAACGCAGTGTGCCGGGGGTTAATGTGTCGGGAGCAGTCCGTGACCGCTTCTGGCACATAGTGCCGGGTGTCAGCTGTGATACTCAGCTGACGCTAGGCCTCGATCAGCTGCGCTCCCCCCGTGAATGCAGCTGATCGCGATGACATACTATCCCATCCACTGTGATATGGGCCCTGGTCACCTGGACAGGATAGTACGACAGATGTCAGGAAGGGGTTAAACAATTGTTCTTGATAATTCCAGGTCTTTCTGTAGCTCTCTATAATTGGTCCTTGGCTCTTGGACAACTTTGCTGATAATTTTGCTTGACTCTGTCTGAAAACTTGCAGGGAGCACAGCAAGTCTATGGCTAAATGGTGTTCTTGTCACTTCCAGATTATGGCCCCAACAGTGCTCATTGGGACTTTCAGCAGTTTAGAAATTCTTCTGTAATCAATGTCATCAGTATGTTTTGCAACAATAAGGTTGTTGAAGGTCTTGAGACAGAAAACTGGTTTTACACATCATGAGATGTTTCTAGTGTGGTACCCTGGTAATGAGACACCTTTTTACAGGCCATCAGTTTAACCAGCTGTTATTTTTCACTATGTGGAAGGATTGCTTTATAAGGGGGTGTCGTGTCTTACCATGATTTTACAATTCTCTTTCTTCATGCATTCAATACTTTTTCCCTGTGTCATTTTTCATTATTACACATAACTTAATTTGTAAACATCAATGGTTTGATTTCTTTGTCCGTGTGGATTGAATGGGTTGATACGGACATCTGGTGAGAATTTCATGTCAATAGCACCTTTAGAAATATATTTACTTAGAAAATTTGTGACATCTTCAATATATAAATATATACAGTATGTCCAACTAACAATTTGGTTTTGAAGCCACCTATATCATGTTTTGATATCTCACAACTTAGAATTTCACGTTTTTTTAAAGATTTTCATCAGTTCTTGCAAAGAACATTCTTACAACTGTGAACATTTGGTTTTCTTTTTACTGTGAAGCAAACAGCAAATAAGACAAAATGATTGAAATCTTCAGTACAAAACTATTCACACCTCTAAAGTCAGTACTTTGTAAAGCTTCCTTTTGCAGCAATTACAACTGCAAGATAATTCTCTATGAGCTTTCCACATCTTGCTACAGTTCCTTCAAGCTAGATGGTTTCGTCTGGTGGACAGCAATCTTGAAGTCTCACCACAGATTTCCAATTGGATTAAGGTAAGGGCTTTGACTAGGCCACTCCAAAACATTTACACCAGAGGCGTAGCTAGGGTTTTGGTTCAGGGGGGTGAAACTTCTGAGTGGGCCCCTAACCAGAGAACCTCTGCAGATGACCGCGCTGTTGCCAAAAATAATGTGTATATATATATATATTCCATTATTGCGGCGTCAGTGCGGCCCCCCAGTGCGTGCCGCAATAATGTAAGAGAGAGCGTCACATGACGCTCCCTCTCCCATCATTACCCTGTTCCTCTGACACACAGCGGGTGCACGATGACGTCACTTCATCACGTCCCCGCTGTGTGCCTGTCTGACTGTAGCACAGCTCCTGACATCAGAGCAGAGCCGCCGCCGAAATCAGCGTGGGAGCGAGGAGGAGAGGTGAGTATAGTTTTTTTTAAATTTATATAGTGAGTCCTGGTTGCATGATTATGATACCCCGTATGAGGGGGCAGCATGATATACCCCGTATGAGGAGGGGGCAGCATGATACCCCATATGAGGGTGGTAGTATGATACCCCGCATGAGGGGGACAGCATGATACCCCATATAAGGGGGCAGCATGATACTCTATGAGGGGGGCTGCATTATATTCTGAAGGGGCTACATTATATTTTTGGGGGGGCTGTATTATACCATATGAAGGGGGCTACATTATAGAGAAAGAAAGAACAGAGAGAGAGAGAGAGAGAAAGTGGAAAGAAAGCGCAGAGAGAAAGAAAGAAAGAAAGAAAGAAAGAAAGAAAGAGAAAGAAAGAACTGAGAGAGAGAAAGGAAGAACAGAGAGAGAGAAAGGAAGAACAGAGAGAGAGAAAGATTAGAGAGAGAAAGAAAGATTAGAGGGAGAAAGAAAGATTAGAGAGAAAGAAATATTAGAGAGAAAGAAAGAGGGGAAAGAAAGAACAGAAAGAATGAACAGAGAGAAAGAGGAAAGAAAGAACAGAGAGAGAAAGATAGAAAACAGAGAGAGAAAAAGAAAGATTAGAGAGAGAAAGAAAGATTAGAGAAAGAAAGAAAGATTATAGAGAAAGAAAGAAGGGAAAGAAAGAAAGAACAGAGAGAGAGAAAGAAAGAGGGGAAAGAAAGAAAGAACAGAGAGAGAAAGAAAGATTCTATAAAGATACTAGAGCAGCCCGGCTCCCATTGTAGTGCCCACCTGAGCCTCCCAGTGCAGGACATATCATGATCCACTCACATGGCCGACATCCCCGAGTCCAAGGCGATCCCGCTGTCCGTGCTGTCGGAGGAGACGGTGATGGATCTGAAGCATTCCCTGAGGTGCCTCCATGGTTCTGTCACAATCTCCTCCCAAAATTACCTCATTTCCGGTCAGCTTCCAACACGTCACTTCCGGTGGAGCGTCACATGCAAATTTTAAAGTGCTCCTCGGGGCTCTGCCGTGTACGCCTGTGTCCGCGGGAAAAGTAAGCTCCCGAACGGGGTCGAGACGGTTGGGAGGTAGGAATGCTCCCCACCATAAACCTTGTACACGCATAGCTCCGCACACCTCATACACACACGGTTCTGCTTTCTATGCCTCGTACACACACGGCTCCGCTCCGTACACCTCGCACACACACGACTCCACACAGTACACACATGGCTTCACTCCGTAAACCTTATATACATGCGGCTCTGCTCTGTACACCTCGCACACATGCGGCTCTGCTCTGTACACCTCGTACACATGTGGCTCTGCTCAGTACACCTCGCACACACGTGGCTCCTCTCCGTACACCTCGTACACACGCGGCTCTGCTCCGTACACCTCGTACACACGCGGCTCTGCTCCGTACACCTCGTACACATGTGGCTCTGCTCAATACACCTCATACACACGTGGCTCCTCTCTGTACACCTCGTACATACGTGGTTCTGCTCCGTACACACGCAGCTCTGCTCGGTACACACACGCGGCTCTGCTCCGTACACCTCGTACACATGTGGCTCTGCTCAGTACACCTCGTACACATGTGGCTCCTCTCTGTACAGCTCGTAACACACGCCGCTCTGTACACCTCGTACACATGCGGCTCCGCTCCATGCACCTCGTACGCACACGGCTCTGCTACATGCACCCTGTAAGCCCCTCCTGACCCCACACAGAAACTTCCCTTCATCCAGCACCATGAGAACCAGCACAGCAGAGTCCTGCATACACTGAGACTGAGGCCCCTGATCATGTGACCATGACTCCTCCCCCTCCTGTGACCTCATCACAGGTCCTGTGGCCGAGAAGAGAACATAGGGGCAGAGAAGGGAGATGATTGATTTTCCCTCTCTGCCGCAGATACAGTTAAGTGTAAATCCAGGTGGGCCCCCTCAGAGCGCGGGGCCCGGGGTGACCGCCCCCTCTGCCCCCCCCCGGTAGCTACGCTACTGATTTACACATTTCCTCTTAAACCACTCCAGGGTTTCTTTAGCAGTATGCTTTGGGTCATTGTCTTATTGGAAGGTGAACATCTGTCCCAGTCTCAAATCACTGAAAGACTGAAACAGGGTTTGCTCAAAAATAGCTCTGTATTTTGCTACATCCATCTTCCCCTCAACTCAAAAAATTTTTTCACAAATTTCCAATTTTTTTTTCTATCACTAAAATAATAATAATAAAAAAAATGGACAAGTTTGGTTTCACTAATTGTACTGACTTGGATAATCATAATACCAGATCATTCGTACCAAACAATTCCCTAAAAATAAAATAGAATTGTTTATTTTCTCAATTTATTGTTACTTGGAATTAATTTCCCCATTATGTCATTCAAAAGTGTAACTTGTCCCAGAAAAAAAACAAGTAGGTAAAAGGGTAGGAAAAAAGACATTGTAAAAAACAGAAATTGGCAATGATGGAAAGTGGTTAAAGGAGGATAGCGTTTTGTATAACTCCCTTTTATATGTGTTAAAAAAATGGTGATGTGCAAACAGAAAACAGAAAAAAATTGGTGAAGATAAAAGGAAATTAGATGCTGCAGTCTAGTGATGAGCGAACGTGCTGGGATAAGGTATTATATGGCCATGCTCGTGTGCTAACCGAGTGTCATCGGCGTGCTCGAAAATATATTCAAGTACCCGTGGCTGCATGTCCTGCTACTGTAAGGCTAGTTTCACACTTGCTTTTTTTTGCAGCGCGTTTTTCCCGCAAAAAAACGCATTGAAAAAACGCATACATAAGCATACAACTGCTGCGTTTTTTTCAAGCATTTTTATGAGCATGCATGAAAAAAACGCAGCGTTTTTATGCGTTTGTATGCGTTTTTAGTGCGTTTTTACCGCGTTTGCGTTTTTTTCCAACATTTTTAGGTGGCCCCTCACACTACCCAAACCATGACTTTACTAACCCTAACCCTGACCCTAACCCTAACCCTAACCCTGACCCTAACCCTAACCCTAACCCTGACCCTAACCCTTAACCAAATCATACTTAACCCTAACCCAAACCCTAAACCCTAACTAACCCTAACCCTAACCCTAACCCTGACCCTAACCCTAACCCTAACCCTAACCCTGACCCTAACCCTTAACAAAACCATACTTAACCCTAACCATGACCCTAACCCTAACCCTAACCCTAACCCTGACCCTAACCCTTAACCAAACCATACTTAACCCTAATCCTGACCCTAACCCTGACCCTAACCCTAACCCTAACCCTAACCCTGACCCTAACCCTTAACAAAACCATACTTAACCCTAATCCTGATCCTAACCCTGACCCTAATCCTTAACAAAACCATACTTAACCCTAACCCTGACCCTAACCCTAACCCTGACCCTAACCCTAACCCTAACCCTGACCCTAACCCTAACCCTAACCCTGACCCTAACCCTTAACAAAACCATACTTAACCCTAATCCTGACCCTAACCCTGACCCTAACCCTTAACAAAACCATACTTAACCCTAACCCTGACCCTAACCCTAACCCTGACCCCAACCCTAACCCTAACCCTGACCCTAACTCTAACCCAAACCCCTAAATTCCATGGTTAAAAAAAAAAAACGCATATGCAAAAAAACGCATACATGAGCATGCCAGTGCGCACATATGCGCATCCATAGGCTATAATGGCCATTTTTAGAGCAAAACGTGCGCATATGTGCGCATGCGCTTTTTTGCAGGGCCAAAAAATGCAACATGCTGCGTCTGGAAAATACCAAAGCACACCCCAAAAAAACGCAGCGCATGAAAATCGCATACATGCGCTAACCAGCGCGCAGGTATGCGCACCCATGTTAAATATAGGGGAAAAAACGCATGCGCAGGTATGCGTTTTTTTCCAGCGCTAAAAAACGCAAATGTGAAACCAGCCTTAGCCACAACACATGCAAGGATTGCGTGTTTGTTAACTAATCCCTACATGTGTTGCAGCCACGGGGACTCGAACATATTTTTCGAACACGCTGAAGACTCTCGGGTAGCACACGAGCATGCACGCATAACGCCTTATCTGAGCACATTCGCTCGACACTAATGCAGACACTTTTAAAAGCCACTTCTTTCCTACCAACAAAGTCCCAATCTATATTATTAAGTTTTAGTTTCAGCAGTTTCTTCCTATGGTACATATATCCCTGTAAATTCATAATTCTGAAACATTTTGATTTATAGTCAATGGTAGTGCACATGAGTATGCAAATTTTTTTTGGTTTTGTTCCATAAATGGTCAATTAAATATTTTCTACTATAATGGAGGAATTGCTCATGTTATTTTTTATTATTCATTGACTCATTTTTATGAATTGTGCTAAATTCTTCTTTAACATTGTGATATTCAAGGATGAAATAGCTGAAACCTTTCAAGGGGATTTTTTTTATTCTATAAAAGGACTGTTGTTTTTTTAAATAATTTCAATTATTCATATTATTTTCTATTGCATGTCTATTACCGAGGACACATGTGGCACCAGAAACTTTTGCAGTGCAGTCTTGCCAAGTTTCCATCAAAGGCTAGAAGTTCTAATCATGATTTCCCTGCAGTTTTAGAACAGTATTGATGACCCACACTTTAATTACCATACATTAGGAACTTGAAGTTCCGATGACCTTGCATAACATCACATTACTTTATTGATCAAGTATGAACTTGATACAATTATATTTGTATTTTTTACTGGTGGAAGTTTTGTCATAACGATCTTGGGGTGCATTAGGATATTAAATCGTTACATTTCATCATTGTCGGGCAAGTTCTTGGCCTTAGGGAATGTGGAGATGATGTCATTTTACATAGAGCACGTTCTCAGTTGAGCTTCGTAGTCACTTCGGTGTTTTCTTTTCTAAATCAAATACAGTACTAAGGTTTTATAAAATGATGAATGGACACTTGTACAATGGAAAGCAGAACTTGAAGAGGTTTTTCAAAATCTGGATGGATTTCAGAAAATTGATTTACTGTAACTAATTTAAGAAATTGACTGCATTGAGTAATGCACATTTTGTACATCTCATTTGGAACCTACAGTTAATTGAGTGTTCTGAAGTTTAAAAGCTTTCCCCCATCCACAAGACGCTAAGACTCTACCCGCACCACAATATATGTTTTTGTTATATATCCAAGTGATGGTGTATGAAGCCAGCAGTTCAGTTCGCTCCTGCTTCCAACAGCAGCGACTGGACAAAGTCATTTACATTGTAGCTAAGCAATTGTGTGCCCATTGACCTCCATGATACAATTACAGAGTACCTGACGTGTTATTATGGCAGTTGGGACACAGCTAAAGACCCGTGTTGTCACCACCTAAGTACACATATGAAGTTCAGCCACATGCTGGAAATTATTATTTTCACTATATGTTGCAATAATGAAGTTTTACAGTACATAGTACAAGAGATTGAATGATCGCAGGTTCGATTTCTCTATGGGGACTAAAAAAATAAGTAAAGTGTAATAAGAAAAAAAAAAGATTAAAATTAAAAAAATGGCCAGGTTGTGAAAGGGTTAACGTCTATGTGGCGGGCGCTTCAGCTAGTAAGATATAAAGGGAACATGACAGATGCCCTAGCCCTAGACTCCTGTGCCCCCAATTTCTACAGTGTAAAAAGCTACTTTTTAAACTTAAGCAATTGCTCTTTTATTTTTAAAGTCAAGTTTTAATCCCTATTCTGGAATTATGCAAATTTTTGATGGCGAGTCCTTGCCATCCCGGGACAGCATCCACCATCCCAAGTTGTAAGCACTTCTCTGGAGCGCGATTGGCATGATATATAAGAGCACAGAAGTATAAAAATTGCTCACAGCATTCTTGAGTGGAAAATAGGCAAATCAGGATTTTCTACTGTGTCCCAAGGAACCCACATGGATACAGCATGCATAAAATTGTAGTAGACAGCGTCCAGAAGCAGATGCTGGAGATTCAAAACATCTTTACTCCTATATATATATATATATATATATATATATTATATACTCCATCATATTTTGACCTGTCATAGATCTTTTTCAAGCATATAAAATGAAGCCATACCTCAGGTTTACATAGCACTAGCTGAAGAGCCCAGCGCTGCCTGGGCATAGTAACTAACTATGGTTCGTTATAACAAATTATAAATGATTATATATATATATATATATATATATGTATAAAGCTGAGTGTATAGCCCCGCCCACTCCGCATAGCCCCATTCACTATAATATCCCACATTGTCCCATCAGCCAGAGCCACCGGATTACTACCCCAAATATCCCACATCGTCCCATCATCCAGGGCCACCAGACTACTACCCCTAATATCCCACATCATCCCGTCATAGCCGCTGGACTACTACCCCTAATATCCCACATCATCCGGTCAGCCAGAGCCACCGGACAATTCCCCCTAATATCCCACATCATCCCATCAGCCTGGGGTCAAAGCCAGAATGCTGAGTGGAATGGTCGTAACTTCCATACCGGGATCCCTTTAAGAGAGGCCTGGCGTCAGAACCAGAGCGCTGCCCTGACTTCCTTACCAAAGATCCCTTTAATAGAAGCCTATGGGTGAGAATCTGAGTGCTGAGGGATTTACTCTAACTTCCATACCGGAGATCCCTTAAGAGAGGCCTGGGGTCAGTAACAAAGCGCAGAGTGGATTTGCCCTCACTTCCATACCGGGGATCCCTTTAAGAGAGCCTGGGATCAGAACCAGAGCGCTGAGTGGATTTGCCCTGACTTGCATACCAATGATCCCTTTAATAGAACCCTTGGGTCAGAATCAGAGCGCTGAGGGATTTACCCTAACTTCCATACAGGAGATCCCTTTAGGAAAGTCTGGGGTCAGTACAAGAGCATTTGAAGGCAATTGCCCTGACTTCCATACCGGGGATCCCTTTAAGAGAGGCCTGGGATCAGAACCAAAGCGCTGGATGGATTTGCCCTGACTTCCATACCGGAGATCCCTTTACGAAAGGCCTGGAATCAGTAACAATGCGCAGAGTGGATTTGCCCTCACTTCCCTACCAATGATCACTTTAAGAGACCCTGGGGTCAGAACCACAGAGCTGAGTGGAACGGTCCTAACTTCCATACCGATGATTCCTTTAAGAGAGGCCAGGGGTCAAAAAGTACTGGATGCATTTGCTCTGACTTCCATACCAATGATCCCTTTAAGAGGGAAGATGTGCCTATAGGATAGAGGATGTGTGATGGGGATATGGGCACGGGAGGGGGGATTCATTTCTGTCATGTGCTCTCTGCTCCTTTCAGGGGGCAGACAATGGCTGGGAGCTTATATTTCCAGGGATGCTAGATTTCTCCCACCATGTCAGTGTCTGCTGAGGTGTTGTCAAGTGGGAAAACTTGCTCATAGCAACCAATCACAGCTCAGCTTCTTTTAACCAGCTCTGGTGAAATGAGAGATGCTTAGTGATTAGTTGCAAGGAAAACTGTTGCTCATATCAACCAATCACAGCTGAGCTTCTTTTGAACAGCTCTGGTGAAATGAAAGATGCATTCAGTTTTATATAGAGAGAAGGATAATCAGAAAAACACAAATCAGGGTTTGCAGCAATGCCTCCTGTTGTGAGTTCATTTTCCCCTTCATTACTGAGGCCCGAGGAACTCCCTCTTCTGGTAAAGAAAGGTAGTGAGCCTGATTATCAAACACCTGAGGCTGATGATGATGACTGGCTGAGTGGAGTTACTGACTGGATATAAGGCTGCCGACGCCCTTCTGCCCTGCGGGTGATTTCTCTGTGGGATCCTTGGAGACCAGTCTGAATTCCTGCTCCTCTAAAGCTAAGTTTGCTGCTCGGCCTTTTGCTTTGGTGCTTTGACTTTGTTTTGCTTTGTTTTTCTAGATTTCTGCCATTCCCTGCTGGGGTGTGCTGAATTCATTTAGCTCTGTCTTCTGAAAATACCTGAGTGCTGATTTAGTTTTTGAAGCCTAGCTGCTTCAGGGCCTTTTTCATATCAGCTTGTTGGCTTATGTCTTTGATAGGGTTTTGGCAGATTGCAGACAGCAGCCTTCCTGTCCTTTCCTATCTAGGTAGTTTTGGGCCCCGTCTTTGCTCAATCTATCTTTCTGTCTGTGTTAGTATTTTCAACTTGCTTCACCGTCATTATATGTTGGGGGCTGCCTATTGCTTTGGGGTCTGCTCTGGGGCAGTTTAGATTTCCCCTTTCTTTCTTTAGGCCCATGTAATTCTCCGGCTGTGATCGAGGGGTCTAGGGCATCGTAGGAACCCCTCACGGCTACTGCTAGTTGTGTTGATAGATTCAGGGGTCTGCAATCTGATAGTTGCCAACTTCTCTGGTTTTCTGGACTTAGCTTGTATTTCTGCTTTTGCCTCCTACGGTGACTCATTCATAACAGCCTCCATTACTCTCCACCCATCAATCAAGAAACATTAATTCCCTTAAAACAATGCAAATTGCAATAAATATCATATCCCATGTACATCCCACATATGAATAAAATAGAACAAAATTCCCAATCAAAAATCACATGAAATATTTGACATATCTAATCTCAGTGTCTACACCTGCGTCAATAAAGTTAAGTGGAGGAAAAAGAAGCAATACCCCATTTGCAAATGGGCGTCCTCATCACCCTGGTAACCAGAGTTAAATCTGACAGGCAAGTAAAAATGTGTGGAAGCCACCCAATCTTAGGGCAAGGCATCCATTACATCAGGAAGCCGCAGTCACATGACTGAAAACTCATAGGAGCCGGAATGCTGACCAATTCTGGCCAATGCATTTAAGCATCATAGCAACCACGGCCACCTGACCACAGCACATTCTCCACTAGAACATAACCTATAATGAAGCACAAAAGAGCATCACATTGTTATGGTGACCGTGACCAGATGAACGTAATCTAAGATCATATGAGGAAATCGGGCATGTTGTATAATCATCTCCTTCATAATGGTTGATATTCAATATAGGATAGAGTAAGAAAAAAGGGAGGAAGTGAAAAGTGTAAATATAAAGAGGGGTAGCAACATTATTGTTTGCATATACAGTTGTGGCCAAAAGTTTTGACACCCCTGCAATTCAGTCAGATAATACTCGGTTTCTTCCTGAAAATGATTGCAAACACAAATTCTTTGGTATTATTATCTTCATTTAATTTGTCTTAAATGAAAAAAACACAAAAGAGAATGAAGCAAAGAGCAAAACATTGATCATTTCACACAAAACTCCAAAAATTGGCCAGACAAAAGTATTTGCACCCTCAGCCTAATACTTGGTTGCACAACCTTTAGCCAAAATAACTGCGACCAACAGCTTTCGGTAACCATCAGTGAGTTTCTTACAATGCTCTGCTGGAGTTTTAGACCATTCTTCTTTGGCAAACTGCTCCAGGTCCCTGATATTTGAAGGGTGCCTTCTCCAAACTGCCATTTTTAGATCTCTCCACAGGTGTTCTATGGGATTCAGGTCTGGACTCATTGCTGGCCACCTTAGAAGTCTCCAGTGCTTTCTTTCAAACCATTTTCTAGTGCTTTTTGAAGTGTGTTTTGGGTCATTGTCCTGCTGGAAGACCCATGACCTCTGGGGGAGACCCAGCTTTCTCACACTGGGCCCTACATTATGCTGCAAAATTTGTTGGTAGTCTTCAGACTTCATAATGCCATGCACACGGTCAAGCAGTCCAGTGCCAGAGGCAGCAAAGCAACCCCAAAACATCAGGGAACCTCCGCCATGTTTGACTGTAGGGACCATATTCTTTTCTTTGAATGCCTCTTTTTTTCTCCTGTAAACTCTATGTTGATGCCTTTGCCAAAAAGCTCTACTTTTGTCTCATCTGACCAGAGAACATTCTTCCAAAACGTTTTAGGCTTTTTCAGGTAAACTTTGGCAAACTCCAGCATGGCTTTTTTATGTCTCGGGGTAAGAAGTGGGGTCTTCCTGGGTCTCCTATCATACAGTCCCTTTTCATTCAGACGCCGACGGATAGTATGGGTTGACACTGTTGCATCCTCGGACTGCAGGGCAGCTTGAACTTGTTTGGATGTTAGTCGAGGTTCTTTATCCAACATCCGCACAATCTTGCATTGAAATCTCCTGTCAATTTTTCTTTTCCGTCCACATCTAGGGAGGTTAGCCACAGTGCCATGGGCTTTAAACTTCTTGATGACACTGCTCTCGGTAGACACAGGAACATTCAGGTCTTTGGAGATGGACCTGTAGCCTTGAGATTGCTCATGCTTCCTCACAATTTGGTTTCTCAAGTCCTCAGACAGTTCTTTCGTCTTCTTTCTTTTCTCCATACTCAATGTGGTACACACAAGGACACAGGACAGAGGTTGAGTCAACTTTAATCCATGTCAACTGGCTGCAAGTGTGATTTAGTTATTGCCAACACCTGTTAGGTGCCACAGGTAAGTTACAGGTGCTGTTAATTACACAAATTAGAGAAGCATCACATGATTTTTCGAACAGTGCCAATACTTTTGTCCTCCCTCTTTTTTATGCTTGGTGTGGAATTATATCCAATTTGGCTTTAGGACAATTCTTTTTGTGTTTTTTCATTTAAGACAAATTAAATGAAGATAATAATACCAAAGAATTTGTGTTTGCAATGATTTTCAGGAAGAAACTGAGTATTATCTGACAGAATTGCAGGGGTGTCAATACTTTTGGCCACAACTGTATGATACGTCTTTCCTCCCTGGGCATCCTCATTGCGCTGATAAATCCAGGAATTGTACACCTGGCATCTGCAGGTATGCAGAACATTGAAAGCATGCTGAAGGTTTACAAGGTTTACAACGGTAACATCGTTCATGAAAATCATATCTATCATGTCCTGGGAAGCATATTTGGGTGTGGGGATTAATCCAGGACATTCAACGGCCAGCCAAACTAGTCCCCACAGTTTGGAAAACATGAGCATGCATTAAAACTTGATTTACATTAAGAAGGAGCTAGTTAGAATGTAGAAAGAGGGAATAGTAGATACACGGGTTAGCGGGGCTAGCACCGCAGACAGGCTCTGTCATGGCACTGCAACAGAGAGGAGCCAGAAGACAGCAGCATCTGTTTTCTCCTACTCCTGTACTGATTAGAATCACTTCACCTTCATATTAAACTGTGTAATTTTGCTGTAGCAGTGCAGGGGTTAATCTGCTCAGTTGAGAGCTCCTAGAAACTTTACTGCATTAAGGCTCTCAGCTGTGCACTGTTAGCCACTCCCATCTCCTATTTAAATTGAGTACTAGCTAGCACTCATTGTCAGAGTTAGCTTATGCTGCATGGCTGGAGGTTTTTGGTTTGTCGTTGTTATTTGAGCAGGAGCATGGTGGATTTATTCGTGACTGTTGCTAGGTTTTGAGTATGTGCTAATTCTCTTTCTTCTCCTACTTTGGTTTAAACCCATCCTCCACTCCTTCGTGTTTTCCTTCTGTTGTTTATGAGTGAATATTTGTATGATCGGTATTTTCCTTTATCTCTGTTCATATTAACTTGTTAGTCTGGTTGGTGATTTATGGCACACTACTACTCCCCTCTTCCCTGGGTAATGGAAGGGTAAAGACTGAGGGAGGATTCCGAAGCTAAGGCAAGGTATGTGGCACTGCCATCAGAAGTAATCAGGGGAACAGGGCAAGCTAGGGCGCCCTAGCTTTAGGGACAGGGAAGGAGCCCCTGATCCTGGGATACCTGACAACAGAGTCATGACAGGTTCTCTATTGATGTGTATACTCAGAAATTGCAAATTGGGTCTTTCACATTAAACGCTAGTTTAGCTTCAGAATTATTCTACGTAAAAAATTGGGTGCTTGCAGTTGAAAACAATAAATAAATACCCATTATGCAGTAAAGCATTTTTCCATTGGTTGGATTACTGTATGTTGCTTGTTGTAAGACGATTCTTCGACAGACACAAAGTCAAGGTAGGAAACGTTGGGAGATTTAAATTCTGGAAGCAATGACTGTCTGTATCGCTGTAATAAAACACAGGCTGTAGCTAAAAACCAGCAGACGATAAGTAATACAGTGTATTAGCTAAATAGTTTTAATGTGGAATACTATCCAATTGGCAAAGTGTCCTTATCCCATAAAGCCAGCGCTGTCTATGCAACACATATATAGTAAATTATATCAGTATCTGGTATTACTGCATATGTCTCCAGGATACTGTGGATTTCAAAGTAACTTTAATCCAGCACATAACTCATGATGTTTCATTGGTAAAAGATAGGTTTTGTTTCATAACATTTAGGAAATAGCTTTTCTAGGAAAAGCCTATATTCAGTACATGAAAATATTACATTCCTTTTCTCAAGTGAGCCAAATATACTGAATTTGCAGTAGTGTTCATAAACATACCCTTATTCCAAGAATAGCTTTATAATGATAGCTCCGCTCTTGTTTTGTACAATAGGTACAAAAATGAACATGATCACAAGTCACATGAAAACAAATTACACTAAAGATAATTTTAAGTTTAAAGATTTAAAGTCATTAAATTAAAATTTACAAAATTAGTGCAGAGGAAACATAACATGGAGGTCATTCAAATAAATGGTCAAACATTTAATGCAAAGTTTGCCACCTTAACCGATTACCGACATATGACATACAGTTACATCATACGCTGACTCCTTGACTTTGGTGCAGGTTCAGGAACTGAGCCGACATCTTTGCTGGCAGATGGTGGCTGTGTTCAGTTTCCCTGATAACCTTTTAAATACCACTGTCAATCTCTAAAAGCAGCATTTACAGCGTTCCAGCAAGAGGCGCATCATTCTGTGCACCTACTGGCACTCCCGTGACATGATTGGGGGTGCTGATGGGTTACAAAGATGTTTGGGGGTCTGCGATCATCTGATCGATTGTGCCCTATGTGTATATATACATATATATGTATATAAAACAATACAGTGAAAAGTGAAAAAAATGTTTACAAAAAATGAACAAAAACAAAATATAAAACTTGAAATTACCCCCCTTTTCCACCCATTAAAAATAAATTTAAAAAAAGTGGTATAGCTAAATCTGTAAAAGTCAGATCTATCAAAATATAATTAATTTACCTGATTTGTACATGTCATATTGGAAAAATCTAAATGCCAGAATTATGGTCTTTCATCCGCTGTAGCACTGCAAAAAATGCAACAGGAGGTAATCAAAACATTGTACCTACCAAAAATGGCATCAATAAAGCATTGACACAGGATGGAAAAAACAAGCTCTCACACAGCCCCATCAACCAAAATGTTAAAACATTACTGGTCCTAGAAAATGGCAACACAAGAATATATATATATTTTTTTTTACAAATGTCATACAGGCCCTGGCATGCCAAGGTAAGGAGGTTTATTTGCCGTGCAATGCTCCTCTGGAAACTAAATTTGCAAATTGCCTCTTCAAAGAGGAAGACAATTAGAACTCTATAATGCCGCTTGTTGGAAGCAGCGATCCTACAAGACATTATCTACCCTTTAATAAGCATTGCAATATGACTTAGGATAAAAGCCAAATCAGAATCCCATTTGCAGACATGGTGTTTCGGGGTGTTTCCCCTCGTCAGAGCAAATTATGAGATCTGAGGGGTAACATTTCTCCTTGTGATGATTGACATAATGCCCCTAGCATGCCAACATAAGAAGGCTTATTTGCCATGCAACAAGCGGAACTATAGAGGATTAGTTCTATTACTCTGTGAATAGGCAATTTTCATATTTAACCCCTTAAACCCTGGCCATTTTCTATTTGCGTTATCGTTTTTTGCTCCCCTTCTTCCCAAAGCCATAACTTTTTTAATTTTTGGTCAATATGGACATGTGAGGGCTTGTTTTTTCCGGAACAAGTTGTACTTTTGAAATACACCATTGGTTTTAACATATCATGTTCTGGAGAAACATGCAAAAAAAACTGCATTTCCACAGCTGTTTTTTGTGGGGTTTTTTTTTACCATGTTCACCAAATACATTGCACTGATGAGGAGCAACCCCAATGAAACACTGTGTCTGCAAAATGAGATTCTGATTTGACTTTTATCTTAAGGCTCATTAAAAGGTCGATAGTGACTTGTAGGATTGCTGCTTTCATCAGGCGGTGCTATAGCGTTCTAATCCTCTGAAGAGGCAATTTGCACTTTTTCCATGCAAATTATGCAAAAAGTGTTAAACTGCACTTTTTTTCACAATTTTATTGCCTCACTTGGACATTTTTCCTGCTTTACAGTACACCACAAGATAAAATAAATGGTGTCATTAAAACGTCCTCTCACAGCTATGTCGACAGGAAAATAAAAAAGTTAAATGCAAAAATGGAAAATAGCTATTGTGAGAATCATGTGGGAATAGTGGATGAGGGCAGGTATATCTCACCCAGATTCCTTTCCTATGTGGCCTAGTCTGGTCAGTATCGCACCTGCTTGCTAATGAATAATGGGAGGTGGATATAAAAGGATGCCAGGTAGTTGTGTGAGTGTCTCAGCCTGGGAACACAGAGAGCCTGTCTGTGTGAGAGACACACGTGAGTGAAAGCAGTGCCCATTGCAACTGTGGTTTGGCTGGACGGGAGAAGCCCGCCAGTTGGTAGTTAGGTTGTCCATTGTTTAGTTAGTGCCGGACAGGCAAGGATTTGTTTTATGTTTTATTTCCTTTTGCATTGCTTTCAGGGCTGGACTGGGACTAAAATTCAGCCATGGCATTTGAAGTTACACAGGCCCACTAGTCACATGGTGACGATATAATATCTTTGTACACTTGTAGTTTACAAGAAGTGAGAGGAGATTAACACGACTATATAACATGTAGTCACAGCTGTGCCCAGTATTTCAGCTCAGTCCTATTTATTGCTTTTAGGTACAGTACTCCTCCCAAATCTCTGTCCCCTTTTGTATGCATGATTACAGAATTCCTGGCAGAACTGCTATCCATTGGGCAACCAGACCCCCTGGTCATAGCCGCCCCTATCATACCTCCCAACTTTTGAAGAAGGGAAAGATCGACAAAGACCGCATAGCGCGCCGCTGCAAATTTTGGCCACGCCCAGCCACACCCATTTCACAACTAGTCACACCCATGTCCACACCTAATCGCACCCATTTAGCACTGCTGATCACACTGACTGGTACTGAGGGCACAGTGGCTGGCATTATGGGCACACTGACTGGCACTAAGGAAGAGAGAAAACAGAGAGAGAGAGAAAAAAGAAAACAGAGAGAACGAGAAAGAAAGGGGAAAGAAAGAAAGAACAGAACAGTGAGAGACAAAGAAAGAACAGAGAGAGACAGAGAAAGAACAGAGAGAAAGAAAGAAGTAAAGAAAAGAAAGAAAGAACAGAGAGAAAGAGAGGAAAGAAAAAGAAAGAAAGAGGGGAAGAAAGAACAGAGAGAGAAAAAAGAAAGAGCAGAGAGAGAAAGAAAGAGCAGAGAGAGAAAGAAAGAACAGAGAGAGAAAGAAAATGAGGGAAAGACAGAACAGAGAATGAAAGAACAGAGAAAGAAAGAAAAAGAGAGAAAGAAATAAAGAAAGATTCTACAAAGATACTATAGCAGCCCGGCTCCCATTGTAGTGCCCACCTGAGCCTCCCGGTGCAGGACCTATCATGATCAGCTCACATGGCCGGCATCCCCGATTCCAAGGCGATCCTGCTGTCTGCGCTGTCGGAGGAGGACACGGTGATGGATCTGAAGCATTCCTAGTTCCGTCACAATCTCCTCAAGAAATTATCTCATTTCCGGTCAGCTTCCAGCACATCACTCCTCGGGGCTCCGCCGTGTACTCCTGTGTCCGTGGGAAAAGCCCGCTTTGTATGCTTTGTACACACTTGGCTCCGCTCCGTACATCCCGTACACATATGGCTCCACTCCGTACACACACGGCTCCGCTCCGTATACCCCGTACACGCGCGGCTCAGCTCCGTACACCTCGTACACGCGCGGCTCTGCTCCGTACACCTCGTACACGCGCGGCTCTGCTCCGTACACCTCGTACACGCGCGGCTCTGCTCCGTACACCTCGTACACGCGCGGCTCCGCTCCGTACACCTCGTACACGCGCGGCTCCGCTCCGTACACCTCGTACACGCGCGGCTCCGCTCCGTACACCTCGTACACGCGCGGCTCCGCTCCGTACACCTCGTACACGCGCGGCTCCGCTCCGTACACCTCGTACACGCGCGGCTCCGCTCCGTACACCTCGTACACGCGCGGCTCCGCTCCGTACACCTCGTACACGCGCGGCTCCGCTCCGTACACCTCGTACACGCGCGGCTCCGCTCCGTACACCTCGTACACGCGCGGCTCCGCTCCGTACACCTCGTACACCCGCGGCTCCGTTCCGTACACCTCGTACACACGCGGCTCCGCTCCGTACACCTCGTACACACGCGGCTCCGCTCCGTACACCTCGTACACACGCGGCTCCGCTCCGTACACCTCGTACACACGCGGCTCCGCTCCGTACACCTCGTACACACGCGGCTCCGCTCCGTACACCTCGTACACACACGGCTCCGCTCCGTACACCTCGTACACACACGGCTCCGTTCCGTACACCTCGTACACACGACTCCGCTCCGTACACCTCATACACACACGGCTCCGCTCCGTACACCTCATACACACACAGCTCTGCTACATCCACACTGTAAATCCTGACCCCACACATACTTACCTCAACCAGCACCATGACAACAGCAAAGCAGAGTCTTGCAGACGGTAGAGGCAAGGCTGAGCGCACAGGACCTGTGATGAGGTCACAGGAGGGGCGGAGCCAGGGGTGACATGATCGGGGTCTGGACAAAGGCTCCTGATCATGTGACCCCCCCTGACTCCTCCCCTCCTGTGACCTCATCACAGGTCCTGCGAACAGAGCGAGCAGGCAAGCGAGTGCGACGCTGTGAGTGGCTGCGGGGGGAGGGGGTCTCATCTCATGCTAAGGCGAGGATGGGGTGCGTGACGGCTTATCTCCCTGCAGTGCGGGAGAAACTTGAAACTATCACCGCCGTGCCCACAGAGGGCCGGCGGCAGGAGCAACAGTGGCCGCAGCAGCTGGCAAGCGGCCAGATGATCGGGCGCTGCCGCCCGCATCCCACGTGACAGCGGCCCAGCGGGAAAATGTCCGGTTGGTTATATTGCTAATCCGGGCCTGATTGCTTTCACCGTTAATAAACCTGACCCAGGGTCAGTTACACCCGTATCCCAGCTCTGCACCTGAGTTTCATGCTGAACGCACGTGACCTTTGACCCCAGCAAAGGCGATCCCGGAGTGTTTTATCACATTGTGGTGGAGAACGCGGGCATCACGTTGCAAGCATGAGCATGGAGGATGTGGTGAAAGCGCTGGTATAGTCCACCGCCGTCCAGCAAGAAGCTAATCGGGTGATGATGGCCCAGCTGAAGGAGTTGGTGGACATGACAGCTACCAATCGTTCGCTTCTCCAGCAGGTGGCGCAGTGCCTGGCAAGCTTACCTGAGATTAACCTGGAAGCAGAGTCGAGAGTGATTCACGTGAGTCGGTACTGGCAGAAGATGACGACCGAAGATGACGTCGAGGCATACCTGACCACGTTTGAACGGACGGCGGTGCGAGAAAAATGGCTGAAGGCACGATGGGCCGGCCTGATTGCCCCGTTTCTTTCCGGTGAGGCCCAAAAGGCGTATTATGACTTGGAACCTGAAGCTGCGCAGGACTTTGACAAATTGAAAGCCGAGATATTGGCCCGGCTGGGAGTGACGACCGCTGTCCGTGCACAGAGAGTGCATCAATGGACTTATCAGCCGGATAAACCACCGCGGTCACATATGTTCGACCTGATCCACGTGACGAAGAAGTGGCTACAACCCGAGGTGTTGACAGCGCCAGAGATAATCCAGAGAGTCGTCATGGACAAGTACCTGAGAACTCTACCGCCAGCCCTGAGGAAGTGGGTAAGCCATGGAAATCCTATGACGGCAGATCAACTGGTGGATCTGGTTGAACGTTACTCCGTGGCGGAAGGACTCCGAGACGACGCTACCCCACCTCGTTCTTCATCATCTCCACGTGGAACCGGTAAGACTGTTCCAGGGAGTAGGGGAGATGGAAAAATCCCTAAGACAGTAGGGGAGGAAAACGGGACTGCCCGCACTGCGAGGCCGAGAGTAACGAACAATGGTCTAAGCAAGGGGCCCGTTAGGTGTTTCCGCTGCCAAGAGATGGGACATATTGCTGTGAACTGTCCGGTCACTACTGAACCCATGCAGTGCGACATCACAGACTCGAAAAACCGCATGTCTATGGTTGTACGGGTAGTGAGTGTGAATGCTGGTCAAAAGGATGTGGAGAAACACTTGTGTGATTTAACTGTTGATGGCAATTGTGGAAGAATCAGTTGATACCCTCGGGTAATAGTGTACATGATTCTTCTCCCAGGGCACGTGGGGGTCTCGAACCCCTGGAATATGTCTCCCCGGAAGACTCGGGGGAAGAGTCTGGGGGAAATGACCTGCAGTTCCCGTTTTCAGTCATGGCGGGTGATACGGAGGAGACCGGGGAAGAGGAGGAGGCCGACAGCCGTCCACCTCCCCGTTTGCCGGATTTAGAAGTTCAGAAAGATGACTTCCAAAGTGAGCAAATAAAGGATCCTACCCTTTCTCAGGCTAAGACAAATGTAAAAGTGATAAATGGGGTACCCGTAGAACCTGGCTCTAGGCTGGCATATCCTTACATGGTTCTGGAGAATGATTTACTCTATCAGATAGAGAAAAAGGGGGAAGATACGGTGCAACTATTAGTCGTGCCAAAACCCTACCGGCGGCAGGTGCTGGACCTGGCCCACGGACATGTGATGGGAGGTCACCTGGGAGTCCAGAAAACCACCGAAAGGATATTACACTGTTTTGTTTGGCCAGGCATGCATCACGATATTCGTGTATATTGTGAGTCTTGTCCTGACTGTCAAGCCTCTGAACCTAAGCCCCGGTTCTGTAGCCCTTTGGTACCCCTACCTATTATTGAAGTCCCGTTTGAGAGGATTGGGAAGGATTTAGTTGGGCCCCTTCCACGGTCTGCACGTGGACACCAACATATCCTGGTCATCTTGGATTATGCCACTCGTTACCCGGAGGCCATCCCTTTGCGTAACACGGCCACCAAGACGATTGCCAAGGAACTGGTGCATGTATTTAGTTGGGTCAGTATACCAAAACAGATTCTCACCGACCAGGGGACCCCCTTTATGTCCAGGGTAATGAAGGAGCTCTGCCGATTGTTACAAATCGAACCGTTACGCACATCCGTGTATCACCCTCAAACAGACGGGTTGGTCGAACGGTTCAATAAAACTCTGAAGCAGATGCTGAAAAAGGTGATAGACAAGGATGGGAAGAACTGGGACTATTTACTTCCGTATTTGCTTTTTGCCATCAGGGAAGTGCCCCAGTCTTCCACGGGATTCTCGCCTTTCGAGTTATTGTATGCCCGACGTCCTCGCGGACTGTTAGACGTTGCAAAAGAAACCTGGGAGGGTCAGGTCACACCATTTAAAACAGTGATAGATCACGTCACACAAATGCAGGACCGTATTGCGGCTGTTATGCCTATCATCAAAGAACACATGATACAGGCTCAAGGAGCCCAAAAACGAATCTATGATAGGGGCGCCAAGATCCGTACGTTTGCACCCGGAGATAGGGTGTTGATCCTGGTCCCCACGGTGGACAGTAAGTTCCTGGCAAAGTGGCAGGGCCCCTTTGAGATTAAGGAAAGAGTTGGTGAAGTAAACTACAAAGTATACCAGGCAGGTAAACGGAAACTTGAACAGGTTTATCATGTAAATCTGATAAAACCCTGGAAAGATCGGTCTGCCTTGTCAGCGGAGCTGGCCCGTCCCGTCTGCTCGCATACTGTACCGGAGGTACGGGTTGCAGAGACTCTCTCGGAGCGGCAAAAGACTGAGGTCAGGCAGTTTCTACTTCACAACCAAAAGTTTTTCTCAGAAAAACCCGGGCAGACTACGCTAATGAAACATGACATTGTAACGGAACCTGGTGTCACAGTTCACGTAAAGCCCTACCGAATCCCGGAAGCGCGCCGTGAAGCCGTTTCCCGAGAAGTGAAGGCAATATTAGAGTTAGGTGTCATTGAGGAATCGCACAGTGCTTGGTCCAGCCCGATTGTGCTAATTCCTAAACTGGACGGCACCATCCGGTTCTGCAATGACTTCAGGAAACTGAATGCGGTCTCAAAATTTGATGCCTACCCTATGCCCCGGGTCGACGAGTTAATAGATCGGTTAGGAAAAGCCCGGTATATTACGACCCTAGACCTAACAAAGGGGTATTGGCAGATCCCTCTGGCCGAGGCTGCCAGAGAAAAGACGGCATTTGCTACCCCAGAGGGTCTATTTCAGTATGTGTATATGCCGTTTGGACTGCACAGAGCACCGGCGACCTTCCAGAGACTGACGGATCGAGTCCTGAGGCCACATAGGCAGTACGCTTCGGCCTATTTGGACGACATTGTCATTTACAGCTTGGACTGGGAGACTCATCTCCAGAAAGTACAAGCTGTGGTTGACGACCTGTGGGAGGCAGGTCTAACCGCGAACCCCAAGAAATGTCACATCGGGCTAGAAGAAGCCCGGTATTTGGGGTATGTAATTGGGAGGGGTGTTGTTAAACTCCAGGTTGATAAGATTCAGGCGGTTCAGGACTGGCCACAACCTGTCAACAAGAAGCAGGTGAAAGCCTTCCTGGGGATCGCCGGCTATTATCGCCGGTTCATACCCAATTTTGCAGCCATCGCTACCCCCCTGACAGATCTTACAAAAGGGAAAGACTCCGTCATGATTAAATGGAGTTTAGCGGCTGAAGAAGCCTTCCATAGCCTAAAACGGGCACTTTGCTCTCAGCCCGTACTGGTGACTCCGGACTTCCGCAGCGAGTTTGTGGTACAAACGGATGCCTCTGATACCGGTATCGGGGCCGTACTCTCACAAGTGAGGGACGGAGTGGAACACCCAGTCCTCTATCTCAGCAGGAAGCTGAATAAACACGAGCAAAGGTATGCAGTCATAGAAAAAGAGTGCCTCGCCATTAAGTGGGCTCTAGAGGCCCTCAAATATTACCTGGTGGGCAGAAAGTTCAGGCTGATCACTGACCATGCCCCTCTCAAGTGGATGCACTTGAACAAGGAACGGAATAGCCGGGTGACCCGGTGGTTCCTTGCCCTGCAGGCCTACACTTTTACGGTGGAGCACCGCCCAGGGGTACAGATGGGGAATGCAGATGCCCTGTCCCGAGTGCACTGTTTGGCGGGTGTCATTGCTCGACCGGAGTGGTCTGAGCAGAGGGGGGATATGTGAGAATCATGTGGGAATAGTGGATGAGGGCAGGTATATCTCGCCCAGATTCCTTTCCTATGTGGCCTAGTCTGGTCAGTATCGCACCTGTTGCTAATGAATAATGGGAGGTGGATATACAAGGATGCCAGGTAGTTGTTTTTGTGTCTCAGCCTGGGAACACAGAGAGCCTGTCTGTGTGAGAGACACACGTGAGTGAAAGCAGTGCCCACTGCAACTGTGGTTTGGCTGGACGGGAGAAGCCCGCCAGTTGGTAGTTAGGTTGTCCATTGTTTAGTTAGTGCCGGACAGGCAAGGATTTGTTTTATGTTTTATTTCCCATTTCCTTAAACTTATTTCATTTTTGTTAGCCATTAAAAGATGTCATAACTACAAAATTATTATTCTGTTTCTGTTGCTGAGAGCAATCAATCTTTTTTCAACTGGCTTAGGCCTCTCACGTGGCAGTATAAAACTGGTTTTGGAAAAAACAATATTGGCGTCATCAGTGTTTTGGATCAGTGTGCCATCAGTTTGCCATCAGTGTCTTTCTGTTATGGATAAAGAAAGAATGATATTACAAATTGTCTCCTATACTATGCAATGTTAAACACACAAGGTACATGGATGGCCAGGGCTGCTACTAGGAATTTCAGGGCCCCATACTGGCAAAATTTTTGGGGCCCCCTTGAGACTCTGCCAAGGCTCCACCCCAGCCCCGCCTCCACCCCTCAACCTATCCAACGACCCACCGCTCTCTCTTGGAAAAACTCCACTTCTCACCAATCACACATTAACAGTTCCCATCACCAGATCACACATATAGCCGGCAGCATTTGTTTTGGCCAAATATTTTTTAAGCCACCACAACAACACAGTAGACACTTTTGGCCAAGCTAAACTCTACTGTAACCTATTAAATATTTGTTAAAATATGCAAAATAATTTAGGTATATTTTTATTTATTTTTCAATTTTTAAAATGACCCATAATACCACATACAAGGAACAAATACCACCGCACCATGACCAGGCACCATATTACTACCACATAGTAACCTATTATTCCACATACAAAGAACAAATACTGCCACACCATGTCCAGACCACATATTAAACCACAGTGACCAAATAATATCCCATACAAGGAACAAATACCGCTACACCATGACCAGACCACATATTACCACCACAGTTACCAAATAATATCACATACAAGGAACAAATACCAACGAACCATGACCAGACCACATTTTACCACCACAAAGTGACCAAATAATAGCACATACAAGGGACAAATACCGCAACACCGTGTCCAGACCACATATTACCGCGCCATAGTGACTGAATACTACAATACTGATCAATAATAAAAAAACACAATACTATCACCATAAGTGCCATTATACACAGGAGATCTGTACTTAGTATTCAGTGTCCATGTACAGGTAATACAGTGATCAATGACATTATACACAGGAGCTCTGTATATAATGTATAGGTAATACAGTGATCACTGGTGACATTATACACAGGACCTCTGTATATAGTATGCAGTGTATAGTGTCAGTTTACAAGTAACACACTGACTCACCAGTGAGGTCTCTAGGTGAAGTCTTTCAGCTTTGCTTTTCATCTTTCATCCAGCACAGACCACCATCACGCCTTCCAGCCAGGGCTTGTCTCTGCAGGAAATAACACAGTTATCTAGAGCACCGCTTGCAGAACAAATTACTTATTTTTTCCCAACTCTACACTACACCAGATGAAGAAAAAAAGGCGACATAGTGTCGCTCTGCACAGTAACAGGACCGCCCCCCATTTAAAACAGTATCCTCAAAAAATAAAAAAAATACATCACTGCAGTAATAATATCCCTTAAAGGGGATCTGTCACCCCATTTTAGCCCTATCAGCTGCGGCCACCGTCATCAGGGGCTTATCTACAGCATTCTGTAATACTGTAGATAAACCCCCGATGTAACCTGAAAGATAAGAAAAAAGCGTTAGATTATATTCACCCCGACGTTCGGTCTGGTCCGATGGGTGTCACCGACTCGTCCGGTGCCTCCCATCTTCATACGATGATGTCCTCCTTCTTGCTTCTCCCTTGGCTCCTGTGCATGCATACTTTATCTGCCCTGTTGAGGGCAGAGCAGAGTACTGCAGTGCGCAGGCGCCGGACCTCTCTGACCTTTCCCGGTGCCTGCGCACTGCAGTACTTTACTCTGCCATCAACAAGGCAGATAAATTACGCCTGCGCAGGAGACAAGGAAAAAGTAAGAAGGAGGACATCATTGTATGAAGATGGGAGGCGCTGGACTGGACCGCAACACCCACCGCACCCAAATCCGCCCCCCCGGTGGGTATAATCTAACTTGCTTTTCTTATCTTTCAGGCTTCATTGGGGGCTTATCTACAACATTACAGAATGTAGATAAGTCCCTGATGGTGGTGGCTGCAGCTTATAGGGCTAAAATGGGGTGACAGATTCCCTTTAATTAGCCCCTATGGTCATAATATCCCCAATCCTGACCCCCGTGTGTCTCATTCCAGGCTTCAGCCATATGTTCTCCCTCATGAGTATCCATTCTGCCCCATATGATCTCCTGATCCTGCCCCATCTGTCTACATCATTTCCATCCTGCACCATTTGTCTCCCATCCTTCCCCCTGTGTCTCGCATCCTGTCCTCTTCTGCGTCTCATGGGGGCAGAATGGATACTCATGAGGGCAGGATGAGAGAACATATGGCTGAAGCCAGGAATGAGACACACGAGGGCCAGGATGGGGGATAATATTACCATAGGGGCTAATTAAGGGATATTATTACTGCAGTGATGTATTTATTTTATTTTTTTGAGGATACTGTTTTAAATGGGGAGAGGTCCTGTTACTGTGCAGAGCAACACTATGTTGCCTTTTTTTCTTCATCTGGTGTAGTGTAGAAGTTCAGAAAAAATTAAGTAATGTCTTCTGCAAGTGGAGCTCTATATAACTGTGTTATTTCCTGCAGAGACGAGCCCTGGCAGGAAGACATGATGGCGATCTGTGCTGGATGAAAGATGAAAAGCGAAGCTGAAAGACTTCGCCTACAGACATCAATGGTGACTCAGTGTGTTACCTGTACACTGACACTATAGGCAGAGTTCCTGTGTACAATGTCACCTGTACACTGGCACCATATACAGAAGTCCTGTGCATAATGTCACCGGTGATCTCTGTATTACCTGTACACAGACACTGCATACTAAGCACAGATCTCCTGTGTATAATGGCACTTATGGTGATAGTATTTTGTTTTTTTCATTAATGATCAGTATTGTAGTACTCAGTCACCATGTGGTGGTAATATGTGGTCTGGTCATGGTGTGGTGGTATTTGTCCCTTGTATGTGCTATTATTCTGTCACAGTGGTGGTAATATGAGGTCTGGTTGTGATGTGGCTGTATTTGTCACTTGTATATAGCATTATTGGTCACCATGTGGTGGTAATATGGTGTCTGGTCATGGTGCGGTGGTATTTGTCCCTTGTATGTGCTATTATTCTGTCACTGTGGTGGCAATATGTGGTCTGGTCATGGTGTGGCTGTATTTGTTTCTTGTATGTGGTATTATTGGTCGCCATGTGGTGGTAATATGGTGTCTGGTCATGGTGCAGTGGTATTTGTCCCTTTGGATGTGATATTATTGGTCATTTTAAACATTGAAAAATAAATAAAAAATATACCTAAATTGTTTTGGATATTTCTACAAATGTTTGATAGGTTAGAGTAGAGTAGGGCCTTGCCAAAAGAGTCTACCTTGTCGTGGTGACAGATTTAAAAAATCTTTTGGCCAAAACAATAGCTGCTGGCTATGTGTATGATCAGGAGATGGGAACTGTTAATGTGTGATTGGTGAGAAGTGGAGTTTTTCCAAGAGAGAAGTGGGACTGTGGACAGTTTGAGGGGTGGAGCCCGGGCGGAGTCTCAAGGGGGCCCTGAAAATGTTGCCAGTATGGGGCCCTGAAATTCCTAGTGGCAGCCCTGTTTGGGGGCAGACTCAATACATGTTGATCTAGCTAAGATCTAGATGATCAACATGATCTTCATCTAGATGAGCTACATGTTGATCTAGATGTTGATTTAGATAAAGGAACTGAAGGTAACTTAATAAAAGTTGCAGATTATGCAAAGCTAGGAGGGAGAGATAACACTAGAGAAGAGAGAAAGGATTCAGAAGGATCTAGATAGGCTTGAACAATGGGCAGTTACTAATAGAATGGTATTTAATAGGGAGAAATGCAAGATTTTGCATCTGGGCAAGAAAAACAAAAATTGCATCTACAGAATGGGAGGAATGGAACTAAGCAACAGCATGTGTGAAAAAGACTTGGGTATACTAATAGATCACAGACTGCACATGAGTCAACAGTGTAATGCAGCAGCAACAAAGGCAAACACAGTTCTGGAATGTATTAAGAGAAGCATAGAGTCTGGATCACGTGAAGTAATTATCCCCCTCTACTCCTCCTTGGGCAGGCTTCATTTGGAATACTGTGTCCAGTTCCTGGCACCACATTTAAAAAAACAAACATTGAAAAACTGGAGCAAGTTCAGAGAAGAGCTATCAGGATGGTGAGCATGTCCTATGAGAAACGGTTAAAGGATCTGGAAATGTTTAGCTTGCAAAAAAGAAGGCTAAGAGGAGACTTAAAAGCTGTCTACAAATATCTGAAGAGGTGTTGCTAGGAGCGTACGCAACAGAGCAAAGCTAAGTGGTGTTTCCCCTGTATTGTCACTTTCCCTCATGTGTGTTTAGTGCAGTGGTGGGATTAGTTTCCGCACCGACCAATTCCCTAGTGAGGGTTTAGGGTCAGGGCGAGTCAGGGTTTTAAGGTTCCTGTGCGTCGCCCGGTGCGGATCCGGCATAGGGAACGTTAGGAGTGCAGGGACACTGGCTCAGGGGAGTACAGGAGGTCTCCACTTCCCCATTCCCTATTGCAGGGCCCACCATTGTTAATGTTACCCAGGTTCCCCTTTATTATTTAAATTTGCCTTACTGGAGGCGGGGTTTCCAGACTACTTTATATATACGTGTAATATCTAAATTTGCCAGTTGGAGGCGGCGTATCCAGCTGCACGTGTTATTATTTAAATTTGCCCCACTGGAGGCGGTGTATCCAGGGTCACATGTGTCATATGGGTTCGCCTTGCGGTACTCGCTGCATCCAGACACACTTGACCATGACATTATCACCAACCCAACTTTTTTCTTCTGGTGAGCCTTGGCCATGTGGAGACTGCTGAGTAATTGCTGCCGGGCCTCACTGAGGTGAGTGGGGAGCAGGAAGGTGTTTAGAGCCGCAGCAGCAGCAGTTATCAGGGTCTGGGGCCTCTGCTCAGGCAACCAGGAAATCAAAATGGCGGCTTTGGCAAATTGCGGGTCTGGCAAAAGCCCCTTGAGTCGCTGCTGGGGAGTGGGACTTTTTCATACAGGTGGACGTAACCAGACAGGTGGGTGGAGTTGGTGATCCCCATGGTGCTGTCTGGGGTTCCCCGAGGTGAAGGGGTATGTCCCTGTAGTGAGCAGACTGGTGATAGTCCGCGGGGCTCACGCCAAATCTTCCATACCATTGAAGAAGCCGCCCCCTCCTGGTCGTGTGGAGGAAGGCGACCAGCGAGTGTATTTTTCCTCCATGTCCTTGCGGCTTTGGTAAAAGCCCCCTAGAGTAGCTGCTGGGGAGCGGGACTTGTTCATACAGGCGGACGTAACCAGACAGGTGGGTGGAGTTGGTGATCCCCATGGTGCTGTCTGGGGTTCCCCGAGGTGAAGGGGTATGTCCCTGTAGTGAGCAGACTGGTGATAGTCCGCGGGGCTCACGCCAAATCTTCTATACCACCGAAGAGGCCGCCCCCTCCTGGTCGTGTGGAGAAAGGCGACCAGTGAGTGTATTTTTCCTCCATATTCCTGTCCCCTTCTCCTCCAGGTGTGAGTGGCAGGTGTTCTGCGGGGGAGTAAGGACAAATCTCACCCCTCGCCATTAACCAACCCTGGGAGGCGCAGACCTCATGGTGAAAGGGTTGGAGGGTGGTGTCCCTTGGTGAATAGCGGGGGTGTGAGTGTGGTGACGCAGGGGGATGCCTCTGTTGTTGAGTCCAGAATGAGTTCACCAAATTTATGAATAACGAATGTGTGCAATAAACGTTCTGGTCCGGACCTGTGTGTGAACGAGCGTGTATGAGTGGCCACCAAAAAAAAAACATCAGTGGAAGTGTGTTGCGAAGTGTTACCAGCGCATACTAAACTTTCACATAAATAACCTCGTTCCCCAGGTCGGCACTGTGGAGATGAGTGGTTCTTCCAAAACGAACATTATTGCCAATACCAGCGGTGCATTTGTCATTAACCTGAAGTGTCAGGTAGTCGTGGGGTGAACTCAGGATCTGGGTGTCCCCGCTGTAGGTGTTTCCCTAATGAGGAGTGGTCTTGAGGGTCCAGAGGCCCCTCATTAAGGAGGGGGTACTGTCATGATCCAGCGTGGATCTGACAGATTAAATAGATAAGTGAACTTTTTTTCCTTTGGCTAGGTGCCAAAGTGATGTGATTGCCCCCGGTGGCCATTAGAATTATTACACGTGGTGTCGTTCATTCTAAGTTGTCCTGGTGGTGGTGAGTGGTAGTGCACTTTAGTTTCTTTGGTTTAGTGCACGTAATTAGAAATCAGGTGTGAGGCTCTATAAAAGAGAGCCAGGTGTGTTCAATCACTGTTGGTTATTGTGAGTTAGTCATTCTCAAGGAAGCCTGGGTGAAAGAGGGAGCTGAACATGAGTCCTGCACAGCCCAGCCAGAGGGGACGAGTGGCAGCTATGTGGTCTGCAAGAAGGGCTGGCATGCGGGACTTGGTTGCAGAGAGCTGGACTCAAGCATGCTTGACTTTTTGGGCAGGAGCTGAACTCATCTTTGGGACTCTGTTACTGGACAGCTGCAACTGGTGGTGGACTCTGCTCCACGGCTGCACTATGGTGAAGGATCCAGTTACGGTGATGGATCAGGGTGGAGGAAAAGATGCACACAGGTGGTGGGCTCTGTTGCTAGGAGCGTACGCAACAGAGCAAAGCTAAGTGGTGTTTCCCCTGTATTGTCATTTTCCCTCATGTGTGTTTAGTGCAGTGGTAGGATTAGTTTCAGGGTTTTAAGGTTCTTGTGCGTCGCCCGGTGCGGAATCGGCATAGGGAACGTTAGGAGTGCAGGGACACTGGCTCAGGGGAGTACAGGAGGTCTCCACTTCCCCATTCCCTATTGCAGGGCCCACCATTGTTAATGTTACCCAGGTTCCCCTTTATTATTTAAATTTGCCTTACTGGAGGCAGGGTTTCCAGACTACTTTATATATACGTGTAATATCTAAATTTGCCAGTTGGAGGCGGCGTATCCAGCTGCACGTGTTATTATTTAAATTCACCCCACTGGAGGCGGTGTATCCAGGGTCACGTGTGTCATATGGGTTCGCCTTGCGGTACTCGCTGCGTCCAGACACACGTGACCGTGACACTTATCCTCTTAATATATTGCAATCATATTGTATGGCACGATGTACTTGCAATTACTAATTTTTCCCTTCTACAGAGCTAATTCTTCTGTTTTGCATTAGATCTATGACATCACATGATTAAAAACTGACTAGATAAATCCTTCTAAGCCTTATGTAGAAACAGGAGGTCAATTTTCCCTGTATGACTCATCATTCAATGCAAAAGTCTATGGCAGAGGGAGGAGGAGAAACTGCGTAAGAAAAAGAGAAATGATTTCTGGAAGGGCAAGAAACTTTCTACTCTACATATAGCACAGAAAAGAGAAGCATTAACTGCGTAGAAAGGCAAAATGAAAGGATACAATGCTATATAATACGATGACTTTAATATATTAGGATGATTAAAAAATTTGATGGGAGTATTTATTTAAGATGATTTTATAGACAAAAAGGGCAGCAAAAATATTCTAACTCTTTATGACCGATGACATATAGGTATATCATTGGTTGTATCCCTGCTTTTGATGTGGGCTCTGATGCCAAGCCCACATATCTCCCTGTACATGACAGCTGATCTAATCAGATGTCATGTGCCTCTATTGTCGATCCACCCATGGCTGTTAACAAGATAAATCTCTGACAGCAGCATTTAAAACCAGCTGACCGGAAGAGCGTCACAAGACCCACCTGGAATTCTGAATTCTAAGACCTAAGGGGACTGAAAAAGAAAGTAAAAACATTTTTAAAAATTGTTTTAAAATATAAAAATGTAAAAATTCAAATCACCCCTTCATTTCCTCTGTTAAAATAAAAAGATAAAAAAAACACATTTTGCATTGTTGCATCCATAAAAGTCCAGTCTAGCAAAGTATAAAATTAATTTTCCCATTTAATCATCGTAAAAAGAAAAAAATAATAAAAAATGCCAAAATTGCATTTTTGTTCTGTCACAACGTTCTAAAAAATGAAAAAAAAATTAACAAAAATCAAATATACCACAATTTGGTTTCATTAAATTTACCATGTAAAAAGCAAGCCCTCACACAGCTCCATTGATCTTATAAATAAAAACATTATGGGTCTTGGAAAATGGCGATACAAACAAAAATAATTTTAACAAGCTTTCAAATTTCTTTCACTTCTTAAATAATTTAAAAAACTATGTAAGTTTGGTATTGCCATAATTGTACTGACCTGGAGAACCATGTTGGCAGCTCACCACCTATTTCCATAGATTTAGAAAATAAGGGCTCATACCCATCTGCGAGAAAAAAAAAGGTCCGATTTCCGGACTGAAAAAACGGACGAATGCCATGCGATTGTCATGCGGGTGTCATGCAAGTGCAATGCGATTTCTGCACGATTTTTAAATGGAACATCCGTATGACATGCGTATGCAATCCGTATACAATGCGACTGTAACATGAGCTTTTACATACAGCAGCTCTCTGTCCTTTACACATCGTTTTAAAATAAAATATTCTTCAAAACACACACACATATGTATATATATAAACTGTATATATATATTGTGAGAATCATGTGGGAATAGTGGATGAGGGCAGGTATATCTCGCCCAGATACCTTTCCTATGTGGCCTAGTTTGGTCAGTGTCTCACCTGGTGACTAATGAATAATGGGAGGCGGATATAAAAGGATGCCAGGTGGTTGTGTGAGTGTCTCAGCCTGGGAACACAGAGAGCCTGTCTGTGTGAGAGACACATGTGAGTGAAAGCAGTGCCCACTGCAACTGTGGTTTGGCTGGACGGGAGAAGCCCGCCAGTTGGTAGTTAGGTTGTACCTTGTTTAGTTAGTGCCGGACAGGCAAGGATTTGTTTTATGTTTTATTTCCTTTTGCATTGCTTTCACCGTTAATAAACCTGACCCAATGTCAGTTATACCCGAATCCCGGCTGTGCGCCTGAGTTTCATACTGAACGCATGTGACCTTTTACCCCAGCAAAGGCGATCCCGGAGTGTTTTATCACATTGTGGTGGAGAATGCGGGCATCACGTTGGAAGCATGAGCATGGAGGACGTGGTGAAAGTGCTGGTACAGTCCACCGCCGTCCAGCAAGAAGCTAATCGGGTGATGGCCCAGCTGAAGGAGTTGGTGGACATGACAGCTACCGATCGTTCGCTTCTCCAGCAGGTGGCGCAGCGCCTGGCAAGCTTACCTGAGGTTAACCTGGAAGCCGAGTCGAGAGTGATTCACGTGAGTCGGTACTGGCAGAAGATGACGACCGAAGATGACGTCGAGGCATACCTGACCACGTTTGAACGGACGGTGGTGCGAGAAAAATGGCTGAAGGCACGATGGGGCGGCCTGATTGCCCCGTTTCTTTCCGGTGAGGCCCAAAAGGCTTATTATGACTTAGAACCTGAAGCTGCGCAGGACTTTGACAAACTGAAAGCCGAGATCTTGGCCCGGCTGGGAGTGACGACCGCTGTCCGTGCACAGAGAGTGCATCAATGGACTTATCAGCCAGATAAACCACCGCGGTCACAGATGTTCGACCTGATCAACGTGACGAAGAAGTGGCTACAACCCGAGGTGCTGACAGCGCCAGAGATAATCCAGAGAGTCGTCATGGACAAGTACCTGAGAGCTCTACCGCCAGCCCTGAGGAAGTGAGTAAGCCATGGAAATCCTACGACGGCAGATCAACTGGTGGATCTGGTTGAACGTTACTCCGTGGCGGAAGGACTCCGAGACGACGCTACCCCTCCTCGTTCTTCATCATCTCCACGTGGAACCGGTAAGACTGTTCCAGGGAGTAGGGAAGATGGAAAAATCCCTAAGACAGTGGGGGAGGAAACCGGGACTGCCCGCAATGCGAGGCCGAGAGTAACGAACTATGGTCTTAGCAAGGGGCCCGTTAGGTGTTTCCGCTGCCAAGAGATGGGCCACATTGCTGCGAACTGTCCGGTCACTACTGAACCCATGCAGTGCGACTGTGACGGACTCAGCTCCTGCTGAGCCCATTTTTTGAGTGGACCCTCTGGGTCATGGCACCCACCCACCGAGGGCGAGCTAACCTTGAGAGAATCCACCCCCTATACAGGGAGTGTCAGGGGCAAGACCAAGGGGGTGAGCCACCACGACTGCTGGGACCAGACGGCCAGCTCAGGGGACACTAGACGAGTGTCTGACTACAAAGACGAGCAGGAAGCAAGACAAGACAAGACGTAGGTGCAAGGTATCTTCATTAGGATAACTCAGGATCACATACAGTGCAAAAACGTGAGAAAGCAAACACGGAAATGGTACGTGCCAGGTGGCACGCCTAGGTACAGGTAACGGCACGATGCCATCGGACTCCGGACTGCTGGCAACGATCGACATCATCAAGGCATCAGGCTGCGGACATCAGCTCCGGACGTCAGGCCGCAGTCATCCAGCTCATGATCTCTGGCAGCGATCGGCAGGTTCCGGGCATCCGGCAGGCAAACCAGGTTTCAGGCAAGGAGGCACAAAGATATCCAGGCAGGGCGCGTGTTAGGGAACACGCCAAGGTCCAAGGCTAGGTGCGTGTGTAGGGGACACGCCGGGGTCAAGGCTAAGTGCAAGGCAAGGTGCGTGTGTGGGGGACATGCCAGGGTTCAAGGCTAGGTGCAAGGCAAGGTGCATGTGTAGGGGACACGCCAGGTTCACAGCGAGGTGCGTGTGTAGGGGACACGCCAGGGTTCACAAGCGAGACAGGGTGCGTGTGTAGAGCCACGCCAAAGCATAGGATAAGACAAAATGCGTGTAGAGACACGCCAAGACACAAGGTACAAGACAGAATCCTGAGCGTGCAAAGGGCACGCCAGGGTCAGGCGAGGCAAAGTTCTGCGCGTGCAGAGAGGCACGCCAGGAACAGGGTTCAAGGACCAGGCAAGACAGGGATCAGAGCAGAGCAAAGTTAAAGAGTTGTGCAAGAGTAGCACGAAAAGGCACAGTGAGAGAACCAGCGTGAGTGCAAGGGAGCACGGAGACCACGGCTGGGAGCGCCGGCAGGTGGTACTGACGATGGCAGTTGCAGGCAGGCACGACTAGAGGCGGCACCGCCGCGGGGCCACGCAGCCAGACCACTATAGCACTGGACGGGGCACGGCTGAGGCACACAGGCGAGCACGACTAAAGGCGGCACGGCTGAGGCACACCAGGCAGGCACAGACGACCAGGCACGTGCACAGAGGCACGGAGCCACAAGGCAGGGCTAGGCAAAGACACAGGACAGAGACATGTACAGACAGTACGGCAAAGCCTAGTGCGAAAAGTGCAAGGGCGCACGAAACATCAGGGACAATACAAAGAACAAGGCAGAGACCTGCGCGTGCAGAGAGCATGCCAGGGACAGGGACAGTCTAGCAGCAGAGCGTAGGCCGAAGCCCAGAGCCGGGCCAAGGCAGGGCCTTGGGACTAGATAGAGCACAGACGAGGCAGAGTCCTGCGCGTGCAGAGAGGCACGCCAGGGACAGGCGAGGCAGAGTCCTGCGCGTGCAGAGAGGCACGCCAGGGACAGACGAGGCAGAGTCCTGCACGTGCAGAGAGGCACGCCAGGGACAGGCGAGGCAGAGTCCTGCGCGTGCAGAGAGGCACGCCAGGGACAGGCGAGGCAGAGTCCTGCGCGTGCAGACAGGCACGCCAGAGACAGGCGAGGCAGAGTCCTGCGCGTGCAGAGAGGCACGCCAGGGACAGAGACATGGAACAGAAGCAGACAAGGACTACAAGGTAAAGCAGAGCAGGGACAGAACATGGCACGAAGGACAACACAAGACATGGCACAAGACAAGAGACGGAATACGAGCACGGAGCGTGTGCAGAGATGCACGACAGAGCAGAGTGCAAGGGCACAGAATAGAGGGAGCGCCCCACAGACCAAGCAGCCATGCAGGGACACCACACAATACTCAGGCCCAGAGCATAGGAAGGGGCGGCCTGATATAGGGCATAGCACCTCCTCTTCCAGGTCAGGACCAGGGGAGCACTTCCGGGTTCAGATCCACAGGATAACAGAGCACAGTCACATGATCAGAGTTCCAGACATGACGAGACGACTGCAGATCCAGTGCTGAAACCTAGACAGGTCACATGATCAGAGTTCTAGACATGACGAGATGATTGCCGAACCAGACAGTGCAGGATCCTAGGAAAGGTCACATGATCAGCGTTTCAGACATGACGAGATGATTGCCGAACCAGACAGTGCAGGATCTTTAGGAAACGTCACATGATCAGCGTTTCAGACATGACGAGATGATTGCAGAACCAGACAGTGCAGGATCCAGGCAGGAACACATGATCAGGAATCCTAGACATGACGAGAAGATCACAGAAGGCAGAGCAGAAACGCAGGCATCCTGCAGCTCAGACATGAGGTGAGTGTGCACACTGCTCTAGTGAACATGCAGGACAGCAGACAAGATATGCACATGCACATCGCTCCAGGAGTTCTTGAGACAAAACAGATATGGCAGACATGACAAACATGGCGGACATGACAGCGATGTCACAGACTCTAAAAACCACATGTCTATGGTTGCACGGGTAGTGAGTGTGCATGCCGGTCAAAAGGATGTGGAAAAACACTTGTGTGATTTAACTGTTGATGGCAAAAATGTGGTGGCATTGTTAGACTCGGGAAGTGTGGTGACTCTGGTGAAGGCCAGTCTGGTGTCCGCCCCGACTGGACCATCAGACAAATTTTCTGTAACGTGTGTGCATGGAGACACCAGTTCGTACCTCACCATGGTCATATGCATTACTACTTCCTATGGGTCTGTGCAACATAAAGTGGGACTCGTCCCTGCGTTATTGCATGATGTTGTCTTGGGCCGCGATTTTCCCCACTTCTGGCAATTGTGGGAGAATCAGTTGATGCCCTCGGGTAATAGTGTACATGATTCTTCCAGGGCGCGTGTGGGTCCCGAACCCCTGGAAGAGGTCTCCCCGGAAGACTCGGGGGAAGAGTCTGCTGAAAATGACCTGCAGTTCCCGTTTTCAGTCATGGCGGGTGATACGGAGGAGACCAGGGAAGAGGAGGAGGCCGACAGCCGTCCACCTCCCTGTTTGCCGGATTTGGAAGTTCAGAAAGATGACTTCCAAAGCGAGTAAATAAAGGATCCTACCCTTTCTCAGGCTAGGACAAATGTAAAAATGATAAATGGGGTACCCGTAGAACCTGGCTCTAGGCTGGCACATCCTTACATGGTCCTGGAGAATGATTTACTATATCAGATAGAGAAAAAAGGGGAAGACACGGTGCAACTATTAGTCATGCCAAAACCCTACCGGCGGCAGGTGCTGGACCTGGCCCACGGACATGTGATGGGAGGTCACCTGGGTGTCCAGAAAACCACTGAAAGGATATTACACTGTTTTCTTTGGCCAGGCATGCATCACGATATTCGTGTATATTGTGAGTCTTGTCCTGACTGCCAAGCCTCTGCGCCTAAGCCCCGGTTCTGTAGCCTTTTGGTACCCCTACCTATTATTGAGGTCCCATTTGAGAGGATTGGGATGGATTTAGTTGGGCCCCTTCCACGGTCTGCACGTGGACACCAACATATCCTGGTCATCTTGGATTATGCCACTCGTTACCCGGAGGCCATCCCTTTGCGTAACACAGCCACCAAGACGATTGCCAAGGAACTGGTGCATGTGTTTAGTCGGGTCGGTATACCAAAACAGATACTCACCGAACAGGGGACCCCCTTTATGTCCAGGGTAATGAAGGAGCTCTGCCGGTTGTTACAAATCGAACCGTTACGCACATCCGTGTATCACCCTCAAACAGACGGGTTGGTCGAACGGTTCAATAAAACTCTGAAGCAGATGCTGAGAAAGGCGATAGACAAGGATGGGAAGAAGTGGGGCTATTTACTTCCGTATTTGCTTTTTGCAATCAGGGAAGTGCCCCAGTCTTCCACGGGGTTCTCGCCTTTCGAGTTGTTGTACGCCTGACGTCCTCGCGGACTGTTAGACATCGCCAAAGAATCCTGGGAAGGTCAGGTCACTCCGTTTAAAACGGTGATAGATCACGTATCCCAAATGCAGGACCGTATTGCGGCTGTTATGCCTATCGTCAAAGAACACATGATGCAGGATCAGGGAGCCCAAAAAAGAATCTATGATAGGGGCGCCAAGATCCGTACGTTTGCACCCAGAGATAGGGTGTTGATCCTGGTCCCCACGGTGGACAGTAAGTTCCTAGCAAAGTGGCAGGGCCCCTTTGAGATTAAGGAAAGAGTTGGTGAAGTAAACTACAAAGTATACCAGGCAGGTAAACGGAAACCTGAACAGGTTTATCATGTAAATCTGATAAAACCCTGGAAAGATCGGTCTGCCTTGTCAGCGGAGCTGGCCCGTCCCGTCTGCTCGCATACCGTACCGGAGGTACGGGTTGCAGAGACTCTCTTGGAGCGGTAAAAGACTGAGGTCAGGCAGTTTCTACTTCACAACCAAACGTTTTTCTCAGAAAAACCAGGGCAGACTACGCTAATGAAACATGACATCATAACGGAACCTGGTGTCACAGTTCACGTAAAACCCTACAGAGTTCTGGAAGCGCGCCATGAAGCCGTTTCCCGAGAAGTGTGTCATGGTCACGTGTGTCAGGACGCAGATGATGCCGCAAGGCGGACCCATAACACACGTGACCCTGGATACACCGCTGTCACGGGGGCTTAGTTCAACTAAGGCTGAAATACCCGGGGCCCCTGTGGTGTCCCTTTTACTAGGGGAAACCCTGTCTGACCCTCAACCCAGGGTTTTTGCTGAAGGTGCAAATGCCTGAGCCTCCGACCTTTCCTTATCTCCTGCTCAGCCCTGCACTTAACCCTCCACCCTCCACCCAGTGAGGAGTCCCACCACCAAAGCTCCCACACAAATAATGACAGACAGGGAGAACTTAAACTGCACTGCGCCGCACACACACAGGAATAAACAGTAATGTGAACAGGGCACAACTAAACACAAATATGGGAAGGAGAAAGGATAAAGACGGATCATACGACACCAGATATGAATCTCTCTCTCTGCAACACCTCCACTCCAGACCGGAACCACTTGGTATGAAACACAAGCTATAATCGGCGACGCCCATATGCCAGTATGACTATTTAAAGACCGTGGGCGTGACTAACCTTCCAACCTGGTCTCCAGCAGGATTAACCCCCGAGAGCCTGAAGATCAAACCGGCGCCACTGAGGCTATAGTGGCTGGAGGTGGAACTACCTCTGCCTGCCGGATGCTGTGGTGTGAACAGCGTCCGACATGACAGTACCCCGTCTTCTACGAGGGACCCCAGGGCCCTCAAGACTCATAGGACCCGGCTTGTCCGGATGACGACGGTGAAAAGAACTGACCAGCCGATCCGCATGTATGTCTGAGGCTGGAACCCAAGACCTCTCCTCTGGACCATACCCCCGCCAGTGTACCAAATACTGAAGAGTACGGCGTACTACTCGAGAGTCCACCACCTTGGCGACCTCGAACTCTAACTCGCCATCCACCATGACTGGAGGTGGCATCGGCGTCGTGTCCACCAAGCCTACCACCTTTTTCAATAAAGCCCTGTGAAAAACGTTATGTATTCTGTACACCGCAGGAAGTTCCAACCGATAAGCCACTGGGTTAATGATGGCAGAAATCCTAAAAGGCCCAATAAACCTTGGACCCAGTTTTAAAGATGGGATTTTGAGTTTTATGTTCTTCGTAGCTAACCACACCCATTCACCCACACACAGGTCCGGACCTGGCACGCGTCTACTGTCAGCCACCCGTTTGTACCTGGCACTCATGCTCAACAAACGCTGTTTCACCCGCCTCCAGACTGATGACAATTGGGCTCCTAGCTGATCCTCCTCCGGGACACCCCCGGAGTCACCCTGACGTAAGGTACAAAACTGAGGATGTTGACCGTACACACAAAAGAATGGAGACTCTCCTGATGACTCTTGGCGGTGATTATTTAATGCGAATTCGGCCAGAGGAAGGAAAGTAGACCACTCCTCCTGGTTGTCGGACACAAAGCATCGTAAATACTGTTCTAGATTTTGGTTCATGCGCTCAGTTTGTCCATTAGACTGTGGATGAAACGCCGATGAATGTGACAACTTGATCCCCAACCTAGAGCAAAAAGCTTTCCAAAACCTCGCCACAAATTGCGTACCCCTATCAGATACTATGTCAGACGGTACTCCGTGGAGTCTGACCACCTCCTTCACAAATACCTGAGCCAACGTCTTAGCATTGGGCAAAGAGGACAACGCCACAAAATGCGCCATCTTTGAAAAACGGTCAACCACCACCAGGATGACCGTGTTCCCTGCCGAGGCTGGCAAGTCAGTGATAAAATCCATGGAGATTTCTGTCCATGGCCTATTGGGTACCCCCAGAGGCTGTAGCGTGCCAGCAGGACGGGTTCGGGGTGACTTAGCCCTAGCGCACGTGATGCAAGCTGCCACGTACGAGACCACGTCCTGCCGGATTTTGGGCCACCAGAAACGACGCGATACCAGCTCTAAGGTGCCCTTCACCCCTGGGTGACCAGCCAGTACCGAATCGTGGTGTTCCTTCAACACCTTAGGCCGAAGATGCAGGGGTACAAATGATTTGTTGGCGGGAAGTCCTGGTGGTACCTCCTCTTGGGCCTCGGCAATCTCCGCCTCTACCTCAGTCGTGAGAGCCGAGACCACTACCCCTTTCTGGAGGATGGGTACCGGCTCTTCCCGAGGTTCTCCCCCCGGAAAACACCTAGACAAAGCATCCGCCTTGGTGTTTTTAGCCCCGGGACGGTACGTCACAAGAAAATTGAAACGAGTAAAAAACAATGCCCAGCGAGCCTGCCTAGGAGACAGACGCATGGCCGACTCCAGGTAGAGCAGATTCTTATGGTCGGTGATAACTGTGACCTGGTGAGCCGCCCCCTCCAAGAAGTGTCGCCATTCCTCAAAAGCCAGTTTGATGGCCAACAACTCCCTGTTGCCGATATCATAATTCCGTTCGGCCGGCGACAACTTCTTGGAGAAGTAGGCGCATGGATGCATCTCGCTCAAGGACGAGCCTTGAGACAGTACTGCCCCCACTCCCACCTCCGACGCATCAACCTCTACCACAAAAGGTTTAGACACGTCTGGTTACACCAGAATGGGGGCTGAAGCAAAACTATTCTTCAGACGCTCAAATGCACGTATAGCCACCTCAGGCCAGTTCGCCAGATCGGCACCCTTTTTTGTCATGTCCGTGAGCGGTTTGGCGACAGTCGAAAAGTGTTTTATAAATTTCCTATAATAATTCGCAAACCCAAGGAACCGCTGGAGTGCTTTCAGACTCTCCGGCCTCTCCCATTGCAACACCGCTTGCACCTTAGCGGTGTCCATTTTAAAACCAGCTGCGGACACAATATATCCCAAAAAGGGCAACTCCTGGACAAAAAATAAACATTTTTCCAGCTTAGCATAGAGCTGGTTCTCCCGGAGCAACTGTAACACCTGCCTAACATGCTCCAAATGAGTGTCCCGATCGCTAGAATAAATGAGGATATCATCCAGGTATACAATCACAAATCTCCCCAGGACATGAGCAAATACATCATTAATAAAATGTTGGAAAACGGCAGGCGCGGTGGTCAACCCAAACGGCATAACCAGACTCTCAAAATGACCCTCAGGAGTGTTAAACGCCGTCTTCCACTCATCCCCCTGACGGACCCTTATGAGGTTATACGCCCCCCTGAGGTCCAGCTTGGAAAACCATTTCGCCCCCGCTACCTGGTTGAACAAATCCGGGATCAACGGCATTGGGTAGGGATCACGGATAGTAATCTGGTTTAACTCTCGGAAATCCAGACACGGGCGTAACCCCCCATCTTTCTTCTTAATGAAGAAAAACCCCACGGCTACAGGCGAGGACGAAGGCCGGATGTGACCTTTGCTCAGACTCTCCGCGATGTAGTCTTTCAGAGCTTGTCTCTCAGGACCAGAAATATTAAACATCCTGGCCTTAGGTAATTTGGCCCCGGGTTTTAACCTAATAGCACAGTCATAGGCTCTATGTGGAGGCAATTCTGAGCAACCCCTCTCAGAGAAAACATCCGCGAAATCCTGCAAAGCCTCCGGTAGGCTGGGCGTCACGGCGGAGACACATGTGGCCAAGCAATTGTCTTGGCAGAAACCACTCCATTGTACTATGTCCTGAGTTTTCCAATCAATTACCGGGTTGTGCCTGGACAGCCATGGAAAACCCAGGACCATTTGAGCTGGGAGATTACGGAGGACCCTACATGTAACCGACTCAGAATGTAGGACCCCAATGTGGAGTTTCACCTCTGCCACAAACTCAGTAATCTCCCCTTGAGGGAGGGGAACAGCATTAATGGTCACCACCTGTATGGGGTGAGGAAGTTTTTCGATCTTAAACCCGGCGGTGTGTGCAAACTCCTCATCTATGAGATTGGTGGCGGAACCGCTATCCACAAACACTGATATAGGTAGCTCTCTGCCGGCGATAATAACCTTGGCAGGGAGCATACATTGAGATACCATCATGGAGGATATGCATACGCTCAGTTGGGTCTCCTCCATACCCTCTGAGCTTAACAGTTTTCCGCCGGTGTGACCCTCTTAGGTAGTACCGGGCAAACGTTAACATAACGACCTCCTTTACCACAGTAGAAACATGCTCCGGGCTTCCGGAATCCCGGAGCGCGAGGCTGAACCTGTGCCACGCCAGCAATCTGCATAGGTTCAGGGGACTCATCTACTTCAACCACACCTGCACCTCTGTTTTCCCCCAGAGGTAGCGTCTCCTGTGCCCCCTGACGAAAACGGCGATCAATACGTATCACCAAACTCATGGCAGACTCCAATGATGCCGGAGTCTCATACATCAGGAGGGCTTGTTTCACCCTCCCTGATACCCCATGAATAAACTGGCTCCGCAGTGCTGGGTCATTCCACTGTGTGTCTACAGCCCAGCGGCGAAATTCCGAACAATAGTCTTCTGCCAAGCGCTCCCCCTCGCGGAGGGCGCGGATTTTAGATTCCGCTAGAGCCAGTCGGTCACGGTCATCGTAAATGAGCCCGAGGGCAGAAAAAACATTATCGACCGAATGAAATGTAGCAGAGTCAGCTGGTAAGGAAAATGCCCATGCTTGGGGGTCACCACTCAGTAATGACAACACCAGCCCTACTCGCTGGGCCTCATTACCTGAGGATATTGGCCGCATGCGGAAGTATAATTTGCAGGCCTCCCGAAATACGACAAATTTGCTGCGATCGCCTGAAAATCGTTCTGGCAGCGGAAACTTCGGCTCTGCACCGATACCTGCAGATGCCGTTTGCACCTTTGCTACTACCAGGCCCTGCTGCTGAACTGCCCCTTTCAACTCGGAGACCTGTATGGACAGCGCCGCCAACTGGCGGGTTATGGAATCTAATGGATCCATGGACTCCTGAAAAAATGTGGGCCGATTATAATGTCACGGGGGCTTAGTTCAACTAAGGCTGAAATACCCGGGGCCCCTGTGGTGTCCCTTTTACTAGGGGAAACCCTGTCTGACCCTCAACCCAGGGTTTTTGCTGAAGGTGCAAATGCCTGAGCCTCCGACCTTTCCTTATCTCCTGCTCAGCCCTGCACTTAACCCTCCACCCTCCACCCAGTGAGGAGTCCCACCACCAAAGCTCCCACACAAATAATGACAGACAGGGAGAACTTAAACTGCACTGCGCCGCACACACACAGGAATAAACAGTAATGTGAACAGGGCACAACTAAACACAAATATGGGAAGGAGAAAGGATAAAGACGGATCATACGACACCAGATATGAATCTCTCTCTCTGCAACACCTCCACTCAGACCGGAACCACTTGGTATGAAACACAAGCTATAATCGGCGACGCCCATATGCCAGTATGACTATTTAAAGACCGTGGGCGTGACTAACCTTCCAACCTGGTCTCCAGCAGGATTAACCCCCGAGAGCCTGAAGATCAAACCGGCGCCACTGAGGCTATAGTGGCTGGAGGTGGAACTACCTCTGCCTGCCGGATGCTGTGGTGTGAACAGCGTCCGACATGACAACCGCCTCCAGTGGGGCGAATTTAAATAATAGAACGTGCAGGTGGATACGCCGCCACCACCTGGCGAATTTAGGAATTACACGTTAACATATACATTTCTGGAAACGCCGCCTCCAGTACGGCGAATTTAAATAATAAGGGGGGAACCTGGGAAACTTTAACAATGGTGGGCCCTGCGATAGGGAATGGGGACATGGAGACCTCCTAAGCTCCCCTGAGCCAGTGTCCCTGCACTCCTTACATTCCCTAAACAGGCTCCGCACCTGTCGCCGCACGGGTACCTTTACGCCCTTGCTCACCCTGACCCTAAACCCTCACTAGGGAATAGGTCGGTGCGGAGACTAATCCCACCACTGCACTAATAACACACATGAGGAAAGAGACAATACAGGGGGAACACCACTTAGCTTTGCTCTGTTGCGTACGCTCCCAGCAACAGAGCCCACCACCTGTGTGCATCTTCTCCTCCACCCTGATCCATCACCATAACTGGATCTATCACCATCGTGCAGCCTGGGAGCAGAGTCCATCACCACTTGCAGCAGTCCAGTACACAGAGTCCCAAGATGAGTCCAGCCTCTGCCAAGAATCCAAGCATGCTCGAGTCCAGTTCTCAGCAACCAAGTCGAGCATGCTGAGTGCAACTCTCTTCCTAGTCACCACTCCTCTAAGCCATGCCCGCACTTCCTGCCGACACCATAAACTGCGACTCCACCAGGCCATGCCAGTCCTTCCTGCAGACACCATTAGCTGGCACTCGTTCTCTCTGGCTGACTGCGCAGGACTCCAATCCAGCTCCATCCTTCCACCAGGCTCTCCAACAACTCAGCAAGAAATATCACCAGCAGTGAGTGAACACCCTGAGACCCATTTATAGAGTGTCACACCTGAACCATAATTAAGTGCAACCTAACCTAAGGTGCAATACCACAACCACCACCGGGGACAGTCAAAACACCTTTGAACTTAACCAAAGTAAAAAAAGTTCACTTTGTGCTTTTAATACCGCCAGATCCAACACTGGATCATGACAGTACCCCCTCCTTAATGAGGGGCCTCTGGACCCTCAAGACCACCCCTCATTAGGGAAACACCTACAGCGGGGACGCCCAGATCCTGAGTTCACCCCACCATTACCTGACACTTCAGGTTCATGACAAACACCGCTGGTATTGGCAATACATGTTCATTTTGGAGGCACCACTCATCTCCACAGCGCCGACCTGAGGAAGGAGATTATGTATGTGTATGTATGCTAAGAGCTGATCAGACTCCACAACACATTTCCAAGATGTTTTTTGGTGGCACCCATACATGCTCGTTCACACACAGGTCCGGACCTGAACGTTTATTGCACACATACATTTGTCATTTTTTGGTGAACTCACTCTGGACTTGACAACAGAGGCGTCCCCCTGTGTCACCACACTCACACCCCCGCTATTCACCAAGGGACACCACCCTCCAACCCTTTCACCATGAGGACTGCGCCTCCTAGGGTTGGTTAATGGCGAGGGTAGAGATTTGTCCCTACTCCCCCGCAGCACACCTGCTGCACACACCAGGAGGAGAAGGGGACCGGGAAATGGAGGAAATATACTCTCGCTGGTCGCCTCCACACGACCAGGAGGGCGGCTTCTTCGATGGTATGAAGATTCGGCATAAAACCCCGCGGACTATCACACCAGTCAGCTCACCACAGGGGCGTACCCCTTCACCTCGGGGAATACCAGGCAGCTCCGTGGGGCACCATTCCTCCCACCTGCCTGGGTGCGCCCACCTGCATGAACCAGTCCTGCTCCCCAGCAGCGACTCTAGGGGGTTTTAGTACCATAGCCGCAGGAATATGGAGGAAAATATATATATACTCGCTGGTCGCCTCCACACGACCAGGAGGGGTGGCATCGAAGATTAGGCATGAGCCCCGCGGACTATTCACCAATCTGCTCCCTACAGGGACGTACCCCTTCACCTCGGGGAATACCAGGCAGCTCCGTGGGGCACCATTCCTCCCACCTGCCTGGGTGCGTCCCCTGTATGAGCAAGTCCAGCTCCCCAGCAGCGACTATACACCTAGTCTGCTCACCACAGGGATGTACCCCTTCACCTCGGGGAATACCAGGCAGCTCCGTGGGGCACCATTCCTCCCACCTGCCTGGGTACCTCCCCGTGCATGAGCAAGTCCCGCTCCAGAGCAGCGACTCTAGGGGCTTTTGCCAGACCGCAGCCGCCATTTTTGTTTCTCTGGTTATCTGAGCAGAGGCCCCAGACCCTGATAACTGCTGCTGCAGCGGCTTAAACACACCATGCCGCTCCCCACTCTCCTCAGTGAGGCCCAGCAGCAATTACCACATGTCTCCACATGGCCGAAGCTCACCAGAAAAAAAAAGTATGGCTGGTGATAATGTCATGATCACGTGTGTCAGGTCGCAGATTATGCCGCAAGGCGAACCCATAACACACGTGACCCTGGATACACCGCCTCCAGTGGGGCGAATTTAAATAATAGAACGTGCAGGTGGATACGCCGCCACCACCTGGCGAATTTAGGAATTACACGTTAACATATACATTTCTGGAAACACCGCCTCCAGTACGGCGAATTTAAATAATAAGGGGGGAACCTGGGAAACTTTAACAATGGTGGGCCCTGCGATAGGGAATGGGGACATGGAGACCTCCTAAGCTCCCCTGAGCCAGTGTCCCTGCACTCCTTACATTCCCTAAACAGGCTCCGCACCTGTCGCCGCACGCGTACCTTTACGCCCTTGCTCACCCTGACCCTAAACCCTCACTAGGGAATAGGTCGGTGCGGAGACTAATCCCACCACTGCACTAATAACACACATGAGGAAAGAGACAATACAGGGGGAACACCACTTAGCTTTGCTCTGTTGCGTACGCTCCCAGCAACAGAGCCCACCACCTGTGTGCATCTTCTCCTCCACCCTGATCCATCACCATAACTGGATCCATCACCATCGTGCAGCCTGGGAGCAGAGTCCATCACCACTTGCAGCAGTCCAGTACACAGAGTCCCAAGATGAGTCCAGCCTCTGCCAAGAATCCAAGCATGCTCGAGTCCAGTTCTCAGCAACCAAGTCGAGCATGCTGAGTGCAACTCTCTTCCTAGTCGCCACTCCTCTAAGCCATGCCCGCACTTCCTGCCGACACCATAAACTGCGACTCCACCAGGCCATGCCAGTCCTTCCTGCAGACACCATTAGCTGGCACTCGTTCTCTCTGGCTGACTGCGCAGGACTCCAATCCAGCTCCATCCTTCCACCAGGCTCTCCAACAACTCAGCAAGAAATATCACCAGCAGTGAGTGAACACCCTGAGACCCATTTATAGAGTGTCACACCTGAACCAACTGCCGAGACTGACCAGTTTTTAAGATCAGCCCCCTCACGAGTGAGATAAGTGAGAGGCTTGACCACCTAAAAAAAATTATAATCTCCAATAATAATTAGCAAACCCCAAAAAGCACTGAAGACCTCCCAGACCTCTCAGATCTTTTGGTTGTACCCAATCAACAATGGCCTGTACCTTTCCAGGGTCCATGCGACCATGACCGCTATTCACTGAAACTGTTCTTGCATCCAGGCTGAACTGATGTGACCTCATCCCTGGCATTTTCCCATGGTCCTGAGGTCACAGTGTCATGCTCACGCCTTAGCTGAATGGCGTGAGCCAGGGGGTTGTGGCCCCACTGTGCCACAAACCAGGCTACCCTGGAAGGGGCGTGACTACAACAGCTACCTCGGTCTTCACTGGAGCCTCTGATGGTGAGGTCAGGCTTGTGCGGCAGGTAGCTGTCGGGTGCCACTCCAGGGTGGTGTCTGGCTGTGGCTGCTGATCCCACTCGGGGACAAGTCACTTGGACAGGTGTGACTAACAGGCAGGCTGAAACACTGGGCAAGCAGGCACGGCTTGGTACACTGGCAGGCAGGCACGGCTTGGAGACACTGGGCAAGCAGGCACGGCTTGGTACACTGGCAGGCAGGCACGGCTTGGAGACACTGGGCAAGCAGGCACGGCTTGGAGACACTGGGCAAGCGGGCACGGCTTGGAGACACTGGACAAGCGGGCACGGCTTGGAGACACTGGGCAAGCGGGCATGGCTTGGAGACACTGGGCAAGCGGGCACGGCTTGGAGACACTGGGCAAGCGGGCACGGCTTGGAGACACTGGGCAAGCGGGCACGGCTTGGAGACGCTGGGCAAGCGGGCACGGCTTGGAGACACTGGGCAAGCGGGCACGGCTTGAGACACAGAGCAGGTAGGTGGTGGCTTGAGACACAGGGCAAGCAGGAGTGATATATGAGAGAACAGGTTTGGACCTGTTCACACAGGAGGTGCAGGTATGGATATAGGCAGGAAGGAGTGGAATATGAAGGAACAGGTTTGGACCTGTTCACACAGGAGGTGCAGGTAGGCGGAGCTGCAGGAGTGCGGAGTAGGCTGGGCTCCAAGGGAGCCGGGCAGGCAGAGCGGCTAGGGAGCCGAGCACATATAGAGCTGCAAGGGTGCAGATTCATAGACAGAGCTGCAAGAGTGCAGATGAACAGATAGAGCTGCAAGGGTGCAGATTCACAGACAGAGCTGCAAGGGTGCAGATGAACAGATAGAGCTGCAAGGGTGCAGATTCACAGACAGAGCTGCAAGGGTGCAGATGAACAGATAGAGCTGCAAGGGTGCAGATTCACAGACAGAGCTGCAAGGGTGCAGATGCACAGACAGGGAGGACACAAGGAAAGACACAGCAAGGAAGGAAGCCACAGACAAGGACAAAGGGAGATTAAGGTAGGACAGAGTACAGACAGGGTACTGGAACCAAGACTCAAGGGCTAGGATATTCAGCCTCCTGGCAGGCAGACAAGGTACGAGGCAAGACAAGAAGTATTCCTCCAGAGAAGGAGGAAATACACAGAACAAGGCCTGGCTTCCTCAGCAGCAAGATAGTAACTGAGATTAGACATTGCACAGGCCATGTTTCAGTGGGTGTGGCGAAATTAAATAGTCAAGGGCTCTAGGTGATTGGTCAGGGACAGATTAGGCAAGTGCACCCTGACTGCATAAGAACCAGAGAGTTCTGGCGCCGACCCCCTATACACATAGTCAGGAAACATGGAGAGCAGAAGCACGGAGCACAGGACTGGCAACAGACAGATTTCACAGCATGGCTTAAAGCAGAAAGTAAGTTGGTGTGCGGGGAATGGGAGGGTATGCAGTGATGCCAGCAGGGTTTTTACACACAGCAGTTCAGCCCGGCTGCAAGAACAGTTTCAGTGAATACCGGTGATGTCAGTGATGCTGCGCTTCCTCACAGCCTGACCAGTGCTGAACTCTTGAGCGAGGGAAAATCAACTGGCATTTTCCCACGCTCAAGAGTTCATCACAGTTCAGGCTGTGAGGGAGCACAGACTCAGTGATGTCACCATTAGTCACTGAGGCTGCGCTGGCAGCATCTCATTCATTCACCAGTAGTTTGCAGCCGGTACAGTCGCATCTTAGCACCGTCCTGGTTGCAAACTGTATATTCCCCAGATATGGATTACTGTGTGGGACAGAATGCCAGACAGGTATGGTATATTGCTGGTTTATTATTTTATGTTTATTACAGGAGAACGAGGGCTTCGGGAAATTAGCAGAGATTGTAAGTATGGTTTAATTAAGAACAATAAAGGAGTCTGTGTGTTTATTTCAAATAAAGGATTTTTAATAGAGGTCTGTGTTTTATTTACTATTTGACTATATGGGGTTAGTAATGGGGGTGTCTAATTGACGCACCTTCATTACTAACCTCGGGGTTTGATGTCACAAAGGTGACATCAACCACCCAACTATTACCCCATATGCCACCGCTACAGGGCAGTGGGAAGAGCAAGGCTATGTGCCTGAATTGGCACATCTTACAGATGCCAGTTTTTGTAGTCAGGGGTGGCCACTATCCATGGCACCTTCCTAGGCTATAAATATCAGCTCTCAGCTGTCTGCATAGCTACTGCTAGGTATAAATTATAGGGGGACCCCACGCCATTTTTTCCATGAAATAATAATTTATTAATTAAATACATGTCCATAATTTTGCACAAACACTATACTAATTGTATAGTGTCTGCACAAACGGTTAGAAACTGACTCCATGAGGATGGTCTGGGGGCCCGACGTCCACAGATGGGGGTTGTGCTCACAGCCCAACACCATGCAGGACGTTTGGCATTTGCCACAGAACACCAGGATTGGCAAATTCGCCACTGGCACCATGTGCTCTTCACAGATGAAAGCAGGATCACACTGAGCACATGTGACAGACGTGACAGAGTCTGGAGACACTGTGGAGAGCGATCTGCTGCCTGCAACATCCTTCAGCATGACCGGTTTGCCAGTGGGTCAGTAATGGTGTGGGGTGACGTTTCTTTAGAGGGCCGCACGGTGTTGGGCTGTGAGCACAACCCCCATCTGTGGATGTCGGGTACTCAGACCATCCTCATGGATTTGGTTTCTAACCATTTGTGCAGACACATGCACATTTGTGGCCTGCTGGAGGTCATTTTGCAGGGCTCTGGCAGTGCTCCTCCTGTTCCTCCTTGCACAAAGGCTAAGGTAGCTGTCCTGCTGCTGGGTTGTCGCCCTCCTACGGCCCGCTCCACGTCTCCAGGTGTACTGGCCTGTATCCTGGTAGCACCTCCAGCCTCTGGACACTACGCTGACAGAGTTGGGTTGCCCTCCCAGGGCCGTGGGGTACTCGGTACCGGGCCGGTGTCAGAGGAATGTGTCACAGCAGCGGTGACCCAGTCCGTTGCCCTGGGCGCTCAAGTAATGGGGGAATTTATAATGTAATGGAATAGTTCGTGACGCCACCTGTGGTGCTCGGCAAGGGAGATGTTAAGCCGACGCTGCAGACAGATCCTCTGGGACAAATGGTATGGTGCAGCAGTGATGGTATAGCCCTCCACAGGCAGAGCTGATGTCCCAGGGCAGTGTAGTTGTAATGGTTGTGGAAAGGCGCAGGCAGTGTAAAGAATGGTACCGAGATGTAGCGGTGCTGAGCAGGTTGGCGCAAGAATGAATGGAGGACACCGAGGCTTGCAGTTCCAAAGCTTTACTCACAGTCTGTGGTACACAAGGGTGCCTGCCTTCGGACCGTGTCCTCCAGGTCAGAGACTCAGCCAACCTCCAGGCCAGATGGAAAGCTCCTCTCCAACACTCCGCCAACATGTACCTTTCCTGAACGACTCCTCTATTGCGCCTTAAAGTGTGAAGATCTCCAGTACCGTGGTACCCTGGAGTTCCTCCTGTCAGATATTCCCAAGAACTCTACTCGTATGGCAGACAGCTGTAGCCTGCTTCGGGGACTCCCTTCTCCTGAGTCCCGGCTCTCTAAATCAGTTGCTGTTGTGCCCCAAGTCTTAGATGGGAGTAATGCATTTACAGCCTCCTACTCCACCGATGTCTGCTGCAGAACCATAAGTGTCCATACAACCTTGGGGACCGGGCCCCGGCTTTGCGCTGAGAACCTATAGGCAGGGTTCCTCTTCCAACCCACGTCCTCTCTGTTCTCCTACTCCTTCGTTCCGTACTGATCCTTCTCTCTCTTATGGAAGCTTAGGTTGCAGTTCTACATCTTTCTCCTTCTTTTCCCTTCCCGTGCCAGCTGGCGCAGATCACTGAGGCAGCTGCAGCACTCCTTCCTCCATCCCTTCTTCCAGGGATCTTCACTCCTGTCTGAGTGACTTCTTACCCGCCTGACCTTCTGCCAGACTGAACCTGTAATCCTACACTTTCCCACTCTTTTATATATCTCAACTCCACCCACTTCCCAGCACATCCAGTGTTCCAAGCAGGGAACCACCAAAGGTGCTCTGCTACTCTCTAAGCACTGAGCCGCAATGTAGTTGTGCAGAACTACCCTGTTGTGTGGGGTGCGAGTGTTAGAGCGTGGAAAGGAGTTCCCACCTTACCTAGATGGTGGGACACTACACCTTCGGAGAAGGTGCAGTACCTCTGTGGCGACTGAGCCTCAGGGGCACCACAGACACAGCAAACCTTCTTGCCTCAGCTCACATTGATGTGCCGTCCTGGATGAGCTGCACTACCTGAGTCACTTTTGATGGTAGTAGAGTCCGTCTCAAGCTACCACAAGTGTGAAACCCCACCAGCTTTCAAAAGTGACCAAAACATCAGCCAGAAAGCATTGGTACTGAGATGTGGTTTGTGGTCCCCACCTGCAGAACCACTCCTTTATTGAGGGTTTCTTGATAATTGCCAATAATTTCCATCTGTTGTCTATTCCATTTGCACAACAGCATGTGAAATTGATTGTCAATCAGTGTTGCTTCCTAAGTGGACAGTTTGATTTCACAGAAGTTTGATTTACTTGGAGTTATATTCTTTTTTTGAGCAGTGTATATGAGATAAATCTCTCTCTCTCTCTTTCTCTCTATATATATATAATGTATATATATATTACATATATATATTATATGTATATCTATATATATATATAAGATATTATATATTATATATATATGTGCCACTGACATCTATATATCTATATATATATATATATATACCTATGCTATGTGTATATATCTAGTGTTTTGTGAGCTGTCAGTGTGATTTTACAGTAGCCCGACATGAATTGACGGATTTTCAAAGGACACGGTGTGTAAACATCGGACAGCAGTCGCATGGTGTGAGTGCTGTGCGATTTTTTTCTCACACCCATTGACTTGTATTGGTGAGTCTTGTCCGAGAATCGCAGCAATATGCAGCATGCTGCGATTTTTTTCTCAGTCCGATTTCAGCTAAGAAAAAAAATCTCAGATGAGATGTCACTCACTGAATAACATTGGTCCAAGTGCAATCTGATTTTTTATCAGATTGCACTCATCCGTATTTCTCGCCAGTGAGTATGAGCCCTAAGGCCAGGGTCGCACTTGTGAGAAACTCGCACAAGTCAAGCCTGTCAATACCCGGCACTGCTGCAGGCACTCGGATCGGAGCCCATAGAAATACATGCAGCCGCACACTCCAGTCCCGAGCGCCGGCGGCAGTGCCGGGGATTGATGCGGGTTTCTCACATTGCACTCGCAAGTGTGACCTAAGAATAGTGTCCTGGGTACCAAGGTGGTCTTGCATTGTTTAGCTAATTTTTTTTTAAAAACTGTCCCTATCGGTTCTGGAGAAACACTGTGGAGCCGGATCGCCATCACACTTTCTTTTTACAACTCTAGGCGATGCACTTTGCATTTCGAGCAGTGTTTATGTAGCCAGAATGATAATTTATTAATTCTTAGCTATGAGTAATGTTATATGTATGTTTATATATACACAGTGATCCCACCAGTGCCAGAACACGCCACTGTCACGGCTCCCAGTCACACTCGTGGGGACACGGCAGTGTCTGTGATGATGATGTGCCGGCCAGCTGCGCCTCGCTTGCTGCTGTGATTCCACTGCTGGACATTAGGGGGAGCTCTGCTATTCCGCCTTCCAGCCCCGCGCCTGCAGCCTGATCTCACTCACTCCTCTGCATTCTGTCTGTCTGCCTGTGGGATTACAACAATGTGGATGCAGTGTGGGAAGCAGCGGTACTTGTGCGACTTCTGCCTCTGAGGACTAGGACTGCGGTGTGGAGGGCTCCTGGCTGCGATGTTTGGGGAGTCGGTGTTCTGTGACAGGAGGCTGTGCTATGCTGTAAGTACTGCGGCTCCCGCTCCCAGTGATGTTCACAGGCTGCTCCCAGTGCATATGCTGCGTTTCTGTGTGCGGTGTGTACATGGTGTTACATTGTGCCCTTTAGACCCTCTCACTTGTGTTACTGACACTGTAGCCTTTTTACACTTGTTGATGTAACATTTTTCAACATTTTTCTGGCTGAATTGTGTCCTAAAAAGTAGTAGTGGGACCGCTCCTGCTGCTGAGACTCTAGCTGCATGGGTGGCATATTGTAAAGTAATGTCTTATAAGCCACATTCACACGGTCAGTATTCGGTCAGGATTTTACCTCAGTATTTGGAAGCCAAAACCAGGAGTGGGTGGTAAATCCAGAAGTGGTGACCTGTTTCTATTATTGTTCCTCTCCTGGTTTTGGCTTACAAATACTGAGGTAAAATATTGAACAAGGCCATATAGAAAGCGCATTGCTGTATACAGACATACCAAGTACTGTGTGATAATGTAGCAAGCAATCACTACTTGCCTCGTGTCGCTTTCCATATACAATATACAGTACCTGTTTCTGGCCTTTTTTGGAAGCAGAAGGTGACGGTGACACTTGTGGTTCGGCTGAGAAGGTGACGGTGACACTTGTGGCGCGGCTGAGAAGGTGACGGTGACACTTGTGGTTCGGCTGAGAAGGTGACGGTGACACTTGTGGTTCGGCTGAGAAGGTGACGGTGACACTTGTGGTTCGGCTGAGAAGGTGACGGTGACACTTGTGGTGCGGCTGAGAAGGTGACGGTGACACTTGTGGTGCGGCTGAGAAGGTGACGGTGACACTTGTGGTGCGGCTGCAGTACAGACAGCTGTGATGTCCACCCAGCAGGATGTGTGCATGGGCTGCTAGACAGCATCTGCGCTGCCTACAGGGCTGCCCAGGCTGAACACTTCTCTGGAGGTGGGGTTGATTTACAGCATGCTCTCTGATGAGGGGAGTGCGGTGGCCAACATCTTATTTGTTCTGTGACTTTACAGGATTTTTTTGAACAACCCAAGGACCTGCTGAAAAATCAAACTTCCTTCTCTCCTTAGGCTATGTTCACACGTTGTGTTTTTGCTGCGTGTTTGTTTTTTTTCTGCAGGTAAAACCCTATCAAAGAAGCTGGGTTCAAAAAGCAGGTTTTGCTGCGTTTTTGTTGACTCTTGTTGTGCACGCTGATCAAATTTAGTGCTCCCCCCCAAAATAAAAAAATCACACTGGAACTTCCTTAAGGTTTTTGCAGCCGAAACACAGCAAAACCTGATACCTGCCCTTTTTGCTGCATTTTTCCTCTTACTCATTACTTTCTATGGGTGAAATTTTTTTTTGCAAAAACGCTGAAGCAACGCTGAAAGTTGTGACATGCTGCAGTTTTTAAAAATGCAGCTGTTATCTAAATCGTCCAGGAAAAAAAAATCAATATGTGTGCATGAGATTTCTGAAATCTTATAGCCTTTGCGGGCAGTGTAAAACGCAGCTTAAAATTTACAGCAAAAACACCACATGTGAACATAGCCTTACTGTTAAATCTTTCTACATCCCCAAGATAGTAGAGTATGACGTTTCTTCATTAGTGACCTAACATAATAGCGACGATGAGCTCACAATCTGTTACATCACTAAGCAATGAGGTCACATTTCATTACATCACCATGTGATGAGGTCGTATTCAATTACATCACTGTGCAATGACATCACATGCCGTCACATCACTATATGATGAGGCCACATTCCCTTACATCACTATACGATGAGGCCACATTCCCTTACATCACTATACGATGAGGCCACATTCCCTTACATCACTATACGATGAGGCCACATTCCCTTACATCACTATACGATGAGGCCACATTCCCTTACATCACTATACGATGAGGCCACATTCCCTTACATCACTATACGATGAGGCCACATACCCTTACATCACTATACGATGAGGCCACATTCCCTTACATCACTATACGATGAGGCCACATTCCCTTACATCACTATACGATGAGGCCACATTGCCTTACATCACTATACGATGAGGTCACATTCCCTTACATCACTATACGATGAGGCCATATTCCCTTACATCACTATACGATGAGGTCACATTCCCTTACATCACTATACGATGAGGCCACATTCCCTTACATCACTATACGATGAGGCCACATTCCCTTACATCACTATACGATGAGGTCACATTCCCTTACATCACTATACGATGAGGTCACATTCCCTTACATCACTATACGATGAGGTCACATTCCCTTACATCACTATACGATGAGGTCACATTCCCTTACATCACTATACGATGAGGTCACATTCCCTTACATCACTATACGATGAGGCCACATTCCCTTACATCACTATACGATGAGGTCACATTCCCTTACATCACTATACGATGAGGTCATATTCCCTTACATCACTATATGATGAGGCCACATTCCCTTACATCACTATACGATGAGGTCACATTCCCTTACATCACTATACGATGAGGTCACATTCCCTTACATCACTATACGATGAGGTCACATTCCCTTACATCACTATACGATGAGGCCATATTCCCTTACATCACTATACGATGAGGTCACATTCCCTTACATCACTATACGATGAGGTCATATTCCCTTACATCACTATACGATGAGGCCACATTCCCTTACATCACTATACGATGAGGTCACATTCCCTTACATCACTATACGATGAGGTCACATTCCCTTACATCACTATACGATGAGGTCATATTCCCTTACATCACTATACGATGAGGCCACATTGCCTTACATCACTATACGATGAGGTCACATTCCCTTACATCACTATTCGATGAGGTCACATTGCCTTACATCACTATACGATGAGGTCACATTCCCTTACATCACTATTCGATGAGGTCACATTCCCTTACATCACTATTCGATGAGGTCACATTCCCTTACATCACTATACGATGAGGTCACATTCCCTTACATCACTATACGATGAGGTCACATTCCCTTACATCACTATGCGATGAGGTCACTGAGGTCACATTCCCTTACATCACTATATGATGAGGTAACATTCCCTTATATCACTATACGATGAGGTCACATTCCGCTACATCACTATACGATGAGGTCAAACTCCCTTACATCACTATCATCACTATACGATGAGGTCACATTCCATCACATCACTATAAAATAAGGTCACATTCTGTTACATCACTATACGATGAGGTCACATTCCCTTACATCACTATACGATGAGGTCACATTCCCTTACATCACTATACGATGAGGTCACATTCCCTTACATCACTATACGATGAGGTCACGTTCCCTTACATCACTATACGATGAGGTCACGTTCCCTTACATCACTATACGATGAGGTCACGTTCCCTTACATCACTATACGATGAGGTCACGTTCCCTTACATCACTATACGATGCGGCCACGTTACCTTACATCACTATACGATGGGGCCACGTTACCTTACATCACTATACGTTGGGGCCACGTTACCTTACATCACTATACGATGGGGCCACGTTACCTTACATCACTATACGTTGGGGCCACGTTACCTTACATCACTATACGATGGGGCCACGTTACCTTACATCACTATACGATGGGGCCACGTTACCTTACATCACTAAACGATGGGGCCACGTTACCTTACATCACTATACGATGGGGCCACGTTACCTTACATCACTATACGATGGGGCCACGTTACCTTACATTACTGTGCCCATATTGTCTCTATGGTAACTTAGCTGGACTGCTGGAGGGAAAAGAGCCAAATAAGTTAGGGTGGCATATATGCATATCACAAGTTTTATTATTTAAATTTGTTGAAGATTTTTGCATACAGATCAGCAATGGCGGTTTATATGCATAGTAATATTGTGTACAACACCATCAATAGGGAACTCAGTAACAATAATATTAATGGTACTAAAATCAGAGCATAAATCATCCAGTTTGGAATTTATACCATATCTGATTTTACCAGTTATTTTTGTGCAGTCTTTAAATGTTCATGGTAATTTAACAAGTCATAAATGATATACAGTTCGAGGCACATTAAACATGCTGCCTATAGATTTTTAACACATATTTATATGGAAGATGTTTCTGTCATGAATGTGTATATGGCGCTCATGATCCTGCAAAAGAATCTGAATATGTAAGAAAACCAACCATGCAGAGATCTCGTGGCCCGTCAAGACCATATTTCGAGTTTTTGCTGTCTGCACTCAGCAGAAGGTAAAAGTTAATTCTCTCCATGACAAAAGCAGATGCTTCAGTGTTTTTGAGGAATGGGCAGCTCATGACTATAGTTAAATTCCCCACTTTTAATGGCTTTACACTTTATTGTCATTATGCAAATATTAGCTGACAAAGCTTTCAATCTTGTATTTACTTTTAACAAAATGTGCATAGACGTTAATTGTTCTCCCAAGAGACTGGGATGGTCATTTTGCCTACAGCACTTTAGGCTGGGTTGACAATGAGATGGGTATACAGATAATTATCTGGACATTGTTACGTGCTCTGCATTTACAGTAGGTGCAGATATGTTTAGTTCCTATGTGAGTGGGTAAAATGTAGTAAAACAATCCCTACAATTCCCATAATGGAGGTCCCCTTCTAATCACTTTCTATGCAATAACAATGGTGATGGGATTAGGTTGAGATCGGTGTAGACTTGCTTAATACATTCATTTACTTGTAGTGTGGGTGTAAATAAGAACAAGTGAGTTCTGTCTCATCCCTATATGTAGATACCCTAATGAGTGCTGCAACTTGGATGATAGGATGAACTGCATTTAATATATTTGTTGACAGGTCCAGATTCTTATGAATAATGTTGACAGGTGCAATCACAGTATGTGGTCAAACTTTCAAATAGGTATTCTGCAGTAAGGACCCCAGCCATATGGGCAGTGCTTCTCATAGCCAATGTGTCTAGATATGTATCTATCCAAAGAGTTTACAGCTGGAATCCGACATGTGTTACAAATAGAGATGAGTGATCTTTTAAGTTTGGGGTTCGTATCGGACAGTTACTGTCCGGAGCTAAAAGCTGAACATGAACTTCTCCTGGAAGTTCGTTGCAATGTTCGAAGTTCCTAGGGAAGCCCGGGAGAGAATTTTCCAGATCCCAAGTTCCGGTACCCATTGTTTTCAATGGATTTTGGGTACAGTTCTGGGACCCGGACCAAACTTTGGACTAAAGTTTGGGTGAGGTGCCAGAACTCAAACTTTCACGGGTCCACACTTCTCTAATTACAGTGTATGAGTGTGCTGTGTGTGTCATTGACCTCTCCTCATGCTGTACCAGAGAGAGGGCTTGCGCAGTGGCACTTGGACCTTGATGCATTTAGGGGCACAAAAGCCACTCTCACACATACATGGATATGATAGAGTTGTTGCATTGGAACCCGAGAGCTTCCAGAGCCTCTTGTTAAGGACATTTAGAAAACCCCTTTAAACAGCAGTAGTATAAATGTTATTTTGGGGTTTTCCCATAGATGGTTGCATGGTGGAATGTCTTAGGGCTTCACATTTTTATCTCATGGAATGTGGTATGCCTGTGCTTATTTGTGTGTTTTCAGAAAACATGAAACGTTTTCTGGTTGTTATGTTTAGAATGCTGTATTTTGAACTGTCAGGCTCCAGCAAACCACTTCCTTCTTGTACGATGCACAAATCGAGCCATTTCCTTGTTGCAGGGTGCATAATGCTGACGTTAATGAAAATTTCTTCTTGTGCCATATGCCTATGAAGAACCTGGATGGTGTTCGCTTATTAATGTTTGTTGTAGTTTGCCCTATTTCGTTTACTTATGCCCTTTTCCTGTGCATTGTACTTTGTGTGTGTTTTTTTTTCTCAGAATACAGTACAATCATTTTGTATCAGTTGGTTAATAATCTCCTAGGACATGTTTAGGTTAGCTACTGTTTCTACAATTGCCAAGTAGAGAATTACAAGGTAGTAATTGGTGCAAGCACTTCCACATACCTAGAAAGAAAATTCCTTCTATCCTAAAAAGAATTTTGTCAACAATTGAATTTTAACATATCCCTCAGCACACTGTAACTTCATTGCTTATACACACCACACCAATGGCTTCCAGGTGCTGCTATTCTTTTTCACGTCATTGGAAGTTTTCCATAATATGTACTTCGTTTTATTTTAGGATTAGACATGAAAACTCACAGCCAAAAGTTGTTTTATAAGCATCATTAAATGAAAGCAAGATTATTATTAGAGAGCAGGAACATCCAAAAATGCTTTTCCAAATAGTATTATAAAGTCATATTATTTATAAATTCAGTATTTCCTAGTGCTATATGATATATAAGCCAATTACTGTCTGACACTCATTCTAGCTTTTTAATAATAAAGTGAAAAATATAACGATGCATCAATGACAACTTAAGTGACACAACCAACAAACAATTCGATACAGCTGGCTTAAAGAGTGACTGTCATTTTAACTTTTATTTCATAAATCAAAAGTACACGTGGAAATAAGCAACTTTGTAATATATCTTATCAGATAAATCTTCTTTCTCCACCAGGAGTTACAAATGTAGAGATTGGAGTGAGGGGGAGGAGCTCTGCCTCTAGCTCCTCCCACCTTTACTCTCTATAGTATCTTATCAGTAGGAACTGCCATCACCTATCTCACTCATGTACAAATCTGCTTTCATTGGATGCAGATTGTACCCATGCATTGGGAATTTTGATAATGAATAATCAGTTCAGGAGAAAAAAGTAAACTTCTCTGACAAGACATATTACAAAGTTTCTTATTTTCATGTGTACTATTGATTTATGAGCTAAAAACTAAATACATATGAGACTTGCAGATAGTAGTAAGATACATGCTTGCCAGCTTGATATTTTTACACATTTTGAGCCTCGATGACTTGTTAGTGAATGAGCCCTGGATTTCCCTAAAACATAATTAGCAGCTTGCAGGATTAGTAGTTTGATCTAAGGTTACCGTCACACTTAGCGATGCACCAGCGATCCCGACAATGATATGACCCGGTCAGGATCTCTGGTGCATCGCTAAGTGGTCGCTAGTGAGCTGCCAAACAGGCAGATCTCACCAGCGACATAGCAGCGGTCGGCGGTCGCTACTTACCTGTCAGACGAGGCGATGAAGACGTCCACGCGTCGCTCGTCGCCACAGCAGGAAGCTGACGACGAGAAATGGCCCAGGACATTCTCGCGCGATCAGCGATAACCAGCGGGGGAGCTGGTCGGAGGTAAGTATCACATGTAGCAATATCGCTAGCAATATCGCTGCTGCGTCACAAAACCAGCAATATCGCTATGTGTAACGGGCCCTTAACCCTGCATCCCTCCAGTGTTGCCTCTAGAGTGAACATGCCTTCTTCTAGTGGTTTACTTTAACCCCTTCATGACCCATGACGCCTACGTAGGCGTCATGAAAAGTCATGCCCAAACGACCCATGACGCCTACGTAGGCGTCATGCTATAAATCGCCCTCCTGCGGGTCGGGTGACCGGGGTCACTGAAAAGTCACCCGACCCGCACACAGAGGACACTCTATAGTTAATCCCAGGGGGCGTGGCTTAGCCCCCACGTGCCTACTATCGCTCTGATTGGCTGTTTCACTTTTAACAGCCAATCAGAGCAATTTGTAATATTTCACCAATGAAATTTGGTGAAATATTACAATCCAGCCGATGCTGCAATAGCATCGGACATGGCTGGACACCGACACCCGACCCCCCCCCCCCCCACACACAGACTGGCTGGGCCAATCGGCCCCTGCCACTGATGGACGGTGGCGATCGGTCGCCGCCGTCATCATCTGCTCCCCCTCCCCTTCCTATCGTTCCTCCCCACCTTCCGATTTCCCCCCCCCGGTACCTCCGATGTCCCATCGTGGCTCCCGGTGTCCCGACGTCCGGATGATGGGTGCCACCATCTTGCAAAATGGCGGGTGCATGCGCAGTGCGCCTGCCATTGTCCAAGATGGTGGCGCCCATGAATTTGCCGGCTGCCCGTTCATTTTTCATTTTGATCACTGTGATACACTCTCACAGTGATCAAAATGAAAAAAATGTAAATACACCCCCCGTTTATCACCCTCATAGCCAGGCACAAATAATAAAATTAAAAATATATATATTTTTTTTCCATTTCGGGTTAGAGTTGGAATTAGGGTTAGGGTTAGAGATAGGGTTAGGGTTGGAATTGGGGTTAGGGTTAAAATTAGGGTTTGAATTAGGGTTATGGTTGGAATTAGGGTTAGGGCTAGAATTAGGGTTAAGATTAAGGTTAGGGGTGGGTTGGGGTTGGGATTAGGGTAAGGCTTGTGGTTAGGGTTAGAGTTGGGATTAGGTTTAGCGGTGTGTTGGGGTTAGGGTTGTGGTTAGGGTTATGATTGGGTTGGGTTAGATTTAGGGGTGTATTGGGGTTAGAGTTGGAATGGAGGGGTTTCGACTGTTTAGGCACATCACGGGGTCTCCCAACGCGACATGGCGCCATGATTTATTCCAGTCAATTTTGCGTTCAAAATGTCAAACAGCACTCCCTCCATTCCGAGCCCCGATGTGTGCCCAAACAGTGGTCCTCCCCACATATGGGGTACCAGCATACTCAGGACAAACTGGACAACTACTTTTGGGGTCGAATTTATCCTGTTACCCTTGTAAAAATAAAAAATTGTGGGCTAAAAAATCATTTTTTGAGGGGAAAAAAAAGATTTTTTATTTTTACGGGTCTGTTATAAACTTCTGTGAAGCACTTGGGGGTTCAAAGTGCTCAACACACATCTAGATAAGTTCCTTAGGTGGTCTAGTTTCCAAAATGCGGTCACTTGTGGGGGGTTTCCACTGTTTAGGCACATCAGAGGCTCTGCAAACGTAACATGACGCCCGCAGACCATTCCATTAAGTTGGTATTTCAAAACATTACTACTTCCCCTCCGAGCCCCGACGTGTGCCCAGACAGTGGTCCCCCCCCCCCCCCCCACATATGGGGTACCAGCATACTCAGGACAAACTGGACAACAACTTTTGGGGTCCAATTTATCCTGTTACCATTGTAAAAATAAAAAGTAGCGGGCTAGAAAATCATTTTTTGAGGACAAAAAAATATTTTTATTTTCACGGCTCTGTGTTATACACTTCTGTAAAGCACCTGGGGGTTCAAAGTGCTCACTATGCATATAGATAAGTTCCTTAGGGGGGTCTAGTTTCCAAAATGGGGTGATTTGTGGGGGAGCTCCAAAGTGTAGGCAGACAGGGCCTCTCCAAACACGACATGGTGTCCGCTTACGATTGGAGCTAATTTTCCATTCAAAAAGTCAAATGGCGCTCCTTCCCTTCTGAGCCCTGCCGTGTGCCCAAACAGTGGTTCCCCCCCCCCACATATGGGGTACCAGAGTACTCAGGACAAACTGAACAACAACTTTAGGGGTCCAATTTATCCTGTTACCCTTGTGAAAATTAAAAATAGTGGGCTAAAAAATCATTTTTGAGGAAAAAAATTTTTTTTATTTTCATGACTCTGGGTTTATAAACTTCTGTGAAGCACTTGGGGGTTCAAAGTGCTCACTACACATCTAGATAAGCTCCTTGGCGGGTCTAGTTTACAAAATTGGGTCACTTGTGGGGGGTTTCTACTGTTTAGGCACATCAGGGACTCTGCAAACGCAACATGATGCCCGCAGAACATTCCATCAGTCTGCATTCCAAAATCGCGCTCCTTCGCTTCTGAGCTCTCCCATGCGCCCAAACAGTGGTTCCCCCCCCACATATGTGGTACCAGCGTACTCAGGACAAATTGCACAACAACTTTTGTGGTCCAATTTCTCCTGTTAGCCTTGTGAAAATAAAAAATAACGGTCTAAAATATCATTTTTGAGGAAAAAAATGATTTTTTTATTTTCACTGCTCTGCATTATAATCTTCTGTGAAGCACTTGTGGGTTCAAAGTGCTCACCATACATCTAGATAAGTTCCTTGTGGGGTCTAGTTTCCAAAATGGGGTCACTTGTGGGGGAGCTCCAATGTTTAGGTACACAGGGGCTCTCCAAACACGACATGGTGTCCGCTAACGATTGGAGCTAATTTTCCATTCAAAAAGTCAAATGGTGCTCCTTTCTTCCGGGCCCTGCCATGCACCCAAACAGTGGTTTATGACCACATATGAGGTATTGGTGTACTCAGGAGAAATTTCCCAACAAATTTTAGGATCCATTTTATCCTGTTGCCCATGTGAAAATGAAAAAACTGAGGTTAAAAGAACTTTTTTGTGAAAAAAAAGTCCTTTTTTTTACGGATCAATTTGTGAAGCACCTGGGGGTTCAAAGTGCTCACTATGCATCTAGATAAGTTCCTTGGGGGGGTCTAGTTTCCAAAATGGGGTCACTTGTGGGGGAGCTCCAACGTTTAGGCACACAGGGACTCTCCAAACTCGACATGGCAACCGCTAAATATTCCAGCATATTTTCCAAAAAGTCAAATGGTGCTCCTTCCTTTCCGGGCCCTGTTGTGCGCCCAAACAGTAGTTTATAACCACATATGAGGTATCGGTGTACTCAGGGGAAATTGCCCAAAAAATTTTAGGGTCCATTTTATCCTGTTACCCATGTGAAAGTGAAAAAATTGATGCTAAAAGAAAATTTTTGTTGGAAAAATTAAAATGTCCATTTTTTTCCTTCTACATTGCTTTAGTTGCTGTGAAGCACCTGAAGGGTTAATAATCTTCTTGAATGTAGTTTTGAGTAGCTTGAGGGGTGCAGTTTTTAGAATGGTGTCACTTTTGGGTATTTTCTGCCATATAGACCCCTCAAAGTGACTTCAAATGTGAGGTGGTCCCTAAAAAAAAAAATGGATTTGTAAGTTTTGTTGTAAAAATGAGAAATCGCTGGTCAACTTTTAACCCTTATAACTTCCTAACAAAAAAAAAATTTGTTTCCAAAATTATTCTGATGTAAAGTAGACATGTGGGAAATGTTATTTATTAACTATTTTTTGTCACATAACTCTCTGGTTTGACGGAATAAAAATTCAAAATGTGAAAATTGCAAAATTTTCGCCAAATTTCCGTTTTTTTCACAAATAAATGCAAACATTATCGACCTAAATTTACCACTACCATGAAGCCCAATATGTCACAAAAAAAACAATCTCAGAATCGCTAGGATCTGTTGAAGCGTTCCTGAGTTATTACCTCATAAAGGGACACTGGTCAGAATTGCAAAAAATGGCCAGATCATTAAGGTCAAAATAGGCTGGGTCATGAAGGAGTTAAATGCGGGGTCTTTGTTTCTCCACTTAAGTAACCTGACAAGCTTCACTTTTTGCTGTAGAAAGTTTGACATCACATTTCCAGTTTTTACACATTTTTTTTCTTTTGATTCTACAGGATGTGCGTGTAACCAGTATTTCAATTACAAAAAATCAACACTAACATACTCTTACAAAAAAATACAGCTTGATTTTAGTTGCTAAACTCCAAAATGATGATTACTTTGTAGAAAATAACACTAAGCATTTTGATGAGGATTTCCTACAGTATTATGTTCTGATATGTTATAGGGTAAGCGCTTGTGTTCAGTGGTTTCCTTGACTCTTATTAATTGCAGTGTTGTGACTGCCTATTATCATTGTGACAGGGTCACTGGCACTGTATATGAGGGGAGATATGTGTCACGAAGATTGCCTTCTTCCATGATCTAGAAATCCATAAGTTTCTCTTCAGCATGCTAGGTGCTGAAGGGGTTAATCAGCCATGTTATGGGACGGGTGAGTAGGTAAGAGATGGGCAGGATGTCTACTCACCATATCTCCACCACAAGGGTGTGGCTGGGATGTTAAATGTACAGCCACTGTTTTTTATTCTGTGTGTTGTGTTTGGAGAGGAAAGATTCCAAACGTTGCTTCAGGAGGAGCTGAGGACTATATGTGTTACCTGTGGGATAATCTCACAGGAAAAGGACTCTTTTGAACTTTATCTTTGTTTTGTTTTGCCATTAGGCCAGAAAGGCAACGTTTTTCTTTATTCAACCCTGCTACAGTTTATGCTGTGCTTTAATAAAGCAGCAGATGATTTACCACAAAAGGCATACCTGAGTTTACCTTTGCAAGCCGCTGAGTGAGTCAACCCCTCACAATGTGCATAGGCAAAAAGCTGGTAGGTAGTCGGAAGAAGACACATCAGAACTGGTACAACACTGTCATAAACATAGTAACATAGTTTTGAAGGCTGAAGGAAGACCTTATGTCCATCTAGTTCAGCCTATTTTTAGTGCAGCTGTTCTGCTTTGTTGATAATGGGGAAGGCAAAAAACCCACAGAGTAGAAGCCAATTTTCTCCATAGGGAAAAAAATTCCTTCCCCTAAGCTGGGTCAACCATCTACCTATAATATTCTGTTATTCGTAACCTTCTATACTGTTACTCACAAGAAAAGCATCCATTCCTTTCTTAAATTCATTCAGTGAGTTGGCCATCACCACTTCCTCAGGAAGAGAATTCCAGAGCCTCACTGCTCTTACCGTGAAGAACCCTCTTCTATGCTGGTGCAGAAATTGTCTTTCCTCCAAACGAAGAGAATGCCCCCTTGTTCTTGTCAGGCTGAGTTCACACGTGGCGTTTTTTTCGCGTTTCCGCGGCGGTTTTAACCGCGCGATTTTGCCGTGAAAAATAAGCATCCCATGCATTCCTATGGGATTCCGCAATGCTGTGCTAATGCTGCGGTTTATACCGCGGCGGAATCGCTTCGCGGTAAAAACCGCAGCATGCTCATTAATTTGCGGAATCGCGGCGTTCCCGCACCCATAGGAATGCATTGTTCCGCTTATTTCCCGCATGTGGCTGTGCACACCATGCGGAAAGTAAGCAGAACAATTGCGGATGGTACCCACTGTCCGGAGGAGAGGAGACTGTCCTCCAGGCTGTGGGCACCATATCCCTGTAAAAAAAAGAATTTAAAATAAAAAATATTGTTATTCTCACCCTCCAACGTCCCGCGCAGCCTTCCCGCTTCTCTTCACGCTCTCGTTCCCAGTAAGCCTTTGCGAAAATACTCGCGATGACGTCCCTTCTTGCGGGACTGACGTAATCGCGGACATTTTCGCAAAGGATTACTGGGAACGGATGCGCGGGACGTCGGAGGGTGAGAATAACACCGTTTTTTTTTTTTGTTTGTTTTTTTTTACATTCTATCTTTTACTACTGATACCGCATAGGCGGCCTCAGTAGTAAAAAGTTGGTCACACTCGTCAAACACTATGTTTGACGAGTGTGACCAACCTGTCAATCAGTTCTCCAAGCGATGCTACAGATCGCTTGGAAAACGCTAGCATTCTGCAAGCTAATTACGCTTGCAAAATGCTAGCTTTTCCGCGGGAATTTAAAATGCGATTTTTCCCGCGGACTGGAATTCCGGAATTCTCGCGGTAATTTCCGCGAGAGTTCCGGTACGTGTGCACTTAGCCTCACAGTCCTTGGTACAAACAGTTCATTGGAGAGATCTCTGTATTGTCCAATGATATACTTGTACATATATATTAGGTCTCCCCTAAGTCTTCTCTTTTCTAGAGTAAATAGACCTAATTTTGATAACCTTTCTGGGTATTGTAGTGAACCAACTCCATTTATCAATTTAGTAGCCCGCCTTTGAACCCTTTTAAGTTCAGTAATGTCTTTCTTGAGCACCGGTGTCCAAAATTGCACACAATACTCCAAGTGAGTATTTGTACAGAGGGAGAATTATGTTTTCATCTCGTGTCCCCAGATCTCTTCTAATGCATCCCATGACCCTATTTGCTTTGGTGGCAGCTGCCTGACACTGGGCACTCCAATTTAGCTTCTTATTGACTAAGATGCCTAAGGCTGTGTTCCCACGATGCGATTTTTAAGCGTTTTTACAGCGATTTTCGGGGCGAAAGTGTTTAAAAGTCTTGTACAAAACGCACCCCATGCATTCCTATGGCATTCCGCACATGCTGTGCTAATGCTGCGCTTTTTTCCGCGGCGGAATGCATCGCAGAAAAAATCGCAGCATGCTCATTCTTTTGTGTGGAATCGCAAAGAATTGCCGCGATTCCGCACCCAAAGGAATGCATGAGAATCGCTTACTTCCCGCATGTGGCTATGCCCACCATGATGTGCGAAGTTAAGCGTCTCATGTGCAGTTGGTACCCACGGTGTGGAGGAGAGGAGACTGTCCTCCAGGCCCTGGGTACCATACCCCTGTAAAAAAAAAAAAGGATAAAAAATAAAAAATCGGGGTATATTTACCTTCCGACGTCCCGCGCTGCCTTCCCGGGCCTCAGCGTTCCCATTAATGCCTTGCGGCAAGGTCCTGTGATGACATAGTCTCGCGTGACTCTAGCGGTCTCGTGAGATCGCTATAGCAACACGAGACCAATGTCATCACAGGTCTCGCAAGGCATCGCCGGGAACGTCGCTGAGACTGCGCGGAACGTCGGAAGGTAAATATACCCCGATTGTTGTGTTTTTTGTTTTTTTTTTTAATAATTTTTTACATTCTTTCTTTTACTATTGAGGCCGCATAGGCGGCCTCAATAGTAAAAACCTGGTCACACTTGTCAAACACTATGTTTGACGAGTGTGACCAACCTGTCAATCACATTCCAAGCGATGCTTGGAAAGTGCTTGAATATCGCACGCGAAAATCGCGGCAAAATCGCGAACATAATCGTGGTAAAATCGCACAGAATAAAACGTGCGATTTCTGTGAAGGAGTCCGGTTTTCAGTGTCCGGATTTAAACGCAACGTCGGCACATAGCCTAAGTCTTTTTCCATGTCTGATTTCCCCAGCACAACTTGTGCAGGGCCCAACTAGAGGGACAGCCCTTCTGGACTTAATTTTAGCAACAGGCCAGATAGAATAACAGAAGTACGAGTCGATGGGCACCTATGGAACAGTGCCCACAATATAATACATTTCCACTTGTCCTTCAGTAAGGTGCCCTGGAAGGGGGTTACAAAAATGCTGAATTTCAGGAAAGCAAAGTTTGATCAGTTTAGAGAGGACCTTCGCCGAATTGATTGGGACAATGTCCTCAAAAATAGGAACACAGAAAATAAATGGGAAATATTTAAATCAGTTTTACACACCCACTGCGACCTAGCCATACCGTACAGAAATAAAAGGGCTAGGAACAGGAGAACACCAATGTGGCTAAATAAGGATGTAAAAAGGGCAATAAATAACAAGAGCAAGGCATTTAAGAAGCTAAAGGCAATGAAGAAACATTAAAAAGTTATAGAGAAAAAAATAACGTGTAAAAAAACAAATACATTTAGCAAAAGTGGAAACCGAGAGACTCATTGCTAAGGAAAGTAAAACAAACCCCAAACTATTCTTTAACTATATAAACAGTAAAATGATTAAAATTGATGGTGTCGGCCCTTTAAAGAACAATGAGGGTGAAATCATAGAGAGCGATGTGGGAAAAGCAAATGTTTCAAATACTTTTTTCTCAACAGTGTTCACACAGGAAAAGGATTTGCCAGGGGAAATGCAGAGTGATAATGTAAATTCCCCATTAAGTATTACCTGCCTAACCCAGGAAGAAGTGCAGAACCGCCTTAGTAAGATTAAAATTGACAAATCACCAGGCCCTGATGGCATTCACCCTCGGGAATTAAGGGACTTAAGTAATGTGATAGACAGGCCTCTATTCTTTATATTTAAGAAACAGGGTCTTAAAGCCAATTACTTTAGATTATTATCTGGCCAACCTGCCAATTTCTCTGGGATCGTTCAACATTCGAATGTTAGACCTTTCCTTCAACGTCAGTTGGATTTCAACATGGCCGATCTTTTCACTTTTCAGCGACATGTATCTCTGCCTGAGTTGTCTGGCAGTGACTTGCTCCCTTCTCCTTATTGAGAACACATGCACTCTCAACTGAGCTGAACATGCAAATGTTTGTAGGAGTCGAAGGGAATAGCTGTTGGCTGACAGCTATCTAAAGTATTATCATTTCTTTTTAGAGCACCATTGATTCTATACTGCTGTACATGAGAAGGGGTTACATACAGGATGCAAATATAAATTACAGTGAACAAACTAAGGCCGGTTTCACATTTGCGCACGGCCGTCGCTAAGCCCCTCCCCATCCCTGCTCCCTGCCCGCCCCATCCGGTCATCGCCGCCTACTAGTGCACATGGACGCTTGCAATCTGCGCACCCTATCTTTAGCATAGGGTGCGCAGATCGTGCGCTGGCCATGCGCTAGCAGGATTTTGCCGTGCGCGCTTTTGAAGGTGCGGCGTGCATGCCGAAATGCAACATGCTGCGTTCGGCGCACACGGGCGCACCTTCAAAAGTGCGCAGCGCACGGCAAAATCCTGCTAGCGCACGGCCAGCGCACGATCTGCGCACCCTATGCTAAAGATAGGGTGCGCAGATCGCAAGCGTCTATGTGCGCTAGTAGGCGGCGATGATCGGATGGGGCGGAAAGGGAGCCGAGAGGGGGCGGGGCTTAGCGGCGGCCGTGTGCAGGCCGTCGCTGCGCTATAAAGCGCAAATGTGAAACCGGCCTAACAATGACTACATAATACAGAAGGGAGAGTGCACTGCCCTTGTGGGCTTACCTTCAACAGGACAATGGGGAAGGAGACAGGTGATGTTGTGGCTGTGGGTTCATTGCAGGCAGTAAGCTTTCTTGAAGAGATGGGTTTTCAAGTTCCATCTGAAAATATGGTGGATAATCAGTTGTGTTGATGCACAGAATGCCAGAGGATGGGGGATACATGGGAAAAGTTTTGGAGGCGATCAAGGGAGAAAAAAACAAATGTACGGGAGAGAAGAAGGCTTTGTAAGGACTAAAGATTATGTAAAGGAAGATGTTTGGAGATATATGCTTGTATAAGCTTTGTAGTTCATTGTTAGCAGTATGAACTGGATACCTTGGGGAATTGTGAGCCAATGAAGGGATAAGGGATTTGCAGAGAGGAGAAGCATAGGACAGAGCTTAGAGCAGGATTAATCGGGCAGCATGGTCTTGGGAAGTATGCGACTGTTACCAGAAAAGCCACAGAGGAGGACATTGCAGCAAACTATACAGCCAGCTTTATGCATAGAAAAAATGGAGGGCACCACTAACACACCATGAGTTTATATTGAGGAACAAGAGGGTTCACCAGGGTATGTAAAAGACAATAGGTAAAAATGGAAAGCAGAGATCATACCCATAACAAGGGAACACCTCAATTGCACAAAAATGTAGTGATACATAAAGATCAAATTTTATTAATAATCATACAAGGAAATATACATGACAAAACCGAAACACATATAAAAATGTGCAATTTTAATAGGTTTTTATGTGTGTTTCGGTTTTGTCATGTATGATTGTATGATTATTAATAACATTTGATCTTTATGTATCACTACATTTTTGTGCAATTGAGGTGTTCCCTTGTTATGGGTATGATCTCTGCTTTCCATTTTTACCTATACAGCCAGCTTTAGACTATGTGCCCACGTAGCGTTTTTCATGCAGAATATTCCTGAGCGGAAACACACACCCTCTTCCCGGGAAAACGCATGCATTTTAGGAAGCGCTTTTGTAAGCGTTTTTTACCCTTTTGTTAAGCGTTTTAGCATGCGTATTCATATGCGCTTTTGCAATACAATAGAATGTATGTGGAAACACGTGCGTTTCCGCCAAAATAATGAACACGCTGCATTTTTTTCCACTTAACATTTCCATAGCGGAAAAAAACGCACCATTAGCACAACATGTATGGATTCAATTATGTTTCCATGGGATGCTTTTCTTAAGCGTTTCCGCAGCAGAAACGCGCGTCTAAAAGCGCTGCGGAAACGCTTAAACGCAACGTGGGCACACAGCCTTAATGTTCCAATACACCTTAGGTAGCTGTATGTCAAACGCTCATCTCTCCAGACTTCCCTTACATATATGTATGCTCTGCCTGACTGTGCACGCTTATGTTTTTAATGGGGGAGTTAATGCTACAGCTTTGGATACATTATGACTTATGCTGCAAACTCATCATAGCCTGTTATGACCCATGATTTAACACTGAAGTGCCTGGCATAATGGGAGCACACCACAAGACATGTCCTAGGGCATGTTGGAGCTGACTACCACTTGACATTGATACTGTGGCAATTTTCAGCTCTGATCCTCGCTCTTGGTTGACAAGTGGTAACATCCCTGTAAAATGTCAGTGTTCTTTGCCTATTGATATGTACTTTAATGATTATCAGATTATCATTTTGTTTCCTTTATGATGTCTTTTGATAAGTTTAAAAAAGACCATATAAAATATTTGTGGAATGTTAGGTTGGAATAATTACGTGTTGTCATTCTAGATTGAACAATAGCAGATAATTTATAGATAAGAACTTAAAAGACCTCTTGATTTGTTGCTGGAGTGCAATGACAGATACGCACTCCTGTCCATACAAAAACAGACTTGTTCATCTCCTCCACATGTTCATCAGTAGCAAAACAAAGTGGTGAACTTTTGTTACTGGATGAAAGCTTTGGGAATGCTGGCAGTGATGACTTGTGTTATCACAGGCCATCCGGTAACTCTTTGTAGCTCATCCAGTGCTGCAGATTATCAGCTGTCAGATGTACCTACCTGGAAGAGGCTAGCATGGGAGCAGCCTTACGTTCCTGGGAAAATATTATTTCTGCAAACAAGGAATCCTGCAAATCACAAGCCACTGAAATCACCTCGTCCTGCACATGGGCTTCGGATTTGTCTCTGTTTATATTGGCCTTGTGGCTTCGTGCAGGAAAAATGGGATTTGTAATTTTGCTTGTAAGACTTGTGATAAACGTGGATGGCGTGTCATTAAATCTTATACACCTGGTAATTGTTGTTTGGATTTGGTTTTTTCCCTTTGCAAAAATGTCTCTGTAAAAAAGTACAAAAAAGGGGACAAAGTTGATGAATGCAGTGCTGCTTAGAGCAACATGTACAATGTTACAGCTTGTTGTTGCTATGCAATGATTATATTGCCCACTCATCAATTGGAAACTCCTTTGTTACCATTGCTCTTGTGGAAAACGGCAATTTGGTATTCAGCATCAAGGACTAATATACCAAAAAGGAAACCTAAAAAAGGTATGGAAAAGCGGATATGCTGCGCTGCTGGCGCCTCGATAAACAAAGAACCAACAAATAAAGTACCACTCTGCAGCGCTATAGCATGCAAACATGAAATATATGAAATTTAAATTGCATTACTGCTGTAGAAAATTATAATAATTGGTGTTTTGATATTTATATAAATAGACAAAAGTCTAGAAAACATGTCCACGAGACACCAGCACGCATACACATACACATACCTTTCATCATTGGATTTGCCAACCAACAGAACAGCATCAGCTGGATTCTTTCCAAGGGCCTTCAAAAAGTTGTGCTTTTTCAAATACCTCCAATAAGAAATGTATAAGGCTATGTGCACAAGTTGCGGAATAGCTGCGGAAATTTCCGCGGGAATTCTGCAACTCTCTGCCGCGGGAAATACGCTAGAATTTTGCATGCGTATTTCCTGCGTTTTAACTAGCATTTTGCAAGTGTAATTAGCTTGCAGAATGCTAGCGTTTTCCAAGCGATCTGTAGGATCGCTTGGAAAACTGATTGACAGGTTGGTCACACTCGTCAAACATAGTGTTTGACGAGTGTGACCAACTTTTTACTATTGAGGCTGCCTATGCAGCATCAGTAGTAAAAAGATATAAAGTTAAAAATAATTTTTAAAAAAATGGTGTTTTTCTCACCTTCCGGCATCCCGTGCAGCGTTCTCGATCCTCGCGATGCTCCAGGCAACTCCCGCTCCCAGTGATGCCTGGTGACAATGACCTTTGACGTAGTGGTCTCGCGAGACCGCGACTTCATCAAAGGTCATTGTCGCAAGGCATCACTGGGAACGGGACTTTCCGGGGGCATCGCTGAGGCCTGGGAACGCTGCGTGGGGCGCCGGAAGGTGAGAATAACACCATTTTTTATTTTAATTCTTTTTTTTTTTTTTTTTTCTAACAGGGATTATGGTACCCAGAGCCTGGAGGAGAATCTCCTCTCCTCCAGACCATGGGTACCATACGCACATTTTCCGCTTACTTTGCACATGGTGGGCTTAGCCACATGCGGAAAATAAGCGGAACAATGCTTTCCTATGTGTGCGGAATTCCTGCGATTCTGCACAAAGAATGGGCATGCTGTGTATTTTTCCGCGATGCAATTTTGCCGCAGAAAAATATGCAGCATTAGCACAGCATGTGCGGAATTCCATTGAATACAATGGCTTGCTTATTTTATACGTTTTTGCAGCATTTTCGCAGCAACAAAACGCTGCAAAACACATAAAATCCGCAGGAATTCCGGACGTGTGCACAGCCTTATAGTTTTTCTGATTCACTGTGTCTCATGTGCAGGCATGCACTAGCTAACTTTCACTATCAGTGGTCATAACCATGGATACCTAAGGTCGTGCAATACCTGCATATGAGGAAAGAGACATAGCGCATCTGAAAAACTATGCTACATTTCTAATTGGAGGTATTTGCTAATATTATTATTATTACATGTACTACATATTGGGATGGGCTCTTAGAGATGGGAATACCCCTTTAATGGGCCCATATATTGTTCTTGCAGAGGATAACTGCTGTTTGTGTCTGCCCCTGATATGAGCATATATTTGTGGCTCGACAAGCTTTACTTGGTAAACAGGGCACCAGTCTTTTACCTTCTAAAGTGAAACAACCTTTGCAGTTGCTGAAAAGGAACCTGTCAGCTCTTAAATGTTGTGCAATCTGTGACATGTCCAGGAGCAGAAGAAGTTGAACAGATTTAAACTTTTGTTTGGAAAGATGCAGAACTTGGATTTTAGTCATTGAAATGCATGCTTATTCTGGTCTTAGTGGTAAAGCGAGTGGTGGAAATACGTGGATGAACGCTACACTATATGGGCAAAAATATTGGGACATCTACATACACATTATGGTTATGTTCACACACAACATGTTTGCAGCCTTTTTTTTTCTACATCCAAAACCTGCTATTTTGGCAGTAATAACTTTGTGTTCAAAATGCAAGTTTTGTCTTTTTGCTCCTTTCTTTTTAATTGCAGTTATACTGTGTTTTTTGGATGTGGGTTACAAGTTTGTTTTTCCTACAACCTGTCAGGGTCCTGACAGCGCCGGCGTACAGCCTCCACTAAGCAGGGACTCACCCGCACCATAGGGACCCCTGGGGACAAGAACAGCCGGAAAATAAAGATGCACAGGACCTGAGTGTAGAAGTTTAGCAAGCCGGCACAGGACCTACGGTCATGTGACTGCAAGGGGGCGGGGCTTAGCGTCCTGCTTTCAGAGAAGGTAGAAAACTCAGTCGGGCAAAGCGGAGGTCATGCACAATACAGGCAAGCGAGGTACAGGAGGGATAAACAGATGGGAGGTCAGACAAAGCCAAAGGTCATGCACAAGATATCAGTAAACTACCAGGGATGAGACAGAATGGATAGTCAGGGCCAAGCAGAGATCAAAACCAAACAGACGTAGAAGGTACCAAGCAGAATCCAAAGCAATATCCAGAGAAAAGACAGAGTCATACACAGAGAATCATGCAACCAGAACACAGCACTAACACACTCAGGGGTCACCACACAATGCCAAGGGCGAAAGTATAACTGACGGGGGATGGGAGCTTCCTGAGGCTATAAGAAGCCTCCCAGAAAAAATGAGAGGCCACCATAATAGGTCCCAGGTGTGCAGGTGAGAGTCTGCACTGAAATCAGAACATTAATCCCAGAAGTGCCGGTCAGCCAGCACTGGTATCATGACACAACCATGTTCAATATTTAGTAGGACCACCTTTCACTGCAATTATTGCTGCAAGTCTTGTGGGGTATGTCCTTATCAGCTTTGCACATCTAGAGGCTAACATTTTTTTCCCCATTCTTTGCAAACAACTGCAGCTCAGTGAGACTAGATGGAGAGTTTATGTGAACAAAAATTTTCAAGTCTTGGCCACAGATTCTCAATGGAATTTAGGTCTGGTCTGTGATGGGACTATTCAAACACATGAATATTATGTGAGCTAAAATATTCCATGGTAGCTCTGGAAATATGTTTTTCATTGTTTAACTGGAAGGTGAACCTACAGTACACCCCAGTCTCAAGTCTTTTGCAACCTCTAACAGGTATTCCCTCAGGATTGCCCTTTATTTAGCTCCATCCATCTTCCCATCAACTCTGACCAGCTTCCCTATCCCTGCTGAAGAAACACTTCATTACAGCATGATTCTTCTACCACCATGGTTAACGGTGGGGATGGTGTTTTCAGGATGATGTGCAGTGTTAGTTTTTCATCACATATAGCATTTTGCATTTAGCCCCACAAGTTATACTTTGGTCTCATCTGACCAGAGCACCTTTTTTGATGTGCTGGCTGTGTCCCCTGCATGTTCCTTGGTTTTCATTATTCTGCTTGATCCCTAATGATCTCAAACAATCTGCTGAGGCCTTCATAGAACAGCTGTAGTTATACTGAGAATAAATTACACTCAATTTACTAATTCTGTGACTTCTGGAGGCAATTGGCAACTCAGGCTTTTATTTATGGCTATCAAACTACAGGGGGCTGAATACAAATAATTCATTTTCAGATTAATATTTTTAAAATATTTAGAAAACCATGTATCATTTCCTTGGTATATGACACAAAATTCCAATAAAATACATTTAAGTTTATGGGTCTAGCGTGAAAGTTCACTGCCTATGAATATTTTTCAAGGCATTGTATACTCATACATACAAATGCACATACATTTGTGGAAAAATATTCATTACAACTTGTATTTTATTTATTAAAGTCACTGATAGTTGTGAAATGCCAGTCAAGTGGGTGGTCCTAATCAGTGATTGCCATCTACCTTGGTATGCACACTAATACAGTTATGCTGGTTTATTATTTTTATAGCACACAAGGGCTATATTTCATGCTATTGAAAGGGGCGGAAAACTCCTTTCATATTGGAGACATTGTTAAGTCCCCACCAGTTAATAATGTACTAATGGGTTTCTTACAAAGTAAAAATGTGAAAAGCTCCATTTACAAAATCAGGTAGGCATATCCCCTGTGCTTTCCACTGTTTCTGTGCATTTCTTAACATGTCTGCTGAGAAAAGATAACATAGTTGATAAGAACAAGCTTTTCAACATATATACTGGTGATAATAGAAGGAGGAAGTTACAGATGGTTCACACACCAAATCATTAGACAGTTAGGTGAAATGTATTTCCAAAAAGAAAACAATAGCAGCTAAATGTTTAACTTTTATGCCAAATGTGCTAGTAATGGTTTTACTGCAATGTCAAGGCTGTCATTCAACTGAGAGCACATCCAAGGATGCCTATGTAGAAGTGAGTAAACCATCAATTGTGTCATATCCAGAGGCGTTCAAGCTGAGCCATTATTAGAAAAGTGAGAGAGGCAAGGATTGGGAAATACATTATATTCTGCTCATGAGGATGAATGATAAAACTACAGTGACTGGAGCATGAGCACAAGAAGCAAAAGACATTATGTATGGACCCAAAGTGCAGAACATAGGAAAATGAGCCATTACTGTAACAGCTAATCACAACTGGAATTTGTGTTTACAGGATTTTCCATATGTTCAGTTTTCATATATAAAAAGTATAATTTTAGATTCTGATGTCATTTCCCGTCAGTCAGTCCAATCACTGGCTTTAATTCCTCTGTTCAGGTCATTAAATAAAAACCATCCTGAAACCTCCAAATGCGTGAACGCTGGTCATTGGACTCGAGACCCCCCTGCTTCCACCATAGTTATGCTCCTGGTACTAATGGTGATGTGCATTTGTGCATCTGTTATCCCAATGATCACCCCTCCATGTGTAGATTAATAACACATTACAACCAACCAGTATGGCCCCAATTCATAATTTGCATTTTTTTAAGTGACTATTCTTTTTTTTTTTTTTGTCTTGTGGTATTTGTTGTTTTTTTCATTAAAATTCTTCAATATTCTAAACACAGGTTGATGACTTTTGCTTAAACTGAAATATGCTCTTTTTTTGTCTCTTACTTTTTTGCGCCTTTTTACAGCAAGCTACAGTACAAAAAAAGAAAAGGAAGGAGCATTACAGTAATAAGCACATCAATCTGAAACTATAATAATTTTGTTGAAACATTTATATGCACAAATTAAAATGAATTAAAATCAAAGATAGCCAAATATACTGCCATCCAAAGAAGAAAATTGATAATTTAATAAATACTGTAATATAACATTTTCTTTTGTTTTTTTTTGCACTGTAGTTTGGCTTACTAATATAGCACCCATGTATACCTTACTTTGGCTGTGCATCCTCATAATTTTTACTGCAAACTGTTGCATCATACTTTAAAATGTTAAACATGTTAGTTTCCAATCATTTGAAAATAAAATGAGACAGATTTTTTACCCCAGTGGGGTCCCGGAGAACAATTGCACAAAAATTTGCAACATTTCAAGAAGTCGCAAAAGATGAATTACCGTAAGTTAAAACATCTGGATAAGGAAAACCACATACACGTTGTCAGTCCAAAAAAACAAATATGAAACCAAGTAAAGTTACCTCAAAAAAGTTTAAAACCATGAATACGATACAAATAATTCACTAATAGAACCATTTTTATTCCAAGGTGCAAAGACAGTGATAAATATTACAGTACTCATTCTTTGCAAACTTTTCGTGATGGTTCCTCATCAGAAAAAAACTAGAAAATGAAAGTCCAGATTGGTACTTGGGCCACAATAATTTGTAGATGGTGCAAAGTCTACAATTATGCTTGATGTCACATGCTTTGTCATTCTAGCAATAATAGGAAAGGATCACTTAGCCCACAATTAACAGCTATATGCTTACAGAAGTCTTTCAGAATGTAGTTCTCAGTAGTTAAGGTTTTAGTTTTGTAATCTCCAGATTGCACAGCTTATAGGGATCAATGGTCACGGGTTAAAGGAGAGAAGTTGGACACAGAGGCTCCAGGACCTAGCTTGACATTGCCAGTTGCGCTGTCAAACACAGGATTACAAATGCCTGGGAAAAGTATGTCCTTACGTCTGTTGATGATAATCTTTACTTTTATATAGCGCTAACTTATTCCGCAGCGCTTTACAGTTTGCACACATTATCATCACTGTCACCGATGGGGCTCACAATCTTAATTCCCTATCAGTATGTCTTTGGAATGTGGGAGGAAACCCACGCAAACACAGGGAAAACATACAAACTCCTTGCAGATGTTGTCCTTGGTGGGATTCGAACCCAGGACTCCAGCGCTGCAAGGCTGCAGTGCTAACCACTTTGCCACCATGCATATGTGATTGTTTAATTTTAAGAGGATACCATTGTGGTACTATTTGGACATGTGGTAGGGTTTTTTGCCTCCCGAAGCTACTTTTTTGTAGCTATTTTTAAGGAAATCTATCATATGATTCATGCCCCCCAAACTGTAGGCGTCATGAATCAAGGCCTGGCTGCACAATTGTAGACAGGTATATTTTTCTCTGAAATGCTCGGGTTTCAGGGAGAATATACTTTAAAGTTCCAGCTGAGAACTGTAGCCGAAAAACTATGCTAGTCTGGCTTTACCCCAGGCTGACTTCTCCCAGCATTGCTAGAGGTGATTGACAGGTCTCTTCCTTATCGAGACACCTATCAATCACCTCTAGTAATAAGAGGTGGGAGCTATGCTAGATGGGTATGGTCTTAGCTGAATTTTCCAATTATAGTTTCTTTCTCTGAAACGCCGGATTGCAGTAGTTCGTTTTTTTTTTGTTTAATTTTTAGTAAAAGGTTGCTTCGTTATAAAGTAGACCTAAATGTAAGTTTATATCACACAGTGTGTACCTAATAAGGTAAAGTCGACAAATAAGTAGCAATAACTGCAAGCTTATATATTCTGTGCTAGCACCCCAATAGCATGTTCTGTCCTTCTCTATGAAGGCAGAAGTGAATGGTGAGTTCTTGGCGCCTCCAGTACTTAGCAGACAGAGCAGCTATCACTATTTGTACTTCCCATGTTTCTCCTGCCTTCTTCATACAACCAGGAAGTAGGTTAACTGAATTTAAAGCCTCAGTTTTACAATTTGTAGCATGGCTATCCATACTTTCCAATATCATAACATTTGTAAATTAATTGTAATGTACCATTTGCGTAAAATTTCTTCAATTTTTTTATTCCTCCATTAGACTATCACTGAAAATGACCTTCTCTGTCTTTTGGTGATGTCTTCCCCTTTAGTACACCATCGTAAAAATTAGTGTGTTTGGCAGGCAGATGATACAAAGGGGATTTATGAAACAATCACTGGGTCAGTCATTCTTCAGACAAAAGTCACTGGCAATGGCCAAAACATTCTGTACAGTAAGCACCATTGTGGAGTGTTGAGTAGATGCTGCACATCTGGACAAATATGGATTGCAGGAATAGTCATTTAGGTAATTAGGAAACAGTGTTATGAGATAACGTATATGAAATCCTACTATTTTTAATAGTTCTTTTTCATTTTTAGAAGTTTTATGTTTAGTCAACTCAAATCAAGCAATTTACTATTGCAGCTCACACTTTCACACTGCTGATATGTAAGGATGGATTTATCCTGCATGATTATCAGGAGCAAGCATCCTACGAACGCTCATTCCCAATAATTGTGCAGTGTAAACTTTGGTCAATTATCAGAACAAATGTTCCTAAGACCCTATGGATGCTCCTTTCCTGATTATCATCCTAACTTCAATCACTCGGCAAGAGAACAAAACACTCATTTGTCAGGTGAAATGACTTTAAGCAAGCTTAAAGATCATACTTTTTGACAGCACGTAATGCCTATAACATTATGTTAATAATTATTTTGTGCACATGAGTTTGATAAGCTTGTCAAAGGAAGCTTCTATGTAGTCGATCAGATTCCATTTAATAATGGCTGTAATAGGCCTGTGTAAATGAGCATAAGTAATGTAATAGTGTAAGACTTCAATAAGTGTATATCTTGTCTAACGTGTAGATTTGTTTTTGATCTTTATAATGACATTTTGGGTAGACTTTATGATAATGAATAAAACAAAACATTTTAATTATTAAAACATGAGACAATCTTGTAGTACTGATATCAGATTTTGGTGACATGATATTCTAATTTAGTGAGAAGCACTATTATATCATCAAAAAGTGAATTTATTTCAGTTCTTCAATGCTAAAAGTGAAAATTGTATATTATATGGAGTCATTATAGAGTGATCTATTTCAAGTGTTTATTTCTGTTAATGTTGATGATTGTCTTACAGCCAATGAAAACCAAAGTCATTATCTCAGTAAATTAGAATACTTTATAACACCAGCTTGAAAATTATTTTAAAATCTGAAATGTTGGTCTACTGAAATGTGTGTTCAGTAAATACACTCAATACTTGATTGGGGTTCCTTTCGCATCAATTATGCAAAAATATGGCATGGAAGCGATCAGCCTGTGGGACTGCTGAGGTGTTATGGAAGCCCAGGCTGCTTTTTTTATAGCAGCCTTCAGCTCATCTGCATTGTTGGGTCTGGTGTCTCTCATTTTCCTCTTGTTAATACCTCATAGATTCTCTATGGGGTTGAGGTCAGGTGAGTTTGCTGGCGAATCAAGCACGGTAATGCCGTTGTTTTTAAACCGGATATTGGTACTTTTGGCAGTGTGGACAGGTGCCAAGCCCTGCTGGAGAATGAAATGGAATTCAAAATAAAAATTTACATCTCCAAAAAGCTTGTCGGCAGAGGGAAGCATGAAGTGCTCTAAAACTTCAAGGTAGACAGGTGCACTGACTTTGGTCTTGATAAAACACAGTGGACCTACACCAGCAGATGACAGGACTCCCCAAACCATCACTGATTGTGGAAACTCCACACTATATCTCAAGCAGCTTGGATTGTGTGCCTCTCCACCCTTCCTTCCGACTCTGGGACCTTGATTTCCAAATGAAATTTAAAGTTTACTTTCATCTGAAAACACCACCTTGGACTACTGAGCAATAGTCCAGTTCTTTTTCTCCTTGGCCCAGGTAAGACGTTTCTGGCATTGTCTATTGGTCAAAAATGGCTTGACACAAGGAATGTGACACTTGTAGCCCATGTCCTAGATATGTCTGCGTGTGGTGGCTCTTGAAGCAATGATTCCAGCAGCAGTTCACTCCTTGTGAATCGCCCCCAAATTTATGAATGGCCTTGTCTTAACAATCCTTTCAAGGCTGTGGCTATCCCAGTTACTTGTGCACCTTTTACTACCACACTTTTTCCTTCCAGTCAACTTTCCATTAATATGCTTGGATACAGCACACTGAACAGCCAGCTTCTTTAGCAATGACCTTTTTTGGCTTACCCTTCTTGTGAAATGTCAATGACTGCCTTCAAGGACATTTGTCAAGTCAGCAGTCTTCCCCATGATTGTGCAGCCTACTGATACAAACTATGGGACCTTTTAAACAGTTAGGAAGTCTTTGCAGGTGTCTTTTTTTAATTATTCTAATTTACTGAGATAATGACTTTTAGGTTTTCATTGGCTGTAAGCCATAGTCCTCAATATAAACATAAATAAACACTTGAAATAGATCACTCTGTTTGTAATGACTCTATATGAGTTTTACTTTTTGTATTGAAGAACTGAAATGAATGTAACTTTTTGATATTCTAATTTAATGAAAAGCACTTGTATTTGTCTGCATACTGCAGTTTTGGCTATTAGGCCATTAGTAACCTAAGATCTGTATTGGTTTGTCATAATATGTATAAGCATCGTTGTACATTTATATGTAGATTTGCATAATTACATACTGTATGTTTCCTAATAAAACTTGATTCTATTCAATTTTAAGTCACCTATTTAAAAAAAGAAGCGTGAACAAGATTTTATTCAGAAGCTAAAGAGTAAAAAGTAACTTTTTGATGTTTCGTAAAATCTTATCCATTTCTTCATATTTGTATTTCATCCTTTCAGTTGGTCATGGAAGATGGCTGCAGTAGATTGCAATAATAAATACCTATCTGAAATATGCACATTCCTGATAATAGAATCATAGAATCATAGAATCGTAGAGTTGGAAGGGACCTCCTGGGCCATCTGGTCCAACCCCCTGCTCAAAGCAGGATTCGCTAAATCATCCCAGTCAGATGTCTGTCCAGCCTCTGTTTGAAGACTTCCATTGAAGGAGAACTCACCACTTCTCGTGGCAGCCTGTTCCACTCATTGATCACTCTAACTGTCAAAAAGTTTTTTCTAATATCTAATCTGTGTCTCTTCCCATTCAGTTTCATCCCATTGCTTCTAGTCTTTCCTTGTGCAAATGAGAATAAAGTTGATCCTTCTACAATGTGACAGCCCTTTAGATATTTGTAGACAGCTATTAAGTCTCCTCTCAGTCTTCTCTTTTGCAAACTAAACATTCCCAAATCCTGCAACCTTTCCTCATAAGACAGGGTTTGCAGACCGGTCACCATTCTGGTCGCTCTTTTCTGAACTTGCTCCAGTTTGTTGATGTCTTTTTTAAAATGTGGTGCCCAAAACTGGACACAATATTCCAGATGAGGTCTGACCAAAGAGGAGTAGAGGGAAATAATGACTTCACGTGATCTAGACTGTATGCTTCTGTTAATACATCCTAGAATTGCATTTGCCTTTTTTGCTGCTGCATCACACTGTTGACTCATATTCAGTCTGTGATCTATTAGTATACCCAAGTCTTTTTCACATGTGCTGTCACTTAGCCCTATTCCTCCCATTCTATATATGCTTTTTTCATTTTTATTGCCCAGATGTAGTACTTTGCATTTCTCCCTGTTAAAAACCATTCTGTTAGTTGCTGCCCACTTCTCCAGTTTATTTAAATCTTTTTGAATCCTCTCTCTCTCTTCTCTAGTATTAGCTATCCCTCCTAGCTTTGTGTCATCAGCAAATTTAATCAGTTTACCCTCAATTCCTTCATCTAAATCGTTGATAAAGATGTTGAACAATACAGGGCCCAGGACAGAGCCCTGTGGTACCCCACTTGAGACATTCTTCCAACTGGATGTACAGCCATTTACGACCACTCTTTGGGTCCGATCACTAAGCCAGTTATGAATCCACCTAACAGTTGCCTTGTCCATTCCATACTTAGTCATTTTTTCAATAAGGATTGTATGAGAGACTTTGTCAAATGCTTTGCTGAAGTCAAGATATACTATATCTACAGCATTTCCTTGATCCACCCAATCAGTGATACCGTCATAGAAGGAAATTAAGTTAGTCTGACATGACTTATTAGTTAGAAACCCATGCTGACTCTGTTTAATCACTTCATTCTTATCCAGGTATTGACATACATGTTGTTTAATAATTTGTTCAAAGATCTTTCCTGGTATAGAAGTCAGACTCACCGGCCTATAGTTGCCTGGGTCCACCTTCTTCCCCTTTTTGAAGATAGGAACAACATTTGCTCTTCTCCAGTCTTCTGGCACTTCTCCTGTTCTCCAAGAATTTTCAAAGATTATGGAGAGGGGTTCAAAAATTTCTTCTGCTATCTCCTTCAGTACTCTGGGGTGTAATTCATCTGGACCTGGAGACTTGAATTCATTTAGGTTAGCTAAGTGTTTCCTCACTATCTTTCTGTTTATAGATATCCTGGATTCTTCTATTCCCTTAATAGGACAGTGAATAACAGTTGATGTTGCATTTCCTTTCTGAGAGAAAACAGATGCAAAATAGGAATTTAAAAGTTCAGCCTTCTCAACATCCTGTCTTACCATTTCATCATTTTCATCCTGTAAAAATCCTATAGCATCTTTGACTTTTCTTTTACTTTTGACATCCCCAAAATCCTTTATTATTGCTTTTGACATCTCTTGCAAGCCTCAGTTCATTTTCAGCTTTAGCTAATCTGATTTGTGCCCTGCAGGTTCTGCAGACAGCATTATATTCTTCTTTAGATATGCCTCCCTCTTTCCATTTTATAAACATTTTTTTCTTCCTTTTTAGCATGTGCTTAAGTTCTGTGTTCATCCATCCTGGTTTCCTTAAATGCTTCCTATTCTTCCCTTTTTTCGGAATTGTTAACAACTGTGCTTTGAGAATTTCATTTTTCAAGATTTCCCATCCTTCCTGGACATTTTTGTCTTTAAGGCTATCCAGCCATTGGATCCCTCCAATTCTCTTTCTGAATCCCTTAAAATCTGCCTTTCTGAAATCTAACCTTGACGTCTGAGTCTTCACAGGTCTTCCACCTCTAGTAATCCAAAATTCTAAAATAGCATGGTCGCTACCTCCTAGGGTCCCAGCCACTTTTACCTCCTCAACCATTTCCTCCCTGTTTATAAGGATTAGATCCAAGGTAGCAGTTCCCCTTGTTTTCTCCCTTACCTTTTGGAAGATAAAGTTGTCAGCAAGAGAGGATAAGAATTTCCTTGACCTGTTAGTTTTGCCTGAGAGAGATTCCCAACAAATGTCTGGATAGTTGAAATCTCCCATGACAACTATGTCATATTTTTTGGAGAACTTGGCCATCTGATGCATAAAGAGTTCATCTATATATAAGGCTTGCACAGGCGGCCTGTAGTAAATGCCTACAATGGTGTCCTTTCCATTGTTCTGTCCTTGTATTCTTACCCAAACAGTTTCCACAGAACTCCCAGTCTCTGAAGCTATACTGTTTGACTATATCTTTAGTTTCAGATTTCAGGGTGAAATATTTTTGTATGGCTATAAGAAGTCATTACCAAGTAAAATAGAAGCATTGTTGAAATTGTTGGCTGGATTGCTAGACCTAAAATGTAAAGTGAAAGCTTTCCTCAGAAGGTATTGTTTAATTAGTGTATAAATGAACAGTTTTAAAGCAACCTTTGCAATAATGACAATTTTAACCCCTTCACGACCTTGAGATTTTACGGTTTTGCGTCTTGTTTTTTTGCTCCCCTTCGTCCCAGAGCCATAACTTTTTTTTTTTTTTTTTTCCTGTCAATATGGCGTTGTTAGGGCTCGTTTTTTGCAGGACGAGTTCTATTCCAAGTGCGGTGAAGTTGCAAAAAAAAGTGCAATTCCACAATTTGTTTTTTTTTTCACCATGTTCACTAAATGCTAAAACTGACCTGCCATTATGATTCTCCAGGTCTTTATAACTCTGTAGATGCCAAACATTTATAGCTTCTTTTTTTTATTTAAGTGGTGAAAAAAATTCTGACGTTCCTAGAGGAAAAAAATGGTGCCATTTTCCGAGACCTGTAGCATCTCCATTTATTTATTTATTTTTTTGATTTGGGGCTGGGTGAGGGCTTTTTTTTTTGCACATCGAGCTGGCGTTTTTATTGATACAGTTTTGGATTAGATACTGCATTTTATTGCTATCAAAAAATTGTAACAGGCAATGTTGTGGCAGCCAAAAAAATGAATTCTGGCATTTTGATTTTTTTGCTCGTTACACTGTTTACCGATTAATTTGATTTGAATTTAGTTTATATTTTGATAGTTTGGGCATTACCAAACGTATTATCTTTTTGTTTTATTTTGAACTAGCTGAAGAGCCTGGCGTTGCCTGGGCATAGTAACCAACTGTGGTTAGTTATAACAAATTATTATTATATTGCACATAAAAACCGTGCATCTAATCCTATCCTGTGTGATACTGACTGCTGAGCTGTGTATCTAATCCTATTCTGTGTGATACTGACTGCTGAGCCGTGTATCTAATCCTATCCTGTGTGATAGTGTGCTGAGCTACGTATCTAATCCTCTCCTGTGTGATACTGTCTGCTGAGCCATGTGTCTAATCCTCTCCTGTGTGATACTGACTGCTGAGCTGTGTATCTAATCCTATCCTGTGTGATACCGTCTGCTGAGCCGTGTATCTAATCCTATCCTGTGTGATACTGTCTGCTGAGCTCTCGTTCTTTAAGTCCCCCTTGTTCACACCTGGCAGCTGTCAATTTGCCTCCCAACACTTTTCCTTTCACTTTTTCCCCATTATGTAGATAGGGACAAAATTGTTTGGTGAATTGGAACGCGCGGGGTTAAAACTTTGCCTCACAACATAGCCTATGATGCTTTCGGGGTCCAGACGTGTGACTGTGCAAAATTTTGTGGCTGTAGCTACGACGATGCAGATGCCAATACATACACTTTTTCCCCATTACGTAGATAGGGGCAAAATTGTTTTGTGAATTGGAACGCGCGGGGTTAAAATTTTGCCTCACAACATAGCCTGTGATGCTTTCGGGGTCCAGACGTGTGACTGTGCCAAATTTTGTGGCTGTAGCTGCGACGGTGCGAATGCCAATCCCGGACATACACACACACACACACACGCACCCACTTTGAACTTTATATATTAGATGAGGCAAAGGGGGTGATTTGAATTTTTATATTTTTAAATATTTTTTTAAAACACTTTTTACTGGCTTTAATAGTCTCTTAAGGAGACTTGAAGCTGAAATCCTCCAATACCTTGTACTACACACAGCAGGGCTTCAGTCCATAGGAGATCTGCAATGACAGATAAATGAGTAAATAAAATAAATGACAGCCACGGGAGTCTTCTGCAGACCCCGAGCTGTCATGCCAACCCATTAGCGCCCCGCGATCATGTGACAGGGGCGCCAATGGGCGAGGCTTGTGATGTGGTTCTGGTAAGTGCAATTTAAATGCCGCTGAGAGATAGACAGCAGCATTTAACATGTTAACAACCATGGGTGGATCACGATCCCACTAGCAGCCATTAGGGGCACAAGACAGCTGATCAAATGAGCTGTTAAGTGCCTGATAAGATGCGTGCTCATTACCTGAGGGAGGCAATCTATGACGTACCTATACGTCATAAAGAGGTTAACAAATCTAAAGTCTGGTTAATACCTGGAAAACATGATATATGGGCTGATTTTACATGTTCTAACAATTATGAAGCAAATTTCTAATTGGTTTATTAAAAAGCCAAAACAAACATACTGAGGATTTTCTTTTAATCTAGGATGCATTTTGTCTTTATGCCTTCTTACTGATCATTAGAGTAAAGGCCTACATATACATTTGTGCTCAAAAGCTTACATACCCCAGCAGAGTTTTTGGTTTATTGGCTTTTTTTCAGAGAATATGAATGATAACAAACTTTTCCTCCACCCATGGTTAATGGTTTGGTGAAGCCTTTTATTGTCAAACTACTGTGTTTTTTTAAATCATAATGACTACCCAAAACATCTAAATGACCCTGCTCAAAAGTTTACACACCCCATTTCTTAATACCATGTATTGCCCCCCTCTAAATTCAATGACAGCTTAAAGTCTTTTGTGGTAGTTGTGGATGAGGTTCTTTATTTTTTCAGATGGTAAAGCTGCCCACTCTTCTTGGCAAAAAGCCTCCAGTTTCTGTAAATTCCTGGGCTGTCTAGCATGAACTGCACGCTTGAGATCTCCCCAGAGTGGCTCAATGATATTGAGGTCAGGAGACTGAGATGGTCACTCCGGAACCTTAACTTTGCTCTGCTATAGCCAATGACAGGTCGACTTGACCTTGTGTTTTGGAGCATTGTCATGCTGGAACGTCCAAGTACGTCCGATGCCCAGTTCCCGGGCTGATGATTGCTAATATGCCTCCAGTATTTGCTGATAACATGCTGCATTCATCTTTCCTTCAACTTTGACCAAGTTTCCTGTGCCTTTGCAGCTCACACATCCCCAAAACAGCGATACACCTCCATGTATTTATTATTTTGAAATGAGAGATGGAGCAAAAGCTGCTTTCAGTAACATATAATGAATGAAATTGTTTATGCTTAACAACACACAGTATAAGTCCATACACCAACACCGTTACAAATACACATCATTTTATCTAAATAAAGAATTTTGCCAAGAAAGTGGCTTTATAGATTGAATATGGAGAATTGTATCAACATATGGTCAGAAATGCAGGTCGTCAGGCTAAACTCTTGAAAGGTTTATGGCAATGTCACGTTAGATTTTTTTTCATATGATGGTTTGAGTCTGTTCAGAGACAGCATTCTGTATAAAAATTAAAGATTCTCTTTCTGCTTCATCTAAAATGTAGAATAAACACAAGCCGAAAAGATATAAGTAGCCTCCAAATTCCCACGAACATGGTGCGTTTTCTCTGCTTCATATTTTCGTACGCAAAACGTGCATGGGATTTATACTGTATAAATCTCATGCTCCCTGTCCTTTTTTTTGCTACTGAAGAAAACTTGCAACTTTTTAATTTCTCTTGCAGTAGATATGTGTTATATGTGCAGATTTTCCCCATAGTCTTGCAAGCGATAAGGAAAATCTGCAGTTAAAAAATGCATCTGAATTTTTAGCACAATAAAAATGCACATAATCCGCACCTGACTTTATTAATCCCATCACTCCATAGCCATTATCTTTTTTTTAAAAAATTTTTTCCTACCCCTTCTACTATACTAAAAGCCATAACTTTTTGATTTTTCCGTCAGTATAGCCGTATGAGGGCTTGTTTTTGCGGAACGAGTTGTACGTTTGACACCATAGATTTTATCATATATTGTCCCAGAAAATGTGAAAAAAGTGCAATTCCACAATTTATTTATTTTTTTTTTTTTTTTTAACAATGCTGACTATATGCTAAAATTGACCTGGCAATATGATTCCCCAAGTTATTATGAGTATGCAGATGCCAAACAGGAATAGTTTTATTTTTAATTTAAATTTATTCAAAATTTGCAAGAAAAAGTTTTTGCATTTGTTGCCATTTTCCAAGACCCGTAGAGTTTCCATTTTTTCGGAATGTGGGGCTGTGTGACGGTTTATTTTTTGTGTTCTGAGCGGATGTTTTTATTAATACCATTTTGGAGTACATCTGATATTTTAATTGCCTCTTAACACATTTTATTGCAATCTTGTGGCGCCCAAAAAAACGTGATTCTGGCATTTTTTATCTTATTATGCTGTTTATTTTTCACTTTGTTTAATAGTCCCCTTAGGGGACTTAAAGCTGTGATGATTTGATCACTTGTGCTATGACTAGCAGCACCTCAGCACGAGCTGGCGTTTATAGGAGTATCATAATGGCAGGCATGAGGGTCTTCTGCAGACCCCCGATTGTCATGATAACCCGTCGGCACACCGCGATCACAGAGGGGCCGATGGGCTGCCGAAATGGTGCGCTTCCAGCCGGCGTATGCTAAATCCCACTGTCATTCTGTGTGGGACAGTGAGATTTAACTGGTTAACAGCCGCAGGTGGAGTCTGATTTTTTCCCCCCCCACACACAGCTTTTAAAGGCATATATAACAGCTGATTAAATCAGATGTCATGTAAGGGAGGTTAAGATGCGTGCCGAAGCCCGCATCAACATCAGGGACACGACCTATTACATAAATATACGTCAAATGTCGTGAAGAGGTTAATGGCTAGTTTTATCAAAGCTAAATAACAGGGAGTATCCAAAATGAAGCAGTCTTCATTAACCCCTTAGTGACAGAGCCAATTTTGCACTTAATAACCAAGCCAGTTTTTACAATTCTGACCACTGTCACTTTATTATGAGGTTATAGCTCGGGAGTGCTCCAGCGGATCCCGGTGATTCTGAGAATGTTTTTTCATGACATATTGTACTCCATGTTAGTGCTAAAATTTCTTCGATACGACTTGTGTTTATTTATATAAAGAAAAAAAAAAAATGTGATTTAGCAGAAATTTTGAAAATTTTGCAATTTTCAAATTTTTTAAATTTTTGTGCCTTTAAAATAGTCATATCGCACAAAATAGTTAATAAATAACATTTCCCACATGTCTACTTTACATCAGCACAATTTTGGAACCATCATTTTTTTTTTTTTGTTAGGATATTACAAGGCTTAGAAGTTGACCAGCGATTTCCCAATTTTTTTTTTTTTTTTAAAAAAAAAAAAAAACTTTTTTAAAGGACTACCTCACATTTGAAGTGAGTTTGGGGGGTCAATATAACAGAAAACACCCAAAAGTGACACCATTCTAAAAACTGCACCCTTAAAAGTGTGCAAAACCACATTCAAGAAGTTTATTAACCCTTCAGGTGCTTCATGAGAACTAAAGCAGTGTGCAAGGAAAATATTAACATTTTACTTTTTTCACAAAAAATGTACTTTGGAACCAATTTTTTTTTATTTTCACAAGGATATCAGGAGAACTTGCACAACATATTTTGTGGTCTATTTTCTCATGAGTGCGCCGATACCCCGTATGTGGGGTAAAGCCACTGTTTGGGCGCATGGCAGGGTTCAAAAGGGAGGGAGCACCATTCCACTTTTTGAATGCAAAATTGGCAGGAATCGATGGCGGGAGTCATACTGCATTTGGAGACCCCCGGTGTACCTAAACAATGGAAAACCCCTATTCTAACTCCAACCCTAACCTCAACACCACAACCCTAACTCCAGCCCCAACACTAACCCTAGTTATAACACCAACCATAACCCTAATGGAAAAATGGAAAGAATTACATTTTTTAAATTTTATCATTTTTACCTAAGGGGATGATTAAAGGGGGGGTTTGATTTACTTTTTTTATTTTGATCACTGTGATAGACCGCCCGCCATTTTTTTCCCGGAAGAAGATGCCAGGGGACACAGCTGGAGGGACCAATGGATATCTTGTGTACGGGGGGGCTCAAGGGACCCCATTTCTCTCTCCTCTAATGTGCTAGATCATATCAAAGGAGAAAGAAATGAATGGGAAATCTGACTTTTATTTTGCCGTTATTGAATAACGGTGATCGCAACACTGAGGTCGGTAAAAACCAACCCGAATCATTTCTGAGGTCTCAGCTACCCCAAGTAGCCGAGACTCTGGAGATTTTCCAATGCTGGGGGGCGCGTTAAAATATGATCTAGCTTAAAGAGACAAATAACGCAGCTGAAAAAAGATGCAAGAAAAATGCATGCAAAGCAAACCACCTTAGAATACCGTATACACACTAGGCTAAAGTCAGCAGCGTCTTGACTCCTTCTCAACAGATTATATTGGAGAAAGAAAAACTTCACAAGTTAAATTTTGATCCTTTTGATTTCAGGGTAAATAAATCACTGCTAGGGGTGTCTGTCAGCAGCTTTAATAAATGATCTCTCCCCTTTAAAACACTGATATTAAAACACTGAGCCAAGCATTCATGTGTATTGATCAGTCAGAAGATATACCGATCGGTTTAACATGTCCTTACTTGGCAGTTATTTCACATGTATGACTATTTTTTTTTTTTTTTTTTTTTTTTCATAGAGCAGTAAGTACAGCTAAGAATTTGTTTGTTTTAAACAAATAGAAAAGGTAACCAGAATTCACAGAACAATCTTATTCATCATAAATTATTCTACTGGCTGTTTCTTGCTGGTGCATATTCACACACAATTCATAAATACATAGAATTTTGAATAAGTATGAGGCTGCGTGCCCACGTTGAGTTTTTTAAGCGTTTCCGCAGCGCTTTTAGACAAGCGATTCTGCTGCGGAAACGCTTAAGAAAAGCATCTAATGCAATAGAATGGAAAACGCACATGTTGTGCTAATGGTGCGTTTTTCTCTCTCACCCATGACAGCACCACGGAGAGAGGGGATCCGCCCTTCAGGGACAGGAACCTACAGATATAAAGGGCGGTACCTCCCCTCCACCTCCAGTTGGGTTCCTGTCTCTGACTGGGGACCCATAGTACGGTACCTTTCATGTGTCCAGGATCCGGGGCCGGCCTGACCGGTGATGGCAGCGGGGAGGCCCCTGCCTCGGGAAGGTGCGGTGCCTGAAGCCACCACTGCTGGGGCCGATACGGGCTGCCGGGTGAGCGGGCAGGAGAGACGCCGGAGCCGCCGTTCCGGAGAGGAAGTCGGGGCTCGCGGGGACCCGGCAAACATGCGGGCAGCACCAGGGTACAGAGGTGTACCAAGATGGCGGCCGCCCCGGAAGTAGAAGCCGGCTTCCGGGTCCCGAGATCCGGCGCATGCGCAGGAGCTCTCTGCCAGGGACCGCGGTGCAGGATGGGAGCGGTGATGTCACAGCCGGGAAATTTAAAATGGTGGCTGCACAAGCGCTCCTGGCTGGAAGCGATCCTGAACATCAGGGATAGCAACCAGCAACAGGAGCAGCAAGCCAGCAGCAGCTTAAGCAGCAGCAGCACCACCACCACCATCATTGTCAAAAGGAACGCGGTATGGATGGTCGTTCCAGTAGTCACTCCACACAGCGGAGCATGTCAGCTGCAAGGTGCAAATCGCCACCAGGAGAGCAGCCTATTCAGGACCTGACTCCATCTCCCGAATCTCTACCTGCAGCCGCATACTTTTGGGTGAGTGATCTTCGTGAATGTTCACCATTGTATTAAAAATTAATTTCCCTTACTAGGGAAAGAAGAAGGGGGAAAAAGAACAGGGAGTGCCCCACTTGTACTAGGCCCCTACCTATTTCTTGGGAGAAAAAACTCATGTACTCATGTCATGTACAAAAGAAACCCTCTGTCAGGAAACTACGGATTTCACCTCTGACCTAAGAGCCGCAATAAAATCGGAGGTTCAGAGTGCCCTTACATCCCTTAAGCATAGGGACAAATCAAAGAAAGACACAATAGTGACTTCCCAGTCAGATTCCTCGACGTCGGGAGAAATCATGTTAAATACCTCAGATTCCGGTTCCTCATCCTCAGACGAGGAAACAGAGGGGCGTCACTGCTTCCCCTAGACGAGGTAGAAAAACTAGTGAAAGCGGTAAGGTCTACCTTGGGGGTGCTGGACCCTAGGCCCGATAAAACAGTCCAGGATATAATGTTCGGGGGACTGGGCCAGAAAAAGCGGAGAGTGTTCCCGCTAAATGAAAATGTGCGGGGTCTAATCAAAAAAGAATGGAATAAACCGGACAGGAAAAACACCACAGTCCCTTCCCTTTAAAAGGAAATATCCCTTTGAGGAAGAGGCCTCTACATCTTGGGATAAAGCCCCGAAGCTCGATGTAGCTGTCGCAAAGGCCCTCAATGAAATTCGCCCTTCCCTTTGAGGACATGGGCACCCTCACGGATCCCCTAGATAAAAAGGCAGATACCTTTCTTAAAGGGGCATGGGAATCAGCTAAAGGCCAGGCCAGCCATAGCGGCAACATGTACTTCGAGAGCCCTAATGGTTTGGGTGGACCAACTAGAAAAGCAACTAAGAGAAGGGACGCCAAGGGATAAAATCCTAGACTCTATCCCAGTAATAAGGGGAGCGGCTGCCGCCTTAGTGGACTCATCGCAGACTCAGTCCGGTTATCGTCCAAAGCAGCAGCACTCTCAAATGCAGCACGTAGAACACTAGGGCTTAAAAGCTGGCCGGGGGACCTACAGACCAAGATGAAACTGTGTTCAATCCCCTGTGAAGGAAAATTCCTTTGGGGAGACGTTAGATGACATCCTCCAGAAAGCGAGGCAAGAAGAAAGGGTTCCCAAATTTAGGGCCTGCAGCATTTAAGAGGCCCTTTCAGAATAGAAAGTTTTTTCAGCGGAGACCACCGAGAGAGCAAAAGTGGGATTACAAGAGGAGATAGAGGGTTCCTCTTCTGCAACTCGTCCTGAGACAAAAAGCCCTCTAGGTGACAGTTTGCTCAGGGTGGGGGGGGGAGTTAAACCTTTTTTTCCCTGCCTGGAAAAGAATCTCAAACAATCCATGGATAGTAAACCTAATCCAGGAGGGCCTAAGGATAGACTTTTTCTCCCTCCCGCCTCAAAAGTATGTAATGACTCTGCTAAGATCCAGTATGCAAGAGCAGAAAGCCCTAGAAAACTAAGTCCTAAGCTTGGTAGAGAAAGGAGTCCTCCAGGAGGTTCCCCTGCAGGAAAGGGGCAGGGGGTTTTACTCCCCTCTTTTCCTGGTGACCAAGCCAGACGGCATGTTTCGGACGATTATAAATTTTAAAAAATTAAACAAATACGTCAGAAATCAAAGCTTCAAAATGGAGTCAATCAGGTCCACCACCAAAATCCTGTTCCCGAACTGCTTCATGTTAGATCTCAGCGACGCCTATTATCACGTCCCCATTCACAAAAACTCCAGGAAATATCTCAGGTTAGCCTTCTCGATAAAGAGCGAGATAAGAGAAGTCCAGTACAGAGCCTTGCCATTCGGAATATCTGTAGCTCCACCAGTATTTACCAAAATAGTGGCAGAGATGATGGCCATATAAGGGAGCAAGACATAATAATCCCGTATCTGGACTATTTTTTAATAGAAAGCAGCTCGGCTCAAAAATGCTGGGAACAGAGGGACAGGGTGAAGGACACTCTGCGGGGCCTGGGCTGGCTCCTAAATCTAAAAAAATCAAGATTGGAGCCCAGCAGAGTACAGGAATTCTTGGGTCTAACATTGGACTCAAACATTCAAGAGTGCCGCCTCCCAGACCGCAAGAAGGAGAAAATCGCTCAAATTGTAACGAGCCATCCAAAATCCCTCCATGACATTAAGAAAAGCGATGTCACGACTAGGTTCTCTCTACGCCTGCCTGCCAGCAGTCCAATGGGCTCAGTTACACATGAGAGATCTACAGTGGGATGTACTAGCCAACCAGTCTGCAGTAGGGGGACACCTAGAGGGTCGTATTACCCTAAATTCAAAAACTACTCATTCCCTAGCCTGGTGGAGAAGCCAAGACAACCTTTCCAAAGGGATCCCCTGGGTAACTAAAATAACACACATAGTTACCACAGACGCCAGTCCCACGGGATGGGGAGCACACATGAACAACGAAGTGGCCCAGGGTGCGTGGGGAGTTCAAGAATTAGAAGCCTCCTCAAACCAGTAAGAGCTCTTAGCAGTGGGCTACGCATTAACACACTTCTTACCCCTGCTCCAGGGTCATCATGTCCGCATATTTTTGGACAATTGAGTCACAATAGCATATATAAATCATCAGGGGGGAACCAGGTCCCGAGCCCTAATGGACACATCCTCCAGAGTCCTCAAATTAGCAGAGGCAAACCTGCTATCTCTGTCAGCACTACACATCTGGGGCACGGAGAATCAAAGGGCAGACTTTCTGAGTCGCACCCAATTATGACAACGGGAATGGGTCCTAAAGCGGTCCGTTTTTTGGCAGATTGTAAAAATGTGGGGGGCCCCGGACATAGATCTGTTCGCCGACTTCAGAAACAAAAAGGGGAAACTTTCTGCTCCATAGACCCCAGGGGGAATCCTCTAGCTCTGGACGCCTTCATACTCCCATGGACATAGGGCCTAACATATGCCTTTCCCCCGATCATGCTGTTCCCAGCAGTGCTAAGAAAAGTCAGGGAGGATGGAGCAAGAATGATTTTAATAGCCCCCTTCTGGCCTAAAAGTACCTGGTTCTCCTGGCAAAGAATACTCTCGGTAACCGACCCATGGATCCTACCGGATCTCCCGGACCTACTATCGCAGGGCCCAGTGTTACACCCTCAGGCAGGGAGGCTCCATTTAACAGCATGGAATTTGAGAGGGCACTGATGAGAGACAGAGGGTTTTCAGAGAACCTGATAACCACATTACAAAAAAGTAGGAAACTGGTTACGATGAGAGCCTGCGGGAGAACGTGGAAAAAATTCTTATCCACTTCGGGGGTAAAGATTCAGGACGGGGTTCACATTGATAAAATCCTAGAATTTCTACAAAAGGGCCTAGAACAGGGTCTAGCGGTCAACACATTAAAGGTACAAGTAGCGGCCTTGGGCGCCCTTTATAACCATGATGTGGCAAGTAATCCTTGGGTGGCAAGATTTATTAAGGCCAGATCCAGGCCGATAGCTAATCAAAGATTACCATCATGGGACCTAAATCTTGTACTATCCACACTAACAGGCCCTCCATTCGAACCTATTCACTCACCATCCCTAAGAATCCTGTCGTTAAAAACAGTGCTTCTTTTGGCGCTAACATCAGCTCGCAGAGTGAGCGATATGCAAGCTTTATCAGTAGGGCCACCTTTCACAAAGATTCTAGATGATAGGGTCATTTTAAAGCCTGACCAGGCCTAGCTACCTAAAGTGTCATCACACTTCCATAGGTCCCAAGAGGTAGTCCTTCCTTCATTCTGCCCAAATCCTAAAAATAAGGGAGAAGAAAAATTCCAAACCTTAGACGTGAAGAGGTGCCTAGTGCAGTATCTAGAGGCCACCAAAAAATATAGGAAGGAAGGCTCTCTCTTTGTGTGTTTTCAGGGACCTTGGAAGGGACTCAAAGCATCTAAGAGTACCCTGGCAAGGTGGATAAGGGATGCGATTGCCCTGGCATATTCATCCAGTGGAAATACCATCCCGGAAGGGTTGAGAGCCCATTCCACAAGAGCGATGGCGACCTCATGGGCTGAAAGATCTGAGGTATCGATTAGAACAAATCTGTAAGGCGGCCACCTGGTCATCACCTTCAACCTTTTTCAGACACTATCGATTAGATCTAGGCTCTACGTCTGACCTGACCTTCGGGAGAAGTGTCCTTCAGGTGGTGGTCCCTCCCTAAGCTACCAATCTCTGTAATTCTCTTCGTGGTGCTGTCATGGGTGAAAGATAATAGCTTCGTTACTCATCGATTATGGTGTTTCTCGGAACCCATGACAGCACCTGCTTATTCCCCTCCCCTTCACGAGTGTGATGAGCACGTTTTTTTGGTTGTAGAGGGTTTCCGTTTAGGCACGGTGCTTCTGATAATAAGCAATATTATAATGTTGTGCATATATTTCTGTTGTCTAACTAACCTGGAGACCCTCTGATGCTCTGTAACCAACTGGAGGTGGAGGAGAGGTACTGCCCTTTTTATCTGTAGGTTCCTGTCCCTGAAGGGCGGATCCCTTCTCTCCGTGGTGCTGTCATGGGTTCCGAGAAACACCGTTATCGGTGAGTAACTAAGCTATTTTCCGCTGCGGAAACGCTTAGCGTAAAAAAAGCAGCATGTTCAATAATTGTGCGGAATCGCATGCATGCACTCTAATTGCAATAACGCATAGGAAAACGCATGTCAAAACGCTTGACAATCGTGTCAAAAACGTGTGTCAAAAAGCGCATGCGTTTTCCCTGGCAAGGGCATGTGTTTCTGCTCAGGAAAAAAACGCTTGAAAAACGCTACGTGGGCACATAGCCTTAATGTTAATTTTGCCTAAGTATTGCTGTTATGACTGTTTTTTTTTTTTTATATATTGCATGAGAAGTCCCATATTTAAAAAACATGGTCTGGTGTTATGATTGAGTCACCGTAGGAGGCAAAAACAGAAATGCTAGCTAAGTCCAGAAAACCAGAGAAGTTGGCAGCTGTCGGATTGCAGACCCCTGAACCTATCAACACAACTAGCAGTAGCCGTGGGGGGTTCCTACGATGCCCTAGACCCCTCGATCACAGCCGGAGAATTAAATAGGCCTAAAGAAAGGGGAAATCTAAACTGCCCCAGAGCAGATCCCAAAGCAAAAGGCAGCCCCCAACATATAATGACGGTGAAGCAGATGAAAACACTAACACAGACAGAAAGATAGACTGAGCAAAGACGGGGCCCAAGCTAACTAGATAGAAAAGGACTGGAAGGCTGCTGTCTGCAATCCGTGAAAAACCCTATGAAAATAAGAGCCAACAGACTGACAGTGAAAAAGGCCATGAAGACGCTAGGCTTCAAAAAAGCTATGTCAGTACTCAGGAATATTCTGAAGACAGAGCTACAGGCAAAAGGAGATTCAGCTCACCCCAGCAGGGAATGGCAGAATACAGAAAAGCAAGGAAAACAAAACATAAATGCTAACAGGCAAAGCAGAAAACTTAGCTTTAGAGGAGCAGGAATCAGACTGGTGTCCTAGAAGTCCACAGAGAAATCACCCGCAGGGCAGAAGGGCGTCGGCAGCCTTATATCCAGTCCGTGACTCCACTCAGCCAGTCATCCTCATTAGGCTCAGGTGCCTGATAATCAGGCTCATTACCTTCCTTTACCAGAATAGGGAGTTCACCAGACCTCAGTGACGAAGGGGAAAATGAACTCACAACAGTCTGGTGTCTTTGTAGTTGTGTATATTCATTTCTAAAGGGCTTTATCAATATGAACCAAATTCATCCAGTGAGGTACTGTATATCATAAAAGATTTCTCTTTTGAAAGGTTTGATTTCCTAACTCAAAGGGAAACTGTCAGTATGATCCCCGCCCCCCCCCAAAAAAAAAAATTAATATGTGCACATACAGTTGCATTTCACATACTTAAAGGGAACCTGTCAGCAGGATTGTGCACAGTAACCTACACACAGTGTCAGGTCGGCACTGTTATACTGATTACAATGATACCTTGGTTGATGAAATCCATTTTGTTGTTGTTTAATCTTTATTTTCAGTTTTGTTTTATTGAGTTTCTTGTGCTCTAAGGTGGGGTTCGTGTATGTGGTGCTCTGATTAGATATTCATAATGCAGATTGCTGACAGGTCACTGACCCCTCAGTGACCTACCCCCAGTTTACATGATGAATATATTAAAGTATGTATTTGGAAAAAAAAGCATGTCACTTAATCAAAATGGCGGCACCTGCGCACTTTCTCTTATTGGTTAGTGCCTATTATCTACCTGTGTTCCTGTGTTATCTTCCTATGTTAATCAGAGCACCACATTCACCAGCCCTGCCTTAGGGCACGATCATGTCATTCTTGGCGCTCTATAAATAAAAAAAATTATGGTTGAAATTATTATTACTATGAAGCCACTTGATTTGAATCAACTGATCTCTAGCTAATCACATTGAACCTCAAAGTGGAAGATAATACCTTCACCTAATGGTTCTCCAGTACTGGGATGTCTCTTCCCACCATTCATGAGGTCTTTCTGGAAAATAAATGTTTTGCCTAAATAGCAGATTTTAACAAATCTACTAGTTGAACAAATGATTCTGAAGATCCACTCCACATTCCAGTTGGATAAATCTCCTCCAAAATTGCTCATTGCGAGCATACTGCACTTGAAGGTTAGTTTGAGTTAATTTACTTTTTATGGGAAGTACAATAATTTTCCAATGACCTAATTTTCATGGAAGACTTAATAAAGAGTTCATGGAAAGGTAAAAGATATCAAAAACTTTGCTTCCAGATGAAAACATATTGGAAAATAGAGACGTGTGAAATGTTATGCCAACAAACATCTGTATTACATGGGAGACAGGACAATGTTCCATTCTGCATTATTGCTCTGCCAGTTTTCTTGGGATGACTTTTGTAGTTCAGTAATTTAAGATGTAATCTGACAAATAATATATTTGTTAGTCAAATATAGCACCTAGTTGTGAATATTTTTTGTATTAACTAAAAAATTTCTTCCGAAAAATATTTTTATAAACCTATTCTAGTATGATCCCCTACAAGCAAAAAGGACTTGATTATTTTACACTAGTATTTCATACACCAGTCATATTGAGGGGTGTGCAGGAATAAGATCCTCCAAATTCATTAAAGAAGCACTCCCATCAAAGTTTTTATCTTAATAAATTGCAAGCATCATATTTTATGGCCCTGTGTACTGCCAGTCGCTCATTTTGCCTTTCTACACTGTTAATTCTTGTGTTTTCATTAGGTCTATGACATCACATGATTAAAAACTGAGTAGCTGAATCCTCCAAAGCTATATGTAGAAATAGGAGGTCAATTTTCCTTGTATGACTCATGAGTAACCTTAAAGGTTCCTGGCAGAAGGAGGAGGGAGCTACTGGGTCAAAAGTTCGAAAGGAGTGATAAATGCAAGGACAAAAGACTTCCTGTTTCTACATAAAGCAGAGAAAAGAGACGAAATAACTGGGTAGAAAGGCAAAATGGGCAATTGTAAGTGCACATTGCTATAGAATATGATTACTGCAATATATCAAGAGGATTGAAACTTTGATGAAGCGCTTCTTTAAGAAGTGCGTGTGTGCCTCATCAGAAATGTTACTCCAGTCTGAACCGAAAACACAGGCACTTCAGTTTAATTTCATGGGTGGACATAGCCATGTCCCATCCTGCACAGGTTGCTCCCTAGCTTAGACCATTTTGGTGGCGCTGACTGAAATTGTTGTTAGAATGACAGAAATGTAAACATATTGACAGAACTCCATGTTGCTCAAAAAAATGTGACTTTGCAAAGTTTTTGTTTTGACAATTTTATGGAGAAAACACTTATGAATTGGCCCTTTAGGGAGGTGTCTGCTTGATCAAGCGTGCAGATGTGGGTATACATGTGACTCTGCTCGATTTCTCTGCTTAAACGTCTCATCTTTGCAGAAAAGGAATAAATCGGCAGGCTTTCCCATAATCTTCAGCATCCACTCTTCTTGTCGGCATGCTCTTGATACGTGCATCTAGGTTCTCATGTCTTATCAGGCCAATAAGCACCTACAAAGATAGCAGTATTATAAATAACACATTGTAGGCATTGGCCTTTTGTGCCTATTTTACATGAAGACACCAGTCTGGCGTTTTTCTTCTTCACTGTAATTTCACTGTCGGACTGGTGTCACTAACATATGAATATTTACCTGCCACCAGCTGTTCTTGGGGCTACTTCAGTCAGTGTTCTGCTAGTTGTGACTAGCTAGGTCGCTCCAGTGTTTTCTGGGTGGACTGGAAGTCACTTCTCAATGTAAGTCTATGAGAGCCATAACAAATTTCGTAGACATCCAATTTTTCCAAGTACGAGAACTATGGACCGATTATTCTGATCTGAGTTTGATCAGAGTGTGTTCCGAGTGTCATCTGATTTTCTCATACATGGTGAAATGAAACAAAAAAGTTATCCACTGTCGCCTTTCTGACAGTCTATTAAAATTTTCACTGATGCATTGACTTGCATTGCTATTTTTGATCCGGCCCTCAAGTCGAAATCGGACATGTCTTCATGATTTTCCGCAGACCTCTTAGTTTGTGAAAATCACAGTCATGTGAATGGCCCCATAGACTATCACAGGTACGAGTGCTATCTGTGGAGATCATGGATAGCACTCGTACACAATGAGCCCTAATAGTTTGTGACTGTTAGGGCTCATACTCACTGGCGATAAAATCGGACGATTGCAATCCGATTTAAAATCGGATTGCACTCTGACCAATGTTAGTCAATTGGTGACATCTCACTTGCGATTTTTTTTTTTTTTTTTTTTTTTTTCCCATCCAAAATCAGACTGAGAAAAAAATCGCAGCATGCTGCGATTTGCTGCGATTTTTTTTCAATGCAAGTCAATGGGTGAGATTAAAAAATGGACCATCCGTTTTCCATCCATTTTAAACAGATACATTACCATTCTGTGGCATAGAACACTGTAAATGGTCCTGTAAATGACTGTAGAAAAATAGTTGCTGTGAAAAAAAAAACGGATGGAAAACGGATGGAAAGATTAAAAATCGCATAGAAATTGCATGACACTCGCATTGCACTCCTCCCTTTTTTACAGTCCAGAAATCGGACCGTTTTTTTAATCGCAAATGGGTATGAGCCCTTTGCTGTGATATCCAGTCAGTCAAGAGCTTATGTCATGAGATAGTGGATCGGGTCCAGAGTGGCTTGGGAAGAGTAGAAGATGGCGAATGGTAAGTATTTTACTACGGGTAGAGAACAGACATTAGTGATAACACTCTGTCAGTGAGATAAAAATAAAACCGCTGGAGTGGTGCTTTAAGGCCCAAAACGTTGTGTTTTTATCACTTTTTGGAGCCCATACAAAGTACTACCTGTAAAGATTTAGTAACGTTAACCCACTATAGTATAGGTAGGGTAAAATGAAACTGTAGATAGTTTATAATTCACAAATTATTATGCCATCTCTTGAAAAACAACAGCTGTCTTATGTTTATGGCTAACTTTACACAAGTCCCAGTTAGAGCAACTATGCACTAGAGATTATTAGGTTCTTCACGGTTCATGTGACGCTTTCCTGCTCTTGGTCTCCTGTGGAGTGGTATATATTTGCCATAAAGCACTACAGCATCCCAGAGCCTCATCTGTGTCTCATCAAGTGCTTTGGACGCCATGAGGCATGATGTCACTCATTTTTATCAGCTAAGGAAAACAAGTAATGCAAATCAATATGCCTCCACAGTTTTATCATATCTTCAGTTTGATTCATATCTTTGATTTTTTTTTTTCATTTTAGCCTTTATATCATTCGGGGCTATCTAATTAATTTGCTTTCTTATTTTACTTGGGCCGCTTTCTTGTTTCCTTTTAAAAGATGTAGCTTGAAACGGTTTTCACTTTGTTTGCCAAACTCAACAAATACAGAATAAAATGAAGATGAAAGGTTTGAGGAACCAAATTGACAGACTAAAGATAAATGAAACATTGTTCCCTGCTTTCATTTCATTCTTTATCTGAAGCCTTCAGCTCACTGTCTGTGAAAAGGGCAGTGGAGATTTCCATGACTTCCTTTCAAACTCCAGAATATGTCACGTCTGGGTTCTGTGTTTCCAGTTTGTTGTGTCAAGTTTAAGTGTAAATTCTTGGAGGAGTTTTTGGCAGTGGGTACAATGTTGAGGTAAGTGAAAAGATACTTCCACATAGGCGACATTGGGATTCAACAAGAAACATTTTTTATGTTTGGTATTGTTTTAGGATAAGAAGAAAAGGTAATAATTGAGATTACAGATATCTGGCCACAGGAGAGTAACAAGTTTGAAAATCTAGACTAGGAATGTTCAGACTTTTGTGAGCCGAGACACAAAACCTCGAGAACCTTGAAAAATGTAATTCCCATCATACCCAAGTCAAAACTGAGAAGTGTTCACATGAGGGTAGTAGTTATAGAGGCTGCAGGAGTGACCGTTGCACCCGGGCCCTAGTGCCTGAGGGGACCAAAACGCTTTTCTGCCACATGAAAAACAACTATATTAATGGTTAGAATTGGTGGAGAACCATATAAAAGATTAGCTTTGGGACCCAAGTGCTTAAAATAACACCTTTCACTATAGTTAGGACCAAAATTCTATCCAACCTACTATAATTACAAATTATCTACTGCTTTCCGTTCATACTTATTTTTTATTGCATCAGACTGCAAAAAAAAAAAAAAAAAATAGTAGCAATATGCAATTTCATGAGTACAGGAGCTTGTATTTTGACGCTTGCCCGCTCCCCACAAGAAATGGCCAAAAGCGCATGCTAAGCCCATCACAGGCTGAAGTGGCAGTGATTGGCTGACCAGACGTTTATAGCCATTTTTAGTGTGTTGAAACAGGACCAAGAAGACCAGGCCTTCGTAGACCAGATAAGTGACAAAACAGTAACTGACTGAGGCATCCAAAAAATAATTTTTAGTGTCTAGAAAACCTCTCTAGGCTACTGTATTTTAGTATAATCATACAGATAATACATTCACACTTTGTTTCTGCAGTGCGGCAGGGGCTTCAGTCTGAATCCCCATAAAATCAGGATTAGGATAAACTCCCGACTGAGCCACAGGCTGTTATGACACAAACTCTGTGCTTTTTTTTCTGAAAGCATCTTCTGAATGTTTTCAGATGAGAATAAAAATGCAGTGAAATACATTTCTGTGCCAGTCTGAAAAGATGGACACGTTCAGAAAATTGCACAAATGGCTTCAGTTGAACTCCATTTGTATCATAGCAGCCTCGTCACAGTTGGGGGTTCATCTGAATCCAATTTTTATGGGTATTTAAATGAAATCTCCAGTCTCACTGAAAAAAAACAGTGTAAACAGGGCTTAATAAATCCAGATACATATAAAGCAGTATTATGACATTCGTCTAACTAATCCATTTGTATAAGTGTCACGGCTCTGTTGGGTTTCCCAGGACCAGGAGCTCCTTCCCTGGCCATAACACTAGGGGTGGCCCATCTAGCGCTGCTCCCCAGATTACTTCTGATGGTGAAGAAGCCCTCACCCAGTCCCAGATTCCAAAAAATGGAGATGCTACATGTCTCAAAAAATTGCACTATTTTTTTTTTTTCCTAGGAACATCAGAATTTTTTTCACCACTTAAATAAAAAGGAGCCTATACATGTTTGGCATCTACAAACTCGTAATGACCTGGAGAATCATAATAGTGTAGGAGGAGAGGCCTCTGCCGAGTAGCCAGGCAGGAACCGATGGGACCGTCTTCCAGGTTCCTGGGGTATCTGTTTCCAGGGAGAAGAGCTAGGGGATGGACTTCAGAGACTGACATGGGAGTTGGGGGAGGAGTCCAGAGGGGCGGAGAGGGCCAGACTGTGTGTCAGCAGAACGAGGGAGAAGGAGGTGGAGACTTGGGGAGGGCTAGAAAGTGAAAACCATGAGCAGCTTCCAGAGAGGAGGACAGTGACAGGAGAGAGACTCGGTGGACCGCAGGGAGATGGTGCCAAGCTCATCAACAAAAGACTGCTGCCTCACTCCAGCTCTCGGATGCGGCCTACTTGCAGCCGTCCGCGGCCGACGCCGCCTCACTCCAGCTGTCGGCTGCGGCCTCCTCGCTGCTGCCCGCAGCCACCGCCGCTTCACTCCTGACTACGGCGGTGACTTCTCCTTTACCACCCGCAGCTGCCACCGCCCCGCTGAAGATCCTCCAGTGCGGCCTCAGACTGCGCCTGTGGCCTATCAACCGTTAATTATCACCGCCGCTGCCAGTCCCTGTCAGGGAGTTGCGGCCTCCCCTCTCCCACTCCCAGGCGGTATCCTGCCTCCGCTGGGGGACATCCTGCCAAAGAACTCCGTGGGCCTGTTGTGCCCCTACTCCTCCTGGGTGTCAGAACGCCCAAAGACTACGCCAGACCTTCAGCGGCTGGGTCCAGCGGCTGCGACGCAGACATACCGTGGAACAGAATGCCGAGTGACTTGAGGACGGATAAGTGATACATAGTGACTAAGGACCCGTAGTCAGCCATTCCGCGGCCATATAGTGACCGGTCTTTGCCGAATTAGTCGTGTTCTCCCAATCCTTGTTTATGTGTATTGGCTCCCTGCGAGGACAACTACTGTTATTCTGTTGGTCGCATAACAATAGCCCTAACGGCATTTATCTATAATAGTTAACGTTTAAAGTCATTTCTGTCTCTCGTCTCGTCACTGGCAAGCCAGTTTTAGCATTTAGTGAACATGGTGAAAAACAACAACATAATTGTGGAATTGCACTTTTCTTGCCATTTGACCACACTTGGAATTTTTTTCCAATTTTCCAGTACACTGTATGGTAAAGCCAATGCTGTCATTCAAAAGTACAACTCTTCCTGCAAAAAACGTGCCCTAACATGGCCATATTGACAGAAAAATAAAAAGATATGGCTCTGGGAAGAAGGGGAACAAAAAAACAAACGCAAAAGTGGAAAATCTCAAGGTCTTGAAGGGGTTAAAATTGTCTTTATTAAGCTGTCATTGATGTTAGAGGGGGCAATACACGGTATTAAGAAATGAGGTATGTGAACTTTTGATCAGGGTCATTTGGATGTTTTGGGTTGTCATTATGATTTAAAATGAGAAAACAGTAGTTTGACAATAAATGGCTTCACCCAACCACCAACCATGAGTGGAGAAAAAGTTTTGGTGTTGTCATTCATATTCTCTGAAAAAAGGCCAAGAATGCAAAAATTCTGCCCGGGGTACGTAAACTTTTGAGCTCTACTGAATTTCAGAGGAATGCATCGAGGAGTGGAGGATGGGGTAAAACCAAAGTAGGACAAGAAAGGGAATAGTGATGAGCGAGTATACTCGTTGCTCGGGTTTTCTCGTGCATGCTCGGGTGACCGAGTATTTTAGCGTGCTCGAAGATTTAGTGTTTGTTGAAGTAGCTGCATGATTTACGGCTGCTATACCGCTTGAATACATGTGGGGTTTCCCTAACAAACAGGTATTCCTCACATGCATTCAGCCTGTTCAGCAGCCAAAAATCATGCAGCTGCGTCGACACCAACTAAATCTCCGAGCACGCCAAATTTCTCAGAGGACACATGAGCATGCTTGGTGAAAACCTGAGCAATGAGTATACTCGCTCGTCACTAAAAGGGAATTATCACACACTCAAAAGCTAGCAACATTGACAGATAAATCCACCAAACGCCTTCTCTAATATTAATCAACAGCAACCTCCAGCCATGCAGCATAAGCAATGTTTGACAATGAGTACTAGCCAGGATCCAGTTTACATAGGAGATGGGAGAGGCTAACAGTGCACAGCTGAGAGCCTTAATGCTCCAGGAGCTCTCAACAGAGCAGATTATCCGCTGCACTGCCAAAAATTTTTTACACTGTTTAATATGATGAAGTGCTTCTAATCAGTGTAAGAGTAGGAGAAATCAGACGCTGCAGTCCTCTTGCTCCTCTCTGTCGCAGTAAACCCGTGACAATATTTTTAGAGTGCCAAGGTGTTTATATACACAGGAAAGGAAAAGAAAGACGATATAATCATAAATTATATGCTACAAGAACCACATAAGATGAATCTTCTTTCAGAAGATTGACAATCACAAGAAGTTGTTAATAAAGTGAATATTATCTAGTTAGTCAAAAGTCGTCTGAGAAATAAATGGAGAACAGAGTCCTGGTGGACAGGGATAGCCTAGTGTGCCTCTCGTTCAAGGGATCATGAAGGTGCCCACAGTCCCTTGTCACTACCTGACATTAATAGTTTAGATAGGTCAAATGTGATGACCGATTCCTTTCAAAGGCCAATTTGGTCTGGCTCATTTCGGCCCATTATCAATCAATGATTGACTACATACAAGTAGACTGGAGCTTATTTACTGATCAATTTGAACAGGTAACAAATATTGTTGGCAACAGAATGATTGTAAATATCATGTTGTTTACACATAGACATAAACAATTTATTCACCTGACGAACATGCATTTTGCTCTTTTATCAGTTGATCGGCTTGTTTATTGGGATTTAGCGTTCTTATGAATTCTCGTTCATTGGTTATCGGCTTGCTGTTATAATGTATGTAGTTGAGGGATACTAGATTTTTATTGGGCTTGGATAGAAGGCCTATAGTGATAAGTTTGTGATTATATAATAGGGGAAATGAATGTACTATTAGCCAACACATGTCTGATTACAAAGGTTTATGGCATGGCAAAGCTTCCATTTATTCTGATGTGTAAATGTTTTTCTTCAGCCAGCACTGTTGTGAAGTGTATTGCAGAACAGTCTATATAGCTTTAGACTAGTAAGCCTCATTCAGACATCCATTATTCACTTACATGTTCTGCCTGTGTCTTTCATGGATAGATCATGCAGTGCACCCATTATAATCTACAATGCTGTTCACATGTCCATGATATTTTGCACACCATGTGTCATCAAAATAATCACTGACACGTCTATTTTTTTATCTAAGTCATGGGTAAAAATCATACATACAAGTCTGTGTTTGAGAAAATCACAGATAGCACATGGGTGCAAACGAGAAAATCACTGATGAAACACAAAGGGGAAAAGTGGACACGTCCAAATACTCATGAAACCCTGATCCAAAACACTGATGAAAATTTGAATTTTTCACTTATGATAAAAAAAAAATAGGTCTTGTGCTTCTTTCACTTCACTACAAGACAATGGAGTAATATTCCTATTGAGGAAATACACATTTTTGCATAGTCATATGAATATGAAGAAAACCATTTGGTTTCCTAAAGGAACACAAACTGGAAACCATAGGGAGTTAATACTGTACAGAGTTGTAAACTGGTTGTCAGGGAGCCCCCATTGTGCTTCAGGCTATGCTTGTTTAATTACCCTCTCAAAGGACCTTAATTGGTTGTGGATAAAGTGTTGGTGACAACACATTCCAGATTTTATTGTGACTGCTGAGTATCCATACTGGTGTATAGTGGATAGCCCAGCAACTTCACACCACGGTCCCCTCATTGAGCTGATCTAATGTTTCTCGCTTACTCCTGCTGAATAACACAGAACAGCAATAATAATAATCTTTATTTTTATATAGCACTAACATATTCCGCAGCGCTTCACAGTTTGCACACATTATCATCACTGTCCCCGATGGGGCTCACAATCTAAATTCCCTATCAGTATGTCTTTGGAATGTTTGAGGAAACCGGAGAACCCGGAGGAAACCCACGCAATCATGGGGAGAACATGCAAACTCCTTGCAGATGTTGTCTTTGGTGGGATTTGAACCCAGGACTCCAGCACCGCAAGGCTGCAGTGCTAATCACCGAGCCACCGTGCATACAACCATATGCCCTGAACTGCCGCATAACATGGATTGGAATGGATTCCTTGTGCAATATCCAACAGCAGACACATTCCATGGTGGTTGCTATCAATTACTATATATTTACAACCTGCTAGCAAATGATAAAGTCACCAAGGAAAACTGTATGGTTTCTTGAAAAAGAAAAATTAATTCACAACCCTTACTTTGATCCAGCAATTTTAATATAGGCCATCTTCTAGCAAGAAAAAGATATTGCAAGTCTGGTTGTATCCTACAAGAAATATTCACTAGTGATCCACCCCTTCTTATCATCCATCATCAAATAAAAAAACAAATACTTAACTTCTGAACCGGTGCTGTGGCTAATGTGGGTACTTTGTCATTGTTATGTCTTGTGATTGCTGCAGCAAATCAGTGGCCGATGATCGGCTGCAGCCTTTCATTACTTCATCTGGTAAGAATGTACTTTTTTATTGTAGTTGTTAAGAGGGGGTTTTCTAATTGTGTAAAACCTATTTAATAACTCAATTAAACTGCGTCAGGCTAGGGTCACACCACCGTATTTTCTATTATCCGTGAATATCAGTCTGATTACGCAAATCTCACTCTAATCAAATACTGATCAGAGTTTTACCAGAGTGTGATCATAGTGTGTTCCCATTTTCTTGGATGAGAGGGAAAAAGCAAACTCTCTACCTTCTCCTTTCTGTCAGTCCGTGAAAATCACACCACACTCAGATGTCATCCAAGCGCAGTCTGAATTTTCCCACAAACTCATTGACTTGCATGGCCGAGTGCAATCCTAATATTGGATACAAATTGAGCATTCTGTGATTTTTCAGAGTCAAAGCCTGTCTGAGAAAAAATTAATGTGTCCCATAAAATAACATTCATCCGAATGTGATCCAATTTTTTGCCAGATCGCACTTTTACCGAAAATACAGTAATCTACACAAGTCTGATAGTGGATTACAAGCTTCGTGATAGCTTTAATTTGAAATTCTTCTTTAATTCATAGAGATTAACAAGTGGCAAAAAGAAACAGACTTCTGCTATTGTCTGTACTGAAGAATTGTATAACACCCACGTCAGTCATTGGGGCAGAGAGGCAGCTGCATATGAATCATACATGAGCATTGTTATGCCATTTTCAAAGTGGGCTGTATTGTAAATGTACTCCTCTGAGGTCCCGGGAGAAAGCAGATGCCTACTTATAATGCTTTTAGCACATGTGTAGCAGGGTGAGTAATGCACAAGGAAAATAACTTTTTGACGTACTTTAATACCACTGCTACGTATATATATATCTACCTTGCAATTCACTGGTAAACAGTTTAAAATAACATCAGCCACGCAGTCACGACTGGGATCCTTAGCAAGTCATCATTTTCATTCAGCTCAGGAAAGACAGCTTCCTATATCAGAGGTGGGATCCAGAAACTCAATGTCACTGTACATATTTTAAAAAGTATACTTTTCATCATCGTCTGAGTTTGCTTTCAAGGGGGAAAACCACTAATTGTAGCCATTATCCTGCTTTCTGTAGACTTTAGCTGCATTCACACACAACAGAAAATTGCTCAGTTAAGAACTTCCTTAATTGAAAATATGATGTTAATCTAAAGGTTAACAGTGTAATGAGGGTATGAGGGTACTTGGAGGCTACACCGAAAGTGCGGCACCAGAGAGAATATTAAGTTTATTTCTCCTAGGAGCCGCCGGCTTTGTCATACAGGTGAGCCAGTGCGATTTTAGTATACTATACTGTGAGTGGCGGCTGTAGACACACCCCAACACGTTGACTGACAGCCAGCTAACAATGCATCTGTGCTCTCTTTCAAAGTGCTGGGGCACAGTTACAACTGCTACTCACTGTGTACTGAGCAGAGACTGAAGCCAAGTCAGATGACCTCTATAACTGAAATCCAGTGGCTGCTAGAAGGAATAAAGTTAATTTACTCCTGGGTGTTGCACTTTCAGTACTACTGCTGGGCACCTTTCTAAAGCTATTAACCTGCAGATTAACCCTATATCTGCAGAAAAATTATCATTACCAGTGTTTTCCTGATTGTCACAAGATTCAGGCACCAATCAAATTAGAATCTGTGGATGCTTTGCCTCTGCAAGAGCACAGGGACAATGAAGGTGGCTGGATCCAACAATCCAACCAGCTTCAGTTTGCAAGCTCTGTTTAAAAGTGCACGTAAGCTCTGCATTCCTGGCTTAGGAGAACAGCCAATGCTGATAGACCGCCGAGGTAGTCAATAACCTAGGCAACAAACAGTACACGATAGAATAACATATTTCTCTTTTTTTTTAATAATACAGAGGATTTTTAATAACAAGTAAATTGCCAAGTTGCTTGATTTGATGAGCTCTTTTTGATTTTAACCAATTATCATGTGACAATTCCCGGTGAAACAACTCCTTTAATGATTTATTTTTTTTTTGTGTCAGAACCAAATGTTGATTGAAAGGGAGTATCATATCTAAAGGAAAGAATTGTACATCATAAATTAAAGGAATATAAGCTGTTTTTAGAATTACCTATGTAAACTGGTCTGCATTAAAGGCCACCTTCACATGTACGTGTTTCCAGTATATTTTCATCCGTTTTTCACACCTACCGGAAACAGATATCCACACTTACCGTACCTATTAAAACTTATAATGATCTATTCTTCACATGTCCGTGTTTTTACACTCATCATGTGTCATTGTGAACCACGCGGAGACATGTCTGAGTTTTTTTCAGCAACACTGATGACAAGGGCCAATACAAGTCAATTATTATTATTATTATTATTATTATTATTATTATTATTTATTGTTATAGCGCCATTTATTCCATGGCGCTTTACATGTAAGGAGGGGTATACAAGTCAATGGGCACATGTAAATACTTACAGCACATGGATGACATTTGTGTTACATGCGTGTACCATAATAGAATGCATTCAAGAAATAACTGATTTTTATGTGTTTAAAGATGTGCAAAGATATAGAATTTCATAATCCTAAAACACATTATTAAATTTCAACCTTTAATGCCTTTCATGTGGAGCTTATTGTACAGCTTTCTATTGAGCTAATAAATATATAAAATGATGTGGGTTCCCCCATTTTTTTGTAACCAGCAAAGGTAAAGCGGACAGCTTTGGATTAATATTATCAGGCTGGGCAGGTCCATAATTAATGGGCCTTCCTCAGCATAAAAATATAAGCCTGCATCTGCCCCAGAAGCTGAACATCACATGAGAAACTCCAATTCAGGCACTTTGCTTTGGCTCTTCTCGATGTCCTATTGCTTTGGTAATTGGGGTACTTGTGCTTGGAGTTGGTGTCAGCTGTGAAGTGTGCAAAAACACAGCTGATATCAAGCTCCGGTGCTAGTTATGGAGAGATGACACCCCCATTACTAACCCAGTAATAAAAAGGAAAGACGCACAAAAAAACTTTATTGAAATTTCCCTGGGTCACAGGTCTGACGTAGTCCACCGAATCCGGCATAGTCCACAAATGGAAACCTGAAATCAACATACACATAAACAAAAAAATAAAAAAGATACTTTTCCTCGTTCATCACTTTATAAAAAAATAAATTCCAATGCAGGTCAGACATAGTCCAGCAAATCTGATACAATAACTATGGAGCCTTATTCTGATACTCCATAGTCTTTGCGAACAGCCACTTCCAGGTCACACTGCGCCGTGCGAGACCTGACGATGCTGAGCAGTGACAATGGTAATGTTACCACTCTTTTGACGTTCCTGGTCATGCAAACCTGTAGGGAGTGAGTACAACCCCAGCCTCCTGTGATGTCACCTTTGAGACCTCTCTCAAGTTAAAAGTCACGGAAAGTAAAGTAAAAAAAATAAAAGAATTATGGATTAGGTAGGAGATTATGGAAAATCCACGCAAATAACTTGGTGTACCCGCAAGAGAAATTGACATGCTGCGAATCTGAAACCCACACTGCGAGTGAGTTTACATTGAGTAAATAAAATCCCAATAGGCCAGAGATTTCTATAAATCCCATCCACTGTGCTGGAACTGTAAAGGCCCCGTCACGCATAAAGATGCACCAGCGATCCTGACAATGATACGACCTTGTCAGGATCGCTGGTGCATCGCTCCATGATCGCTGGTGAGCTGCCAAACAGGCAGCTTCACCAACGATCAGCACCAGCGAGGACGCTGGTCTCTAAGGTAAATATCGGGTTACTAAGCGGCGCGCGTCACTTAGTTACCCAATGTGTACCTTAGAAACCTGCGAGCTCGCGCCGGGAGCTGCCAGCACGCAGGTTTCTAAGGTTCACATCGGGTAACTAAGTGACGCGCGCCACTTAGTAACCCGATATTTACCTTAGAGACCAGCTCTCAGCGCCTGCTTAGAGCACTGGGAGCATCGCTGATCGTTGGCTCCCGCTGCCACATGCAGTGATGTGTGCTGGACAGCGATGAAAAAATGGCCCAGGCCGATCGAGCACAACTAGCGATACCCGGCAGGGGGGCAGTTGCTGATCCCCGTCACACATCGCTATGTGGCGCGCGTCACTTAGTTACCCGATGTGAACCTTAGAAACCTGCGTGCTGGCAGCTCCCGGCGCGAGCTCGCAGGTTTCTAAGGTACACATTGGGTAACTAAGTGACGCGCGCCGCTTAGTAACCCGATATTTACCTTAGAGACCAGCGTCCTCGCTGGTGCTGATCGTTGGTGAAGCTGCCTGTTTCTCACTGGTGAGATCGCTGTGTGTGACAGAGCCTTAAGACACACCGTAAAAAATGCACCAAAAGTTCATTGTAGAAACGTAGTTTAACACTTTATGGAGAGGTGAGGATTGAGCAGGATTGAGGAGCTGACTGAAACAGAGGCAGGAAAAGACACTTGCAAATACAGCAGCTTTTTTTTTTAGCAAATTATTGACTTTAAAGTTTTCTTATTACAGTGTTTTAAGGAACTGAACATCTTTCTCTGTTAGGTTTCATTTAGAAGGACATAATGCCATTCACATTTGAGTGTCCATATTTGTATTTCAGCCATAATACCCAGTTGCATATGCTTCATGTGAATTGTAGATGGAGCAGGACTTCCAGCGTCATTCTGATTGACAGCCGGATCCCCGATGCCTATCTGGGGTAGCTGGCTGTCAGTCAGAATGATGTTGGAAGTCATGCCCCATCGTTTCAGTAAAGATTTCTCAATCCCTGGCAGAATCAGTGTGCCAGGGAAGAATGGCGCCAGACACAACAAACGGGTAAGTTGCAATTACCTAAAACCAAACAAGAAAAGCTATAGAACAGGGAGATAATCAGATTATAAATAATATTAGAGCATGATAGTATAGTTTCCAAAAATTGATATGTAATTCAATGCTCAAAAAATCTAATTGTAAAAATCAAAATCCCTGAATGGAAAAATAGAGGTTAACAACATTTCCAAAAATCATACAAAATTTATTGATCATAACAAAATGTGACAAAAGACAAGCTTGGGTTTATCATGGTCTAATATTATTTACAATCTGATTATCTCCCTGTTCTATAGCTTTTCTTGTTTGGTTTTATGTATGGGTCTAGAGGTGTTTCCACTTGGCCATGTGGAATTGTGTTTTGGTTTAATAAGTTGCAATTACCTGCCTGTCGGTGCTTAGGAACATTTTTTGTTATGTCCTGGATACCCCCTAAATGTGAATGATGCACACCAGAGAGGATGGTGTGATCCATGGTTTGCAGCTGCTACTAAATATAGATTTATGATTTTGCTAGGTTAGACTAAGTTCATACTATACGTTTCTTTAATTTTTTCAGCTACGTTTTATACTACCAGCAAAGCCTGTGAGATTTCAGAAATCTCATGCACACACATTATTTTTTTTTTGTCATCAGTATTTTGTGCTTTGCATGTTTTTTTTTTGGACATAGAGCAATGTCAATTCTTGCAGCATTTTTGCAGCAATTTTCTCCCATTGACTTGAATGAGTTGTGAAAATACGCAAAAAAAATGCACAAAAAACTTGGGTATCGTATTTTGCAGCGTTTTTTGGGCCAAAACCTGAGACTTTTTCAACACTAAACTTTATCAGCATGCACAAGAGACAAATCTAGCATGCCAAAACCGCCGCAAAAAAAACAAAGGAAAACATGCTTTTTTTGCAATCTGAAAAAAATACCTAATGTGAAGTTACCCTTACCAGTGGTCTTACATTAAATATCTAAAACATTATTTCATTTTTTTAACTTTCAAAGCAAATTTGCTTGTTTTTTTTTTTTTTGTTTTTTTTGGCTAGTGGTGTTTGTTTGACATTTTTTGCACCAATTTTTTCAAAATATTACAAGGGATGGATTTATTTTGCCTAACAGAAAAAGTTATTTTCTTCTGTACTTTAAAATGTTGCATATTAATTTTCAAAATGTGGCAAAATAACAATCCACCAGGTGCTTTATTGCATCCAGGGATTGGAGTGAGATGCACCAAAAAAAGCAATATTTTATTAAGTTGCATCTCATAAATCTGTGGGAAATTAAAAAAAGACTAAGGCTGTGTGCACACGATGCGGATATATAGCGGATCCGCAGCGGATTTTTCCACGCAGAAACGCTGCATATCCACATTGTGATGTACAGTAGCCTTAAAATCAATGAAAAAAAAACCCGCTGTGCAGACGCTGCAGATTTTTCTTCGCGGTACAAAATCCGCAGCATGTTACTTCTTTTGTGCGGTTTTCCACCTCCCCTGTCTCCCACCTTCCCTGTCTCCAAATTCGCAGGGGGGAATCTGCAGTGGAAAACCACACAAAAACGGCAAGAAAACTGCAGGAAAAATGGAAGAAATCAGCAGGAAAAATGCAGGTAATTTGACCTTTGGATTTCAACCATTCTGCGCGGAAAAATCCGCAGGGCAAAAAAGTACGTCTGCACTCAGCCTTAAAAGACTAATCCAACTTTAAGAAAGGTGGAAAACATATAGAGAATAAGGTGCAAATACTAACGAACACTAAAAAGAACAAATTATTCCAGAAAAGTGGAGAAACAACAATGATAAACCAAGGCCCAGGAGTAAAATGTTTGTGTGTATGTATGTGTATATATATACAATCCTGTTTTGCAGGAAACCGTTACAAATGAAGAAGGCTGATTATTGTCATAATTGGCAATATCGTTAAGGTGCAAATTTGTGACCACTGAATAAGATAGTGGTTGACAATCTTTTTTGCTGAAAAGCTTTCTTAAGGTTAAAGGTTGGTTCCGCTACTCTTAGGTTGGTGACCTTTCCTGCTGATAGGTCATCAGTATGCAGATCAGTGGGAGTCGGACAAACCCAACAAACAGGCTCTCCATGCATGTACTGTGACTGTGACACAGCCGTGACACATGCAGCTGCGGCGCCGATCAGCTGATCAGCCGGCGCGATCTAGGAAGCCGGGTTCCCTCTGCAGCTTAGGCCTCTTTCACACTTCAGTTTTTTGCATCAGTTCAAATCCGCCAAAAAGTCAGACAAGCGGATCCGTTCGTAACTGATGTGAACGGATGGCACAGGATCCGTTTTTAGACGGATCCTGAAAATGAGGAAATTTAAAGGAAATGCTGGCAGGGAAGGGGAGAGAGAGAGAGAGAAAAACGTTACAAGCTCCGTTTTGAAATTTTTGAGGATGGTGACGAACAGCAACTTTTGGCGGATCCTCAAAAAAAACGGATGCAACGGACAGCAATTTGTCACAATCCGACATTAATGAAAGTCAATGGGGAAAAAAAACGGATCCTCAAAAAAAAATTGAGGATCCGTTTTTTTCAAAACCTAGTGGATTGTGACTGATTGTAAAAAAACTGAAGTGTGAAAGAGGCCTTATTCGGTAAGCGCTCTAGCTTGCCGAATAAGAGGGAACCCAAACAAATTCACTTAACTCTAAGTAAAATAGGTCATCAATTAAAAAAAAAAAAAATAGTGGAGCAGTGCTTTAAGATGATCTTAGGGTGTCTCATAGCTGTAAATGTTGTGGGTATTCCAGCAGGAAGTTTTCATTTTTCCTGCAGTGGCACCACAGTGTAAACTGCTTCCATCGATCTACAGGGGTTCAACTCCAGTTGCTGCAGAAGTTGCGGTCACATATGAGCACTAGATGCTAAGAGTATCACTCTACTACCACACACAAGAATTTCATTGTTGAATTTTTAGCAATATACGGTAATATTATTGTATATTGTTCTGGCACTTTGACATTTTTGTTTGCACCATACATTATCTTTATTACCTTTCTTATTTTGCATGTACTCAAACATTTATTCATTATTGCTGTTTTTGCCTCTATTCTGTGACATCAGTGTGAGCATCAACTATATTATGCTGCGGTGTTTATTATCCTTGTGTTGTGACATTACTGAATTCATCCTTGCTATACTGTGACGATCACTCCATTTTTAATGGAATGAGTAGTCAAAAAACAACCGATTTTTTTAACTTGGATTTTGTGTTGCATGTTTTTTTTTTTATATCACAATCTTTATTAAAACGAAATTTATTAATATTGCCTTTTTCACACTGACTAAAAGGGCTATTTTAGGCTCTAACTTATAGTCGTTTCAGAGGTAGTTTACAGCAGTTTCCTTATCATCAGAGGCAGTATAGGTGCCTATAAGGCTGTGAAATTTCAGGAAAAAAGTCTGTCCAGACATTGTCGTCTGATACTGTTGGATTTTTTTTTCATATCACGATCTTTATTAATAAGCAAAATTAGTATTGCTACAATTTTCACACTGGCCACTGGGATTTTAGACATACTTTCTATCCTTTCAGGAAGAGTTTCCACTAGGCTCATTATTATCAAAGGCAAGTTTACAATGATAAATAATAGCTATGCACATAACTGATAACATAGGATCCACCAATCATACAAGGTCTTTTCACAGCTGACTCTGCTCTGTTCCCTTTAAAACGACTTTCACACATGCTCATTTGATGCTTTGATGCAAGAAATGGGCTCAGAATTTGTTAATTGAGATAATGTACTTGTGGTTTTTATGAAATAGGAAATATATAAAAATATATTTACTACAAAAACCTGATTTTTATAATGACACATTCCATTTAATCCCTGTACTGTGACTGTAACTTTTATGCCTGTTCTGTTACATGACTGCATTCTTTATTTTTCGGTGCTGCCCTCCATTTGTCTAGTTTAGTACAAAAATAAAGTTAACCATATAACTAGGTAATCAACATAAAGAACATGTCAATGAGCAAAACAAGAAAAAATCTATTAAAGAGGCATGTCATAGAATAGGTAACACCAAATCTACACATTAATAAAATTGATATTCTTAGCTATATATTCGAGTGTACAAAACCAAAACACACGAGAAAAACATTTAAAAACAATGTTTACAAGAAACAAAAATCATGTCTTAGTAGGCCCTATCGACACAGAAAATTCATAATATCAAATCAAATAATGCACAATGCCCAAGGTATACAATATACATGAACAATAATATACACAAGAACAGTACTGGGCTTATAGAGTCAACCATCAGTATATACTCCACAAAATGTAGTTGCTAAATAATTACCGACCCCTGAGGAAGCCCCGACAGTGACGACACACGTCGGGTTTTTTCTTTAGGTCCCCTGACACTTGATTTTAACAAACAGGTCTTGGGCTATGAGCATTCTATCTTGGTATGTGTACAATATCGTGGTCTTTTTCTTATTTTTACTGATTAGGGGTAAAATAGTTATATGAGACTTATTGATTATCTTTTGGGAAATCCATTCTTGTCTGGATCATAAATGCTCTATTTAGCAATTACATTTTGTGGAGTATATACTGACGGTTCACTCTATAAGCCCAGTACTGTTCTTGTGTATATTTTTCATGTACAGGGTGGGCCATTTATAAAGAGACAATCCAAAATGGCCGACTTCAAAATGGTCACCATGGTCACCACCCATCTTGAAAAGTTTTCCCCCTCCCATATACTAATGTGCCAAAAACAGGAAGTTGATATCACCAACCGTTCCCATTTTATTTAAGTGTATCCATATAAATGGCCCACCCAGGTGTATCCATATAAATGGCACACCCTGTATATTGTATACCTTGGGCATTGTGCAGTATTTGATTTGATATTATGAATTTTCTGTGTCAATAGGGCCAATGAGACATGATTTTTGTTTCTTGTAAACATTGTTTTTAAAGGGAACCTGTCACCACTTTTTTGGGCTGCCAGGTAAAAATATTCAATTTAGTGTCACCAATGCATTACACAAGTAGTTTTGATACCCCTTGACTCCCCACATATTTTCCAGAAGTACCGTTTTTATTCCTTCTGTGCTGTATGTAAATATTCTCGGTCCGGTCCGATGGGCGTTGCTGATTGTCTGGCTCCCCCCCCCCCGGCTTGCTCTACGCATTCCTTTCAGGGAATTTCAGCGTTTGCGTAGAGTTTTGGTGCGTGCGCAGTCAAATGGCCTCTCTCGCATGCGCAGTATGTTTTGCCCAACTGTGGGCAAATCATTAAAGCAGTATTCCGCATGCGCCGGCATATGAAAATCCTTTCTATGGCCTGGATGCCACCCCCTGGGACAAAGTAATAAAGTAAGTAACAAAAAAAGTGTAAAAAAATTTTTTAAATTCCTAAATAAATTAAAAAAAATTACTTAATACATTTTTTTTTTGTAAATAAAAAATAAAAGTACACTTATTTGAGTATCGCCACATCCGTAACGACCCGCCCTATAAAACAATGCTTTATCATACCTCCTATCAAAAAGTGCAATAACACGCGATCAAAAAGACGGATATAAATAAACATGGTACCGCTGAAAACATCATCTTGGCCTCCAAAAAAAGCCGCCATACAGCGTGATCAGCAAAAAAATAAAAAAGTTCTAGCTCATCGAATAAAGCGATACAAAAATAACTATTTTTTTATATACAATTGTTTTTATTGTATAAAAGCGCCAAAACCTAAAAAAATATAAATGAGGTATCGCTATAATTGTACTGACCCGCAGAATAAAACCGCTTTATAAATTTAACCACATGTGGAACGGTGTAAACGCCCCCCCCCCCCCCCCAAAAAGAAATTCATGAAATGCTGGTTTTTGTTCATTCTGCATCCCAAAAATCAGAATAACAAGCAATCAAAAAATGTCACGTGCCTGAAAATGGTACCAATAAAAACATCAACTCGTCCCACAAAAAATAAGACCTCACATGACACTGTGGGTAAAAAATATGGAAAAATCATAGCTCTTAAAATGTGGTGATGCAAAAACTATTTTTTGCAATAAAAAGCGTCTTTTAGCATGTGACAGCTGCCAAACATAAAAACCCGCTATAAATAGTAAATCAAACCCCCCTTTATCACCTCCTTAGTTAGGGGAAAAATAATACAATTAAAAAAAAGTGTTTATTTCCATTTTCCCATTAGGGTTAGGGTTGAGATTAGGGTTATGGGTGTGTTGGGATTAGGGTTGGAGTTAGAATTGGGGGGTTTACACTGTTCAGGTACATCAGGCGCTCTCCAAACGTGACATGGCGTCTCCTTCCCTTCCAAGCTCTGTCCTGCCCTGAAACAAGGCCCCCCTCACATATCTCAGGTATCAGTGTACTCAGCGGAGAAAAAAGGATTTAGTTCAGCTCACCCTTCATTGATGCTGCAGCGAGGTCCGAGCAAGGACATGTCTCCACTTGGACATCTTGGAATACTTCATAGAAAAAGGAAAGTCCAGCTCAAGGAGTAAAATCCAGAATTTTCTTTATTTTTTTCATTAAAATGCAAGCATGGCTGCTATAGTCATCATTGCGTTTTTTACCCTGACATGGGATAGCCGCACAGAAAGTGCCCAGGGGGTTCTGTACGCGTTTTGAGCGGTATACGCTCTTAGACTCAGAATAACCCCAAAGAGCTAACACAACAGAATATCAAGAAAGTGCACAGGTGCACATAATTAATTTAAAATAGACACAGAAAAAAAAAAAACAGGAATGCATCCAAAAAGGACAAAAACACAAATATAAGTGAAGTATACATAACATTAAATTAATAGATCACATCAACAATAAAGCAAAAAAAAAAACTTGATATGAATATGATTAATAATAAAGCATAAACTCTTTCCTCAAATTCATACCCATAGGTGTTCGTGTATCAAGAAGGTAAATCCAAAATGCCTCTCTGTCTCTTAGTAATTTTTCTCTATTTCCACCAAAATAGAGAAAAATTACTAAGAGACAGAGAGGCATTTTGGATTTACCTTCTTGATACACGAACACCTATGGGTATGAATTTGAGGAAAGAGTTTATGCTTTATTATTAATCATATTCATATCAAGTTTTTTTTGTTGTTGTTGTGATATATTAATTTAATGTTATGTATACCGCTGGAAACGCTTACAGAACCTCCTGGGCACTTTCTGTGCGGCTATCCCATGTCAGGGTAAAAACCGCAATGATGACTATAGCAGCCATGCTTGCATTTTAATGAAATAAATAAAGAAAATTCTGGATTTTACTCCTTGAGCTGGCCTTTCCTTTTAATATGAAGTATCAGTGTACTCAGTACAAATTGCACAATAACTTTTGGGGTCCAATTTCTCCTGTTACCCTTGGTAAAATAAAAAAAAATGGACTTAAAGTAATTTTTTTGAGAAAAAGTTAAAAGATGTTCATTTTTTTAAAAAAAATTCCAAAAATTCCTGTGAAGCACCTGAAGGGTTAATAAACTTCTTGAATGTGGTTTTGAGCACCTTAAGGGGTGCAGTTTTAAAATGGTATCACTTTTGGGTATTTTCTATCATATAGACCCCTCAAAGTGACTTCAAATGTGATGTGGTCCCTAAAAAAACAAAATGGTGTTGTAAAAATGAGAAATTGCTGGTCAACTTTTAACCCTTATAACTTCCTAACAAAAAAAATTTGGTTCCAAAATTGTGCCTGGTGTAAAGTAAACATGTGGGAAATGTTACTTATTAAGTATTTTGTGTGCCATATCTCTGTGATTTAAGGGCATGAAATTTTAAAGTTGGAAAATTGAAAAATTTTCGCCAAATTTCCGTTTTTTTCCCAAATAAACGCAATTTATATGAATGAAATTTTACCACTAGCATGAAGTACATTATGTCATGAGAAAACACTGTCAGAATCACCAGAATCCAAGGAAGTATTCCAGAGTTATTACCTCATAAAAGGACAGTGGTCAGAATTGTAAAAATTGGCCCGGTCATTAACGTGCAAACCACCCTTGGGGGTAAAGGGGTTAACATGATTGTTCACAATGACAGTTATCATGGGAATTTAGAGAATATATGCACTTGCACTTTATTTATGCCCTACAACATGATGTGATAAACTTGGGATGTTTTTTGAGGCAATTAGTTCCATCTTTTCCATCAGTATGTATATTTCATTACTGGTACTATATCTATATACTTATCTTCGCTAATATACATAAGTATGGTATAATGTATTACTGTATAATCCCTAACATGCTCATTTTGCTGTACTTCTACAATTAGTCAGTTATATAGCATTTATATATGATGTACAAAAATGAGACACACCCCAAGCGACTTGCAGCTGTAATCGCAGCAAAAGGTGGCGCAACAAAGTATTAAGTTAAAGGGGCTGAATAATATTGCACGCCCCACTTCTCAGTTTTTGAATTTCCACAAAAATTTAAAATAACCAATAAATTTTGTTCAACTTCACAATTGTGTCCCGCTTGTTGTTGATTCTTTACCAAAAATTTGGTATCTTTATGTTTGAAGCATGATATGTGGGAAAAGGTTGAAAAGTTCCAGGGGGCCAAATGCTTTCACAAGGTACTGTATAACATGTACTTTCCCTGCAAAATAAGTTTTAATATTTCAAATAAATACACAATGTGCAGGTGGCTGGGTTGTTTATATGTGGCTCCATCTATATAGATGATCTAAGTGGACAGACCGGGCGTCATGTACTGTGTAATAACGATTGAAACCATTCTACCGAGGTTGCGTCTGGTTGAATGGTTAAATTTCAAACCGCTTGTAAAAACAAGCAACTTTTCAGTTTACCACTGTTTAGAAATACTTTCTGATCTGAGGAATGGAAAAAAAAATTGTATAGTTTACAGCCAAAGTTATTGGCCAAAGCTGCAGTCAGAACTGGCCAGTCTCCTAGGGCAAGGAGTGCAGCGCCTTCAAGCTCTTTGATATAGAACTTGAAAGCGATTTCCTATATCTGGCTGGATTACTGGATAGTGCCCCTGTGCACCTCTGATGCTGCAGCAATGGAGAGCAAATAGTACGGGTCATGCTGCTGGTCTGAACTGTCACTTCATCATAAACACCCCCTGACAAGTGAGAAGCTGAGAGACAGGAAAGTGGTGCGCTCCTGAATTCAAAACATGGTACAAACCTTCTAATCATTCCTCAGTGCAGGTTTAGTCTTATGTTCATGTAACGGTTGAATAATTACAATATAACCCCTTCGACATGTGCCGTACATGTACGGCGCATGTCATGTCCCTCCATTTGATATGGGCTCCGGGGCGCTGATCCCACATCCCCGCACATGTCAGCTGTTTTGAACTGTTTTAAAAAATAAAATTAAAAGTTCAAATCACCCCCCATTCGCCCCATTCAAAATAAAACAAAAAAATTTTTAAAAAAATGCACACATTTGGTATTGCCGCATTCAGAGTTGCCTGATCTATCAATATATAAAAAGAATTAATCCAGTCGGTAAATGACATAGCGAAAAAAAAAAAAGCCAAAACGCCAGAATTAAGATTTTCTGGTTGCCGCAACATTAATGGGCGATCAAAAGATCGTATCCACACCAAAATGGTGTCATTAAAAAGTCAGCTCGGCACGCAAAAAATAAACCCTCACCCAACCCCAGATCACGAAAAATGGAGATGCTATGGATCACAGAAAATGACGCAAATTTTTTTAACTTTTGAACTTTTTTTTCACCATTTAACCCCTTTCCGACGTCAGGTATAATAGTACGCCAATGTCGGACTCCCTCCCTTTGATGTGAGCTCCAGAGCTGAGCCCACATTTTTCCCGGAACATGTCAGCTGTTTTGAATAGCTGGCATGTGCCCAGAACTGCCGTGGGTGGAATCCTGATCCATATTCGCCTATTAACCCGTTAAATGCCACTGTCAAACTCTGACATCGGGATTTAACATACGATTCCAGCAATTGTGCCGGAAATCCGCCCATCGGTGACCCCCGTTACGTGATCGCGGGTCACCAGTGAGTTGGCATGACAACCAGAGTTCTCCTGCAGACCTCTATGGTTGTCAATGCCGGATTGCTATGAGATATTAAAAAAGTTAAAATCACCCCCATTTCACCCCATTCGAAGTAAAAATTTAAAAAATCAAATGTACACATGTTTGGTATCGCCGCTTTCAGAATCGTGGCATATTGAGAAAAAAAATTGAAAACACCAGAATTACATTTCTTTGGTCGCTGCAACATTGCATTAAAATGCAATAACGGGCAATCAAAACATATCTGCGCCAAAATGGTATCATTAAAAATGTCAGCTTGGCACGCAAAAAATAAGTCAACCTGAGATCACGAAAAATGGAGATGCTATGGGTATCGGAAAATGGCGCTTTTTTTTTTTTTTTTTAACAAACTTTGGAATTTGTTTTTCACCACTTAAATAAAAAAAGAACCTAGACATGTTTGATGTCTATGAACTCATGATGACCTGGATAATCATAATGGCAGGTCATTTTTAGCATTTGGTGAACATGGTGAGAAAAATATAAAAAAATCAGCTGTGGGATTGCACTTTTTTTGCAATTTCACCGCACTTGGAATTTTTCTTCCCATTTTCGAGTACACGACATGGTAAAAACCAATGGTGCAGTTGAAAAGTACAACTCGTCCTGCAAAAAACAAGCCCTTGCATGGCCATTTTGATGAAAAATAAAAAAGTTATGGCTCTGGGAAGAAGGGGAGGGAAAAACAGAAATGCAAAAACAAAAAAGTGCTGCGGCGTGAACGGGTTAAAGAGTAATCATTGTTTCAATGTTTCTTTTGATAAATACACGTGAAAATTATAAACCTTGTAATGTACATTGTCAAATCTGTTTCTTTCTCCTCTTGGACTGATCATTTTCAAAATTTTCAATTCACAGATAAAATCTGCATTCAATGAATACAGATAAAAGTGCTTCTCACTAAATTAGAATATCATCAAAAAGTTATTTTATTTCAGTTCTTCAATATAAAAAGTGAAAATCGTAGAGTTTGAAGGGACCTCCTGGGCCATCTGGTCCAACCCCCTGCTCAAAGCAGGATTCGCTAAATCATCCCAGTCAGATGTCTGTCCAGCCTCTGTTTGAAGACTTCCATTGAAGGAGAACTCACCACTTCTTGTGGCAGCCTGTTCCACTCATTGATCACTCTAACTGTCAAAAAGTTTTTTCTAATATCTAATCTGTTTGGATACAGCACTCTGTGAACAGCCAGCTTCTTTAGCAATGACATTTTGTAGCTTACCCTCCCTGTGGAGTGTGACTGCCTTCTGGACATCGATCAAGTCAGCAGCCTTCCCCATGATTGTGGAGCCTACTGAAACAGACGAAGGACCTTTGTAAACACTTAGGAAGCCTTTGCAGGTGTTTTTTAATTATTCTAATTTACTGAGATAATGACTTTTGGGTTTTCATTGGCTGTAAGCCATAATCATCAACATTAACAGAAATAAACACTTGAAATAGATCACTCTGTTTGTAATGACTCTATATAATGAGTTTCACTTTTTGTATTGAACAACTGAAATTAACTTTTTGCTCTAATTTAGTGAGAAGCAGTTGTTGTTTACATTATTGACAGATTATGACAGTTGGTGCTCATAAAGTTGAGAAATGTACCTGTTATTACAAGAAAACTTGCAGCAGAATATCAATGTCTGCCTCCTCCTCCCTCTATAAAATTTAAAAACATCAACTGTTATCTCCTGGCAAAAATAAAAGGTGGCACGTTTAGGCAGGCTTCTCTGTGGGAATGATGACCCCTGGTATTCATAGAAAATGATTTGGAATCCCAAGGCTCTTTATTCCTGCAGCGCAGCCCACCTACATGTGCCAGCTTCCATATTTGCAGTGGTTTTCCATGGCTTCATAGGTGTTGTGCCTGCACACAACACCTTTAGGGAAGTGATACCAGCGATTATACCTATCCCTTACCAGACAGTATTGTCCTATTTTGTATGCGCTTCAGTCCCTCTTCAGAGCTTCTCAGCTGTTATCTCCTACAGTGGGTATGGAAAGTATTCAGACCCCTTTCAATTTTTCACTCTGTTACATTGCATCCATTTGGTAAATTCAGAAAAGTTCATTTTTTTCCTCATCAATGTACACTCTGCACCCCATCTTGACTGAAAAAAATACAGAAATGTAGTAATGTTTGCAAATTTATAAAAGAAAAACTGAAATATCACATGGTCATAAGTATTCAGACCCTTTGCTCAGTATTGAGTAGAAGCCCCATTTTGAGCTAGTACAGCCATGAGTCGTCTTGGGAATGATGCAACATGTTTTCACACCTGGATTAGGTGATCCTCCGCCATTCTTCCTTGTAGATCCTCTCCAGTTCCGTCAGATTGGATGGTGAACATTGGTGAGGCTGCCCTTTTCAGGTCTCTCCAGAGATGCTAAATTGTGGTTAGGTCAGGGCTCTGGCTGGGCCAGTCAAGAATGGTCCCAGAGTTGTTCTGAAGCCACTCCTTTGCTATTTTAGCTGTGTGCTTAGGGTAATTGTCTTTTTGGAAGGTGAACCTTCGGTCAAGTCTGAGGTCCAAATCACTCTGGAATAGTTTTTCATCCAGGATATCTCTGTACTTGGCCACATTTATGTTTCCTTCAGTTGCAACCAGTTGTCCTGTCCCTGCAACTGAAAAACACCCCCATAGCATGATGATGCCACCACCATGTTTCACTGTTGGGATTGTATTGGGCGGATGATGAGTAGTGCCTGGTTTTATTTACACATACCACTTAGAATTATCACCAAAAAGCTCTATCTTCATCTCATCAGACCAGAGAATCTTATTTCTCATAGTCTGGGATTCCTTCATGTTTTTTTTGTTTGTTTTTTTTTTTAAGAAAACACTATGCGGGCTTTCATATGTCTTGCAGTGAGAAGAGGCTTCCGTCGGGCCACTCTGCCATAAAGGCCTGACTGGTGTAGGGCTGCAGTGATAGTTGACTTTGTGGAACTTTTTCCCATCTCCCTACTGCATCTGTGGAGTTCAGCCACGGTGATCTTGGGGTTCTTCTTTACCTCTTTCACCAAGGCTCTTCTGCCACTATTGCTCAGTTTGGCTGGACGGCCAGGTCTAGGAAGACTTCTGGTGGTCCCAAACTTCTTTCATTTAAGGATTATAGAGGCCACTGTGCTCTTAGCAATCTTGAGTACTGCAGAAATTGTTTTGTAACCTTGGCCAGATGTGTGCCTTGCCACAATTCTGTCTGAGCTCCTTGGCCAGTTCCTGTGACCTCATGATCCTCATTTGGTCTGACATGCACTGTGAGCTGTGAAGTCTTATATAGACAGGTGTGTGCCTTTACAAATCAAGTCCTAATTAAACACAGCTGGACTCCAGTGAAGGAGTAGAACCATCTCAAGGAGGATCACAAGGAAATGGACAGCATGTGACTTAAATATCAGTGTCTGAGCAAAAAGGGTCTGAATACTTATGACCATGTGATATCTCAGTTTTCCTTTTTTAATTTGCAAAAACTATTACATTTCTGTTTTTTTCAGTCAAGATGGGGTGCAGAGTGCACATTAATGAGAAAAAAAACTTTTTTTTTATTTACCAAATGGCTGTAATGAAACAAAGAGTGAAAAATTAAAATGGGTCTGAATACTTTCCGTACCGTATCTCAGTAATGGGAAATCTTCTCTACACTGAATACAAATTTTAAAGGGGTGGTCCAGTACCTAGAAAGTAGCTTTCTCTAATCAGATAAATTACAAAAGTTGCTTATTTTCATGTGTTATTGATTTATTAAATAAAAGTTAATACAATGGTTACTCTTTTTCCCTGTGGTCTGATGAAATTGAAACTGAACTTTTTGGCATAATGACCATCACTACGTTTGGAGGAAAAAGTGAGAAGCTTGGAAGCCTAAGAACACCATCCCAACTGTGAAACATGGTGTTGGTAGCATCACATTCTGGGGTTGTTTTGCTGCAGGAGGGACTGGTGCACTTCACAGTCTAGATGGCATCATGAGAAAAGAAGATTATGTGGCAATACTGAAGCAACATCTCAAGACATCAGCCAGGAAGTTAAAGCTTGGGCTGAAATGGATCTTCCAAATGGACGATGACCCAAAGCATACTGTCATAATAATAACAAAGTGGCTTAAGGATAACAAAGTCAATGTTTGGAGTGGCCATCCCAAAGCCCTGATCTCAATCCTGTTGTAAATTTATGGGCAAAGCTGAAAAGGCAGGTGCGAGCAAGGCGACATACAAATCTGGATCAGTTACACCAGTTTTGTCAGGAGGAATGGGTCCACATTCCGGCCAACTATTGTGAGAAGCTTGTGGAAGGATATCCCTAAAGTTTGACCCAAGTCATTCAGTTTAAGGGCAATTCTACCAAATATTAATGAAATGTATGTAAATTTTTGTCTTTGCAGTAAGTAATAAAAATACCTTAAAACATTCTCTCTCTCATAATTCTGGCATTTGGCAAATATTAATGATTATGGTAACCCTAATTGACCTAAAACAGGAAAGGTTTATTTTAATTTAATGTCAGATATTGAGAAAAACATGCACAGGTGTCTTTATATAGTGTATGTAAACTTCTAGTTTCAACTGTAGTCTTAGTACACAAACACATAGTACAATCAAGGTGCTTCAAAATGCACATTGATGACTTCAAGAGCCAATTGTAGTAAAATTAACCAGACCTGATGACAAAGATTCCTTTCCCCTCCTCATGTAAAAATGTTCCTGTTGTAATAAATTAAATGAATAGTAGTTCCTGATGTTCCTGGTGAAAAGCCAAAGGACACATTAGATGTTTTAAGCCATTTCTTCAGGTTTATCAATGTCTGGCAGAAACAATAGTTACGAAATATATAACCTGTTTAGTAACACAATGTATTCAAGTCATTCTTGCCACATATAAAATAGGGCTTTGTAAGTACATGACTTGATTAGTGATATTCCCTATGGAGTTTCACATTTATTCAGTATTTCTACACATAAGTCTACCATTTAATTGTGTTTTTTACTTTCTGTACACAGACACAATGACATTTATATTTTTCTTGCCAATAAATAGCAAATCACAAAATGACATTTCTTGCTTTGCTTCATTTACATTTTCACAGTAAAAAAAACAGCTACTAGGGCACAATGCATTATGAACACTGTTTCATAGAGAACCGTAATGCATAGGGCCCTACTGTACCCCTGTGTGCCTCAGATTACATATTGAAGCATACAAAGGTATAATAGAAAAAATGGTGACATTTTCCATCAAATGCAGTAAAGCAGTATATCATCCATATAGTCTCCACGCACACATTCTGATTTATATATGGGACATAAAACTCTGGCTCTTAATGCACAGGTTACTGCAAACCTATTAGTTTGTTGCCTTTGCTACTCCTATACAGACCACAATAGGATAGACTTATCAAACCTGTTTAAAAATAAGACATTGTTCAATCCCTATAGCAACCAATCACAGTCCAACTTGTGTTTAACCATAGCCATTTGTAAAATGATAGGTGAATTCTAATGGGTTACAATGTCGAACAAAGACCGGTTGTTTTTAAACAATTTTGATAAATCTGTCACACAGATTTTGTACATTACTGCACCTCTTCCCTACTCTTTGTGGAGAGTGCCAAGATGGTGTAAGTAGACTTATAGGCCATGCAACGCTCCTTAGGGAAATAAAATATGCAAATAGCCTCTTCAGAAAGGACGCAAATGGAGTGTCTGGTTTGGCTTCTTCTAAGTCGGATGGCAAGAATCATTTAAGGGTGGATATGGACTTTAAAAATTGCTACTTCCACTAGGTGGCGCTTAAATTATCTGATGAGGCGATTTGTGTACCTACACTCTCCTAACTCATTTAGCAGGCCTGGATTCATGAGAACACAAGTGGTCTGCTCATAAACAACTTATCTTAAATCAAATTTATTCCATAGGTTCATATCTTAAATCTCTTTAAATCTATAGGTAGATGTAAATAGATATATGGATAGATAGATGGATATATAATAGCAAGGCCGATGTTTAATAATGAACAATATGTTTAATTTTGAAAAAAAAAATGGGGAAAAAATGGTATGGGCTCCCGCGCAATTTTCTGCGCTGGAAAGGGAAAGCTGACGGCCGGGGGCCAATATTTGTAGCCTGGGAAGGGGGTAATACCCATGGCCCCTTCCCAGGCTATGAATATCAACCCGCAGTTGTTAGTATAGCCTTTACTGGCTATTAAAATAGGGGAACCCCAAAAAAAGAAATGATGTGGGGTCCCCCTATATTTTATAGCCAAAAAGGCTACACAGACAGCTGTGGGCTTATATTCATAGCCTAGGAAGGGACCATGGATATTGCCCCCGACCCCGGCTACTAATACAAGCCCACAGCTGCCCCAGAAATGGCGCATATGTACAATGCGCCAATTCTGGCACTTGGCCTCTCATATCCTGCTGTGTAGTGGTGGCATATCATATGGGGTAGTAATGGATTAATGTCACCTTGCTATTGTAAGGTGTTAAGCCCGGTTAATAATGGAGAGGTGTTAATAAAACGCCTATCCATTATTAAAGGGAATCTGTCACCCATTTTTTGTGATATGATGTAAAGATATCATTCAATTTAGTGTCACATAAGCATTTATATCAATACTTTTGATACCCCCTGACCCCCCACCTTTGATGCATAAATACAGTTTTTAACCCTCCTGCGGTGTATGTAAATCTCTGCGGTCCGATGGGCCGGGCTTATTCTCCCCCCCCCCCCCCCCCTCAGCTTGCTCTATGTATTGTGATCTGTGAATATCACAGATCCCCTAGAGTTGCCACGCATGCGCATTGAAATGGCCTCGCGCGTACGCAGTATGCTTTGCCCAACTGTGGGCAAAGCATAGTCATTATTGCGCATGCGCTGGCATACGCAATTACTTTCTATGGCCCAGAAGTATTGTGATACTGTGTGGCACAGTCAAAAGTTTTACCATAACCAGGTTCCCCGTATCATGTTCCCACATGCTTTATTCATCTATCAGCCCTCTGTGTCTGTACTGTTACACACTTAACATTATGGCTGGTCCAAATGATCAGGGCAATTGTTACCACCCACCTTTCGTGCCTACCTTTTTTCCTCATAGATTGTAAGCTTGCGAGCAGGGCCCTCATTCCTCTTGGTATCTGTTATGATCTATGTGATTATTGTTGTGCTGTAATGTCTATCATATGTACAAGTCCCTCTGAAATGTAAAGTGCTGTGGAATTTGTTGGCGCAATAGAAATAAGATTTATTATCTGCTGCAAAACTGCAGATCTTTTTTACATCTGCAGTTTTGCTGCTGATGTGCCTGACTCAATGGAAGTCAATGGGTGCAGAAACGCTGCAGATCCACACAAAGGATTGACATGCTGCAGAAAATAAAACGCTGCGAATCCGCGTGTTTTTTTCCGCAGCATGTGCACAGCATATTTTTTTTTTTTCCATAGGTTAACATTGTTTTGATACACACTTGTGAATTTATTGCGGATTCACAGCGGCAAATCCGCTGCGGATCCGCAATAAATCTGCAACGTGTACTCATACCCTTAGAGCACTTCTTGCTTCCCTCTGCTGACAAGCTGTTTGGAGATGGAAATTTAATTCTTCAGCAGGACTTGGCACCTGTCTACACTGCCAAACGTACCAATACGTGGTTTAAAAACAACAGTATCACTGGGCATGATTAGCCAGCAAACTCGCCCGACCTTAACTCCATAGAGAATCTATGGGGTATTGTCAAGAGGATGATGAGAGACACCAGACTCAACAATGCAGATGAGCTGAAGGCTGCTTTCAAAGCAACCTGGGCTTCCATAACAACTCCGCTGTGCCACAGGCTGCCTCCATTCCACGCTGCATTGATGCAGAAATTGATGCAAAAGAGTCCCTGACCAAGTATTGAGTGCATTTCAGTAGGCCAACATTTTGGATTTTAAAATCATTTTTTCAAGCTGGTGTTATAAAGTATTCTAATTTACTGAGATAATAACTTTTGGGTTTTCATTGGCTGAAAGTCATAATCATCAACATTAACAGACATAAACACTTGAAATAGATCACTCTTTTTGCAATGACTATATAATAATAATGAGTTTCACTTTTTGTATTGAAGAACTGAAATAAATTAACACTTTGATATTCTAATTTTGGGAGAAGCACCTTTACAATGTACACAAAACCTGTGGTGTTAGCGGGGTTAGCTTTCTGAGCACTGCTACATGATTCATGTAAAAACTCTGATTGTATCTGTCACGGGGTTACCGCAGCGTCTGGTTGCTCTTACTCCACTGCTGAGAAGAAGCACTTCTCCGGTTTATTAAACGTGTTTTTCTTCCAGCAAAACAAGGGTTAATCGGCCAAGTTGGAACTCCCTGTTCTCAGGTGTTTGGTTAGCCACTCCTTTTCCCTATAAAATCTGGGCTCTGTTAACAAGTCCTTGTCAGATTTAGCTCTTGCTTCATGACTATAGAAGGGAGAAGTTGGTATGAGGAGAGCTGGAGGAGTTATAAGCAACTGTTGTTTGGTTTGTACGTGAGATAATCCCTTATCCTTCCCTGTTTTGCTTCCTTCCCCTTCCTAAACACCCTGGTGGATTCCTCTGTTATATGTGAGTGAATATTTTGTGTCTGGAATTTTCAGTTTACCCTTGTCTTTGTTGACCTGTTTGTCAGGTTGGTGCACAGCGGTGCACGGTAGCGCCCCCCCCTGCTTCCCTGGGTGAGGGAAGGGGACAGACGAAGGGTTGACTCAGGAGATAAGGGAAGGGTTGAGGCCTCGGTGTCTGCCATCTGAAGTATCCCGGGGAACAGGTCGATCTAGGGTGCCACCTAGAGTTAAGGCCCTTTTACACTTAGCGATGCACCAGCGATCCAACCAGCGATCCGACCCGGTCAGGATCGCTGGTGCATCGCTAAATGATCGCTAGTGAGCTTTCATACAGAAAGATCTCACAGCGATGCAGCAGCGACGCAGCGCACGATACTTACCATTCACACACAGCGATCCTGCGTCCTCCCGCCCGCCTCCACGCGTCGCTGGACGTCACAGCAGGAAGTCTCAGCAGGAAGCGCCCGACGAGAAATGGAGCCGGACATTCTCGCGCGATCAGCGATGGACAGCGGGGGAGCCGGTCGTTGGTAAGTATCACACATAGCGATATCGCTAGCAATATCGCTATAACGTCACAAAACCAGTGACGTTTTAGCGATATTGCTTAGTGTAAAACCCCCTTTAGGGCGAGGAAAGGAGCCTCTGGTCCCAGGTCACTCGACAGCTGTGTCATGACAGTATCATAACTTCTGCACCCAATAAACTAACTGATGCATCACTGGAATCAGGGTCTCTTTTCCTGTATTATGCTGCTCTGATGAGGCAGCAAAAACCTGGTGACAGATTCCGTTTACTAAAAAACAGACATGACAGAGTAGCATGTCGTATGAATTCAGAATGATTCCCGCATTTCTAGACTGTGTGTATTGACCTTGCGTTCAGTGCACATACAACATTTAAAGCATGGGGCTCTTAGCACCTTCGTCACTATACTCCAAATACTTTAGTGAGATATTGTTTATAGAGTGCATAATAGATCTTCAATTCACACTTCGCAGGAATCCTTTCATTGCCCCTTAGGATCGAATATTTCCCAATGCTATCACCGTTCTTTTTCGATAAATTAGGATTTCATTGGGTGCATAGGATGTAATTTTCAAAATGTTTGGAATGTTTTTACATGGTACATCTTGATGCATGTCAGGCCAAAGCTATAAGACTGTATTCAAAAGATAAAAGGTTAATTCTTTACCATAACCTTCACTTAGGGGCCACTCCTAGTCTTAGCCAAACAAAATGCATCCAAAACTACGTCAACATCACACTGTGTATAGGAGGTCCTGAATATGATCTTCCCAGTTCCATCAGTACAGTCGCATGTATTACAGAACATTGATTCACAAATGTCAAATGTAAAATCCCAGTGAGAACAATAGGTTCCAAACCACAGAGACCACATAACCACACAGCAGACACAGTGAGGGTCCTCATCCCACATGAGAAGCAAGTAGCTTCACTGTTCGGAACGGCTTGGAAAAGCAAGGAAAAAAGTAAATTACTGCAAATCCACAGGCAGCAATATATATCAAGTTGTCACTCTACTCTTCCCAGTGCACAAACTCTTCAAATCCATGTCACAGCATAGCAAAATGGAAAGAGTTTCTTTCAAAATATGGATTTCCTAAGAAATAGACAGCAGATGTTTTGCGGTGTAATTGTGTTTAATCTTCTGGGTTTGGCATTGTTGAAACATTGACTGACAGCAAAACGTAGGTTTTAAGCTGCACTGCAAAAATACCTCACATGATTATAAAACATGATAAATATAATAAACTATATATCGATATTTTCTTGCCCTTATGTTCTTGATCCAGTTTCCTTCATCCCACTTTACTCTTTGAAAACAATATATAAAAATACATTTTGGCATAACATTTATTTACTTACTTTACTCATTTATATAACGCCATTAATTCCACAGACATTATTGGCACTGTCGGGGCGGTCCTACACTGTTTAATATTAAAAACCTTACCATGTGTCAAGGTTGACCTCAGTGTGTGAATAAGGACAAGCCAAAGGGCCCGGACCCAACCAGTGGACACCAGTCAGGGGAAGCTTTGAAATACAATTTCCAGCTCAGGAGAGGGAAGCCACACCCCGGCTTGCACAGTATGCTAAAATACAAAGAAAAAACACAAAAATTGAGCTTGGTTTGAGTTGGTATACATGCAGCATATAAATGCATGTTCACATTGGCCATAATGCATACAAAACCTACACAAGACCAAATGAGAAAAACCCTGCTGTAATTCAATAAATAAAAAGCAAAAGTGCATTTAACTTGGTATTATTTAAATGCACTTTTGCTTTTTACTTAATTAGTTACAGCAGGGTTTTTGCTAATTTTGTCTCTTGTAGGTTTTGTATGCTTTATGGGAAGGAATTTTTTTCCCCAATGTGAAGCTTACTGTTTGCTACATGGGTTTTTTTTTTGCCTTCCTCAGGATCAACATGTTAGGGCAGGTTAGAATAGGATATGGGTTGATCTAGATGGACTTAAGGTACTGTCACACTTAGCGATGTACCAGCGATCCCGACCAGCGATATGACGTGGTCAGGATCGCTGGTACATCGCTAAGTGGTCGCTAGTGAGCTGCCACACAGGCAGATCTCACCAGCGACATCGCTGGGGACGGGGGTCGCTACTTACCTGTCACACTAGGCTATCCTGCGTCCTCCCGCCCGGCTCCACGCTCGTCGCTCGTCTCTCCACAGGAAGCGCCGCAGGAAGCTGACGACGAGAAGCAGTCCAGGACGTCCTCGCGCGATCAGCGATAACCAGCGGGGGAGCGGGTCGTAGGTAAGTATCAGACACAGTGATGTCGCTAGCAATATCGCTATAACGTCGCTGTATATGTTAGTTACCATGCAGGTAGCTGATAACTAAGGTACACATCGGGTTTTTAAGCAACGCGCGTCACTTAGAAACCCGATGTGTACCTTGGTTACCAGCTCCCTGTATCAGCGCGCTGGTAACTAAGATACACATCGAGTTTCTAAGCACCGCACGCTGCTTAGAAACCCTGCGTTTACCTTAGTTACCAGCACGCTGATCACTGGTCTCCCACCTGTCACACGCAGCGATGCGTGCTGGCCAGCGGGAGACCAGCGATCAAAAAAATGTCCTGGCCATTTCGGGATGATCAGCGATAACCGGCAGGGGGGCCGGTCGCTGGTCAGTGTCACACACAGCGATCTCGCTGGTGAGATCGCTGTTGCGTCACAAAACTTGTGACTCAGCAGCGATCTCGCTAGCGAGATCGCTATGTGTGACGGGGGATTGTGTATGAGGAAGATGGCTGACTGATGGTTGGGAGAAATGTCGATCGCACATGTCCAATTTCGGATTGCTGATCAAATTCTTCTCCCTGAGATAAGCTATCAGCTGACATGTCTACAGGAGGTTTTCTCATAGAGAACACAGCAGTGCCTGGTTGATCCAGCACTCTCTGGTATAGGAGAATTGACTGATATGGCTGTCGGCCAAACAATCGGCAAAAGCATTGTTTGGCTGACAGCCATCTAATGTATATGGCTAGCCTTATGCGAGAAATTGATGTTCTTTGCCTACACATTCAGCTTATTCCTTGCAGGATTCAGGAGTCCATTGTAATCATGGTATTTGGGAAATGAGTCTTTGCATTCATGTGGATATTACTTTGATATATACAACCTACCACATTGTTGTAGACTAAGTTCATCTATTCATGTAAACTGCATTGACTTTGGCTGTGGTCCAAATAAGATAATGGCCTGTATCACTCTAAAAAGATTATTCAGAAATTATTTAAAGGGGTTGTCCACTAATGGATAACCAGTTCATAAGAACTTCTGATTTACTGCAGTGGTCACATGAGATAACTATATATATATACTGTATATAATAAATATATATTATACTTATGTTCCTCTTGGCTATTAAGGAGGAGTTGTTCAGCAGTGGATAAGCTTTGGAGGGAACATTAAAATAATCTTAGTGTTGACCTCACCTCTGAACTCCCTAGAGCACTGATGGATCATCTGTGGATGTTCTGGAAATCAAATCCAAGGCCCACCTCTCGCAGGACATGAAGGATATTTCCCATACATACTTTTGTATTGTGCCTCTAGATAATCAGCAGCGTATGCTGGCATTCCCCTTAAAGACAGAACTATCAACACTACAAATATTTTCAAGCAGGATAGTTAATGGTTTGTTTCATCCTCTGGCTCTGTCCTGGAAAAGGTACTGACTTTTCAGAATCAATCTTGCATTCCTTTACTTCATCCAGGGAGTGTAGGAGAAGAATCCATTATACATATTTCCTTCCTCTTGGTGCCTCAGCATTCCTGATAATGGTGGGAGTCTTCTTTGAAAAGACAATGTACAGAATCAGTGAGTGTATGATATAGAAATGGCTGCATTCCTAACTGAAAGAGTGTGTCCTCGTCCGTACTGTGTCTAGTCCAACTGAAAGTGAAATAGTTTGTAATAGCTTTATTATAAAATGATATCACTACAAACTTGATAAATTCACTAAGTTGATACATTTTAATGAATGATAAGCATGAAGCAATTCCGATATTTCCATGCAGGCTTCCTTCTTCCACCACCAGCTGTGATTGACAGCTTCTTAACTATAGTCAGTCATAGCTAAGTGGTGGGAAGCAGAAAACTGCATTTAATATATCCGACTCCTTCTGACGCCGACGGAGTGAACTTTTTATAGTTTCTGTTGGCAAAAAAAATGAGATATTGGGATTAAAAATTAAATTAAGCCGTGAGCTTAAAAACAATTTGGATTTTATTTTATACCATATTGCCCAGTCTTACCTGCAGGCAAGCAGTTGCCCAGAGATTCAGTGCAACAGTAAGGCTACATTTACGCAGTAAGGATTTCCCCCAAGGCAAATCCATTGTATCGGTTGACGTTGGCCCAATATACATTACAGATTTAATTGGCCATGAAGCAACGAGTACTTATCATTTACAAAAAATATATATCCAATATGCATCACTGGTATGTTAAATAATTTCAAACAATTATCAATATTGAATGAATGATCATTTTTTTCCAGTCAAGTTGTTATTCATTATGGTCAAAATCATGCATTTAACTTTAATGTGAATGGGCTCTCCTAAAACTTGAGGCAGAAATCTGTGACTGACACTTCTGATTGGTGCCCTGGATGTACCAGCTTGTCGGTTATTATTTTCTACTGCGTGTGAATCGGGTATAAAGTATTGAATTCATTAGCATTTACTGTAATGTGAATGTCAGAAGATTTGCAAAATGATTGTTTTTTTGGGGAAATTTATCTTTTGTGCTGCACTGCACAAAAGATCATCAGTCTCGGCAGCACATTATTCTGTGTAAACAGGAATTGTACTGCCGAGAACAATGGCAGCCAATCTATTACTGACCATTTAGACCGGCCAGAATGTAAAAAAGGCATTTAAATAATCGGCAACCAGCATGTTGCTTAACTCTACGCATTGCACAGTGTAAATGAACCAACGCACAGCTATAGGAGTAGGGAAGGTGTAATTAAAGCATAAAAAATGTATCATTAGATCCAAACTGTGTATTGATTTATTTGGCATATTAGTATTTTTGGTACCTTTTACGATATTCCTATAAAACAACATAAACAGGCACTATTCAAGGCTTTAGAAAAGGAAAGCTTAATGATTCATCATCATTGTATAACTTCCTAAAATCTGATTCGATATGTTGCTAAAATTACTAAGATCTGATCAAGAGGAAATTGGGAAAGTGATCTTTGTAAATGTTTGTTGCAAAAATACATTACATTTCCAATGGACAAGTGTTCCTTTTTCATAGAAATCAGGAACTTTAGCTAAATAGAGTAAGAAAGCTAGTATATTAAAATGTTTTTTTGTAATACTTTATTAACTTATCTGCAGCCAATGGAATATTGTGTAGTTATACTACGAGTATAGTGGAAAGTAATCAATATAGTTCCACTATTTTTTGGGGGTAGAAATAACCCTATATATTGTTGCAAATCATTGTGAGCAACAAAATTCTGCAAAAAATATACGTGCTGTGCAAAAAAATTAGGAAACTGTTATGGTTACTTCTGAAAATGACATGGTCTACATGTTTCCGACAAAATATATTACGCTTAAAGACTGAAAGTTTTTGGTGCTTATTGCAGATATAGATAAACTTTTCGGTCTTTTAGGCAGTCCAACATTTATTAGGAGGATAGGCATCAACAGCGTATTCCCCTTATGAATGATGAACACGCATTGTGTATTAGGGGAGGCCGGCTCACAGTACATAAATCACCCCAATTTGCTCAGATTACTTCTGCTTATTAATTTTGTATTAGGCTTAAAATGACTTTTAGTATTTATGGTTTTATCTTGTATGTGCAACAGTAAAAGATAAAATGACTTAAGTAAAGAAGAAGCAGTGTGCAGCTAACATTAGTTACTAGTCTACGCATGATTAAAAAATAGTTGTGCAAATTCCATTCTGTCTAAAACTTTACATTTCCCAAGAAAAGTTTTGGTTTAATGATGGCTGAGGATAATGACAGTATATAGCAGTTTTTAGTCTCTTCCAATAAAGACTATTCAGACAATGTGGAAAAGATATAAGATGTTAGCAAACAGATCCTGAGAATTGGTTTCAGGGCTTATGTGAAATGTCATTTTCACAGCAGGTAAATAGCGTGTTCGGAAAATTGCTCCAAGCCAGATACTGTATAAGGGTTTAATTGAAGAAAAATCTTTTTTTCAGATGGTAATGTATTCCCCGGAGGTTAGTTTCACTATCTCTTAATTAAAGAGAACAATGTGCTTTTCGTTTCCAGACAGATGCTTCAAAGTGAGTTTTGCTCTCAGTTAAGATTTAGGTAAACCGTCAAACACATTGGTTGCCCTCCTTTCCTGTCTGAGACTTTATAGACCCCAGTGGTCAGCTGCTGTGGAATCCTGCCCTTCATTCACCGGCTCCCTTGGACATCAATAATGGATACTGACAGTGAAACGCAAGAAAACAAATAAAAACCAGTATGCAGCAATATTCTGGCATTGTTGCTTTCAGGGCTTTGTCTTGTAGTTTTCACATTTGCACTGAAGTCAGGCATATATTGTAAAGAGGACAATAGACAGTATTCTGGCCATAGGCATAAAAAAGTTGCTTTATGTCAAGGCACAGTCCGACAAGCTCAGAAAATATTGGATTTACCTTTCCATTTTTTTGTTCCCATTGAATCATCCTCATTTTTAGGGTCGCTTCCTAACTTTTGCATAAAGGGCAAATGTCAGGGAAAGAAAACATGCAAGATCATTTTTTTTTCCAGGGTGGGTAGTAGCAAATTCCCTTCTCACCATTATAGTTCTGTCGTATAGTCGGGAGAATGATCTGCTGCCAAAGACTAAAACTGTCCGTACACATTACATGGCTTTTGGCCTAATGATACTTTGGCTAATTGTTCCTGTGTTTTCTATGAGGAAGCAAATTATCTCTGGGAAATTAATGAGATAGGCAACAATCCAAAATAGGACCTGAAAAATCGACGTCTCTCCTGACCAGCAGTCCGATGCCCCCCCATACACGTTGGAAGGGTGACCGAACTCATTTATATTGGCAGATCCAGCCGACATTTGTCTAATATGTATGTAGTCCTTTAGGAACCACTCATCAGTTATATATGATTAGCTTAAGAACTAAATGAGAACCATTTACTTTTCTTAACTTGCCCTCTAGGGGAGAAACATCCCTGTTTAGCGTACCAAAATTAGTATGTAAATAGAGAAATTTGTCTCTGATCCTGTTTATGTATAGATATGTTCCTTGAAATTAGCATACACATCCTGCCAAGACGAGAACGCATAATGATGTTGATTGACATATGGTTCAATGATTGAAAAGTGCTGCAACTTAGGAAATAGTCATTCATCAAAAGGAGAATATATTACCCTAGAAATTGATAAAACTTTGGGAGTGAAAATAAGATGTCATAGTAAACACCTAATTGTCCTCTTTCAAATGGGCATCTCAGTTTTTCAGCACACGTTCCGTCTCTTGAACGTTAAGCTGTCCCTCTCCTACAAAACTTAGTGACAGTATGAAGACTTTCCAAGAGATATGGATGTGATCATGTGTACTAACTCTTAGGGTGTGTTCACATTAGCGAACTTGCGATGTTAAACAACCGACAGACCTCTAAGTGTTTGGAAAACAGTGGTTGCTAAATTGTTAGCTTAGACTGGCTGACAACACATCCCATGAGCACAGAACAGTACATCATTCTGTACACTTAGGCGCTGTGCCCATGTAAGTATTTTTGAAGCGTTTGTCCTGGTTAAAACGCTTCAAAAACGCATAGAAGAAGCATCCCATTCATTTTAAATGAGTTCCGCACTTTTTGTGCACATTGATGCGGTTTTTTCCGCTCAAAAAAACGCTTAGCGGTAAAAAACCAGCATTAATTTTGCGGAAAAGTCCGCGTTTTTGCTATTTTCTATGAGTCAGCAAACGCGCGGAGAAACGCATAAGAAACGCACAGTTTTTCTGCAAAAACGCGCGTTTTCTGGGAAGGAGTCCGGTTTTGAAGCAGAAATTTTCTGCATACGTGGGCACATAGCCTTAGTCTATCTTTGTTCTTGGCAGCATATGTGCTGTTTACATAGGATGACGTGCTGCCGAGAAAGCGTATTTTTAATCAAGCTTAAAAATAATATAATCCCGCAAATGAGCATTTTTCTCATTCTTTGGTGATTGACAGCCTATTTACGCTAATTCTAGGGAAATAAGTGTTCCTAACATTGCTTGATCATGATAATCGGCCAGTGTACATGCACCCTAAGAAGGGCTCCACATTGTTTTATGGGTACCTCTATTCTCTGAACTTTTTTGTCAAAAGTTTAAGAGAAGCGACAAACTTTAAAAAATATATATAAAAAAAGTCCCATGGTTATAATGTATGCATGCAGCTATATAGTATTGTAGAAATCGCAGGAACACGGAATGAGGAACAAGGGTTAGCAAGTTTATTTACAGGGTAATACTCCTTGCAGAGAGGTGAAGGGTTAAACAGTATAAAAGGCAAAGTGAAGTACAACGGTTGAAATAATGGCAATATGGTAACAAGCGTATCAGGAAGTCCTAACACTGCAGCTCCTGCTGCACACTCAATATCACCCGCAACAGCGGGGCACGGTCACAGTGTCTTTTCTAGTGGGGTCCAGCAAATGACAATACCCTGTCTTCTGGTGACAGAGGTTGGTCTCCGGTACCTTCCCCTGCCCCTAGTCCATATACTGTAGTGGCTAAACAAGAGTGAGGGCCACAGACCTGTACGAACCCAACGTATCTCCTTAACTATCTTAGCTGGTGAAGTCAGGTCACAAGGGTCAGGGCAACTAACAGCTAGTAACGTAAGGGTGCAAGTGTCTATCTCATATGTGGTCCTTCTTGGGAAGCGCGTGTGCGATACTCAGTCACGTAGTGTATGGCACCTGGTACTCTGGTCGTCACTGGACACACACTGCATATCCCGCTCCCTGGACCCTGCTGTTGATGGCGATGACGGCGGATGTTGGTCTGCTTGCCACTGGTACTCCCGGGACAGAGCACTCCTCTGTTTGGCTGCTACAACACCCGGCTCTGCTCTGTTGGCATGGCTCTGCTCTGTTGGCATGGCTCTGCTCTGTTGGCATGGCTCTGCTCTGTTGGCATGGCTCTGGTCGCACGGCTCTGGTCGCACGACTCTGCTGGCACGGCTCTGCTCTGCATGATTTTCTGCAGGCGACCGGAGCTCCTTCTATATGGCCCGTCGCCACACTGGTACGCTCTGCGTGATGCCCTCTGCACTGCACTTTGCTGGTGCCAGACTGCCCTGCTTTGTGTGCTTTTTGTTCTTATGCTTGCAATTCTGCACGCCCTTTTCAGGTTCTCTCCACCCTCCTGGGACAGCAGGAAACTCTGTCTCCCTTGAGCTTTCCCCCAGGCTGCAGGGGGAAGTTAGCCTCACTCAGGTTTTCCCCCCGGGAACAGTGGATCCAACTCTCTAGTTCTGGACCCAGCATGTAGGTACCCACACTCTCGTCAACCTCCTTACAGTGTTATTGGAATGGGTCTTCAAAAATGTGAAGTACACATGACTGAAGTATACATTGAATTGATACATATTTTACTGGCATTGTAGTGTTGCTTTGCTGGCACCATACTAAATTACCAAGGCATTTCATTAATTACCAAGGCATTTCATTTACAAATTATTAGAGTACTATGAAAGGCTGTGCAGCATTATTGGTGCAAGTCATTAATTTAGTTATTCACATTTTCAAGCAAAAGAGACATATTGATAGGGAATTTAGATTGTGAGCTCCATCGGGGACAGCGATGATGTGTGCAACCTGTAAAGTGCTGCGGAATATGTTGGCACTATATAAGTAAAAGATTATTATTAATAAAAGCTTATGGGGTTTTCAGACCATATAAATTCATGGAATACGTTAGACATGTATGATCGCACACTACTAATCATTACAAGGAGCATTTCAAGTATCCTGCAAGACCACAGTGAGGTGGAGCAGCAGTGCGAATGCTTGATTGTCACTGTATTCAAACTTTATAGCACTGACAGAAGCAGGAGAGTGTGCAGGTGAGGAGGAATGCATGGGTGGGCATACCTCTTGGGCCCCTATGAGGCTGCACAGGTTGTACCAATAAGGGGCCCATTTTCACCTCCACAGCAGGCAACATTTAGCATATTGATAAGCTATTGGGCTGCAATGGGCCCATATACTGTTCTTCTACAAGGGGCCCTTTTTGGTCTGTGTCTGCCAGTGGAGAAATGGTCTGCAAAAGGAATTCTGTTCTTTTCGGCCTGAAATGATTTGTCTCTATACACAAGATACTCTCTCTATTATCTTTCTTTCTATAATTATTCTTTAATCTTAGTTTCTTTTCCCATGTTGTGGCAGCATTAGTAACATCTCAGAGCTTAGCAACCATACAAAACAACGTTATGTTTTGGATTTTACAGTATTTTTTAACTTATTTCCTGTGATATTCTGCTTCATTTTCTATGCTTCACTGAAAAAACTGAAATCCATTTCAGTGGCTTGAAAATTGCATTGTTTTCAACATTTCAATGAGAAAAGCTTATTTCCAGCGAGGTCATAATGATCGTGTCTATTCTGTCTACTTTAAGGTAGCACTTATTCTTAGTGTTGGGGACACTCGCTTGGCAGTGCATTCACGTCACGCAGGAACACTTTCCGTTAAAACAGTCCAATGCAGTTTATTATGACGTCATAAACTGCACCGTAAGCCATGTTATACTTCACAGACTTACACATAGTTCATAACATGTCAACATATGGCTTTTCCTTGCAGTCCCTAAAAGCGCTGGACCTCCTCACTGTCCAGTTACTGTGGGCGACCGCACGCCGTACAGTTCATTAATGTCCATAGAGCACAACAGGCACCAACAGTCATATCCCCATGTCTGGGGTTACCTCGCAGGAGCTATGGCTCCAGATGCCAACTCTTTGTCAGTCCTCTCTTTCCCAGGGAAGCTGCCGATCTGGGATCACCGTCAAGAATAACGTCTTGCTCACCATGCCACCTGACAGTCCAGATCCACAGAAGGACAGTAGCTCCCTAATGCAGTGCCGTCACTGACTCTGCAAACACACATGGCCTGTCCAGGTGGTTTTCAGGGATCCGTCCCTACTCCCAGTGACTCCCAACACACCGGCCTCACTAGGTCCAGGGCCTCAGCGGGTGCTATTCAGGGATCTGTCCCTACTCCCAGGGACTCCCACCACACCGGCATCACCAGGTCCAAGGTCACAGCACGCGCTCGAGGGTTCCAATCCTTCTAGCATAATCTCCCAACACTGACCCTCCAGGACCTTGCACCCTGAACCACTCAGGCACACTCTCCCCATGTGACCTACCTCAGGCACATTATAAAGTTCTTATTTCACACAGCCACACACACAGGCTTTATCCTGGGCGTTCAGACACACGCCCCTGGGTGGGTTTGTAGGTGACTGGTCCCACCCATCTCACCAAGTCACCTGAAAGCCGCCCCATATAAAACAAAAAACCTCATTAGCAGTAGATCTGCTAATCGCAACAAGATTCGGCTTCCATCACAGGGCACCCACCCCTGTGATACCTATCGGCCATTTATAACCCTGACTGTCACCATTTTCCCTATTACCTTGAAAGAACACCTGCATGCATGTCCCATACAGCGCCCCCTAGCTGTCACAGGGATCACTGCATCACATACCCCCCTCTGTTCAAACTTGTGGGGTTGAACACTTGTCACAAACTGGGAGCCTCAAGACTGGGCACCCATGTCACCTTGACCTACCAGTCGAGAGGGCCCTCTCAGTCGTCGTTGAGAGTCAGCTCCCGAGACGTAGTCTATCACTGTCATTGTAACCCTCTCTGGGACCACCACATTATCGGACTTTGGTCTTTCCCGTTGCAGAGTCACTGTCAGGCCTTCCCCGCCCCCAGCAGTCCTTATGTTGGCCTTGAGCTTTGGCCCTTAAGTCACAGTCCAACTGTGTCACCATGCCCTTTTTAGTCTCCACTTTTCCATACTATGCCCCGTCACCTGACCTTTCTCTGACTGGCCGTCTCTCTCGGTCGGTACGGTCAGAAGTCCCACTTACAGTAGAGTCAACTGACTGACCTCAGTCTGATCCATTTAGTACCTCACAGGAGCTAAGGTCTCTCAGTCTTGTACTGACAGTAGAACTGCCACTTGCAGATTCTCAACATTCTTGTCTTGCTGACTGTCTTCAGCTACCTGCCATTTCATTATTTGGAGGATTCCTTCGGGTTCTTACACCTTGGGTTGGAGGCAGCCACCACCTGATGTTCTGCATTTGTTTATTAATCTGCCTTTGGTCCAGTTTCAACTACTCTATCTCCTGCAGGTAGGCTACCCGATATTCCAGTAGCATTCGGATGTTTCCAATGCTTTCCACCGAGCCAACAACAAACACTGGAACCATGCCATCTCCTGCATCACCTTTCCGAGTCTTCCAATGACTCTCCCCACCAGATATTTGGGCACCGGAATTACGTCTTCCACAAAGCCCAGCCGACTTTGTTTCCCTCGCAAGCTCCAGACGTCAAGCGGCTTTATTACGCAACACGAGCATTTGTTTCGTGCGGAGACATTGTAGGTGCATCTCCTTCAGGACAGCCACCCGCTTCTCTGTGTCTTCCGTTTCTGCCAGCATCACCAACTGGTCCGTCTCTGGTGCCCAGTTCACACTATAGGCCTTTACTGCCTTTTTAAAGGCCTCATGCACACCCTCGCTGGCACATGCTTCTCGCACGTCTTCGGGTACCTCCATCACACACTTAAAGCGCGAAGCCTCACTCTCTTTATGGACAGACGGCTCTTGGTTTACCACGGCAACTTCCCTCAAGATGTCTTCCCTGACCGGGTGACCGTCTTCTTCAGCTTTTAGCTCACACTCTTCCTGAGATTTACCTTCTTCAGGACACCTTGCCAAGATGGGCATTTGCAGCGCCTCCTTGTTATCACTCGGGCACGGCTGCTGTACGTCTTTGACCACCAACTTCTCGCCTGCCGGAGACCTCTTACTGCTCCTCTGAACACTTCCACCTCTTCCCTTAGGCTCTTATTCACACCTTGCCACGTTGTTAGGTGACCTCTGAGCTCAGAGACTTCCTTCTCCAGCTCCTCCCCTCTGTGCTCGGCCGTTTGTCTCAGGGCCTTAACTGCCGAGAGCTCGGACTCTAGGTGGCGCAGCTGCTCCAACTGCGCGGAGTTGGTGACTTCCATACTCGCCCCTTTAGACATTCCTTCGGCAGCTGTCGACACATCTCTTCGCGCCCTTGCTCCAAGTCTCGTATGTGTACCTCTACCCGGCGAAAACGGTCAACTCTCTCTTCCCAAGTGTCCATCTCCTGGATCAGTTTAACTTGACCCTCTAGTCGTCGGGTGATAGTGGTTAAATGGGAGCGCTTCTCTTTCTCTAGCTACTCAGAGGGTGCAGTTTGTTCAGCCCCTTTCCGGCCTTTACCGCTCCGGCGACGGGACGAAGACTTGCCACTTAGTCCTGAGTCAGTCTTACTGTTCTCCTTTCCACTGTTGTCACCGTCTGAATGGGAGTCACCACCACCAGACAGGTCATCCTGTATGCTTTGTGGAGCACTGTCATCACACTGGGTCCGAGCTTCTGTCTGCACAACCTTGTCCTCAGCCCTAGTCTGTGCTAACGGCAATACCATGTCACCCCCTGTGTCTGTGTCACACCCCACTGTATGGAGAACACTCACGTTGCTCTCTGTTCGGGTGTTAGCTCCTTTCTCTTTTTCTACCACATCATCAGTCACACTGTGGTACCCGTCAGTGACATCATGTCCGTAAGTAGGGCAGACTCACCCTTCCCTCTGGTCACCCAGACATCTGACCCGTCAATGTTGGAATGTGTCACTACCTTCATGTATGCAGCTCCATCAAGAGTGAGTCCCCCATCCTCCTGCTGTAGGGGAATTCCCTTCTCCCACATGTCTGAGAACAGCTTAGAGTCCTGGCCTATAATACCGGACAAGATAAATTCGGGACTATAGCGACATCCTATCCTTTACTGTCCCAGACCGTCTCAAGGCTCACCCTGGCCACTGGATAGTCCTTAGTGCTCCCATGGACGCAAGTGACCCCGACCTTCCTATTGGGTATTACAAATCCCGGGGCGCCACCCTCACTAGAGACACTGAACTCCCAGAATCGACCAGTCCGCACATTTCCTCCTCGTTAATCTGCAGGGCAGACCCACGTAGCCTCTTGCCGGGTGGGTAGTTTATATAGCAGACTGGACACACATAGTAGCATTGCCCCTGGCAACCATGTGCACCACCACTTTATCTTTAAGATGCTCTGCCCCCATTCCCCATGACTCCACCCTTTTGGGCAGCTACTCCCTTTTGTGACCACCCCTTTTTGGGCAACTACTCCCTTTTGGGATACCACCCCCTTTTTGGACTCCACACCTTTTCGGGCACCCATCACTGTTTCGGGTTACCGCCCCCTGTTTTGGGACACCACCTCTGTTTAGGGACACCACCCCTCTCTGGGTACACTCCGTGGACTCCCCACTACAGTCTCAGGACCGAGTTCACACAGTTCCTTATGTCTTTCTGGGCTGGTACTGGCCCTTTAAGAGGTTGCACAGTCTGTACCTCTGACGTCTCTATGACACCGAACTGACGTCCAGAACTGAAAAACCTGTTTGCGATTCTGAATCCTAAATAAAAGATGTTTATTTTTAATTACCTCATCTTCACTAAATTCATTGGCAGCGCACCAACATAACCTTTGTTTTTATCTTTCCCGCATCATTTGGTGTACCACGGATATGGTCTGGTGTTGCGCCTCACTGTGCTACATTCCCATCCTACTGAAAATAAGCCATTTTATCGCCACCTTCCCCAACTATTTTTGTGAAGCCATAAAGCGTACACCCATCTTCGGAGACAAAATGACATGTATAATGGAAATGGATCTTTGAAATGGTTGTTCCCTTGACCTGTTACTACTGTTTTGTATTATGGATGCAACCAGAAAATTGAAAAAAACATGCAGTATATATATTCTGTATATTGGCCACTGCCCGAGCTGGTAACAGTTGATTAAGTTGATTCGTGGACATGCTATGTCGATCCGCCACTAATCTCATATTGACAACGTATGCTAAAAATGGTCATCAATATCTTAGTAGTGAGAACTCTTTAAATATATTCAGAACAGTACGTGACTAGTTACTATATGTGAACCCTTTGTCTCAAGCATTTTGTTTTCTAAACAATCTACCAGGAAGCAGTAAGCAGAGATTCTGGACTTGTTAATCATTTTGTAAGGCTCAACAGTAATAGAATGCAGGGAAAAATAAGTCCACGCTTTTACAAGTCTATGTAGAAGCACATTTATTTTATGCCTGTCTCACTGTTCATTCACCAAACAGAGCAGATGTAGAAATCCACAGATGTTCAGTTATTTCAATATTCACATGCATTATTGCCTATGCACACAAAACAGAGATTCTCTTAGAACAGCCAAGGGGCATGGTTAGGCCCAAGACTATGCCTTAAAACCATGAGGCCTCTCAATCAGTATGGTATTTTTGTTGTTTACATTTTCTATTGTCACTGCGTAGAAATTAGCAGATCGGGCAAAATTTGAATTCACCTGTTCTCTTTATTTTACTGAGAAATTTGATTTGCAGAGAAGTTAATCTGTAGAAATTTAATTTCTATTATTATGCTCTGTGGTTCTTCAAGACCCCGGAGAATAATAAAAGATGTAAAAAAAGTAAAAAGTACTTACTCTCATTCTTTGGTCCTCTACTCCCTGCCTGTCGTCCACTCCTCCTTTGTGTCATATGTCCGACCTGCTGTTCACTCAAAACACAGGGCTTCTGTCCACGAGCAGGCCTGGATTTAACTACATATGCGCAGTTACCTCTGGGACCTGCGGATTGAAATCACGGCCTGGTGTTCACTCCACTCCGGGACTTCAAGCAAGTGTACCCCTGGGAATGCACAGTAGTTAGCTCAGTGGCCTGCTTGCATTTGGAAGCTCCAGTTTAAAGTGAACACCAGGCTGGAGATGCATATGACGGTAGCACAAATGACCAGACAGCAGGCAAAGAGCAGTGGAGCTCAATAAATAAACTCATCTAATCTTACTTTTCTGGCCCTCCCTGCTATTCCCTGCCACTGTCCTGTCCTCTGTGCCTCCTTTTGCATTGCCTCTTTGGCCCAGTTTTCACTCTAAACCTTCTGTAGACGAGTAGGCCTTGGAGCATGCACTGTGAAATCTGGGGCCTGTACACTCTAGGTAAGGTCTTCCAGATGCGAAAACTGGGCAAGGATATGACACAACAGAGGCAAGGAGGACCTGACAGTGGGAAGAAAGCAGAGGGGGTGGCCAGAGAGATTAGTGTGGTATTTTTTTTTGCTTTGTAAACTTTTTCCAGTCCTCTACAGTTGAGTAAAATAACAACCACAGTTGGACACCGTTTTGCTGAATTTGCATGGAGGGAATTGTAAAAAAATACATATTTTTCAGAATGCAGATATTTGTCAAATATGAGTAGAATTAAATTTGTCTCTGCCACTGGGGTATCTGAACTGAGAAAAACCCTTCATTTCTAATTTAATACATTCATTTTAAGTGCTTAGATTATATACAAATACAACTTCATGTGAATTTTTATTCCAAACAGCTGATGTGGCTTATCTGCTTGCAGCATGTGTTATGTACTCGCTGCATGATTTCTGCCATTTGTGTTAACTTTAAAATGCTGCGGAGTTTCAGATTGAAACATAGTTTGGTAGCTGTCAGGCACCTAGCTGCATAGGAGACTAGATGGACAAGGCGGGTCCCTGGTGGCTTTCTTCGGACCACTGCCAACGATGGACAGATTTCTCTCTGTATGGATGTATAGGAATAGACCTGTCACTCAAAGGCAGTGGGTGGAGAGGTGCCTGTGGATTGGGCAGCATGTATCTGCTGTCAGGTTCCCTTTAAAAAAAAAAAAATCAAGTTTAATTTTAAAACATGAAAATGTATTCTGTCAGCTTAATAAGGCTTCAATCTCTTTGTGGGTACTAGTTTCAATGTGCTATTTAGCAACTGCTGCTTTTGAGCTCCATCCAGTGAGCATGCCTGCAATGCAGTCTCTCTATTGCTAACTATTTAATTTGAGGCCAAACGTATAGGAAAATTTAGTACGTATAGGAAAATTTAGTACAGTAATGCAACAAATTGTAGGCTTCCAAAATCTTTGTAGGACCCCACCCTTAAAGCATTTCACAAAAATGGATTTATATCATAGACCCATTTAAAGGGAATCTGTCACCTATTTTTTCGACTACCAGCTGCCGGCACAGCCTTCAGGGGCTTATCTACAGCATTCTGCAATGTTGTAGATAAGCCCCCAATGTAACCTGAAAGAGAAGAAAAAGGAGTTATTTTATACTCGCCCAGGGGTGGTCCGGGTCTGGTTTTGGTCCGATGGGTGTTGCGGTCTGGTCCGGTGCCTCCCATCTTCTAACAATGACGTCCTCTTTTTTGCTTCCCTTCGCGGCTTCCGCGCAGGCGCACTACTCTGCCCTGTTGAGGGTAGAGCAGAGTACTGCAGTGCGCAGGTGCTGGGAAAGGTCAGAGAGGTCTGGCACCTGTGCACTGCATTATTCTGCCCTGCCCTTAACAGGGCAGAGCAGTGCGCCGGCGCCGCGACGGGAAGCAAAGAAGAGGATGTCATCGCTAGAAGATGGGACGTGCCTGACCGTGTGACACTCATTGGACCAAAACCGGACCGCCCCTGGGTAAGTATACTATAACTCGTTTTTTGTCTCTTTCAGGTTACATTGGGGGCTTATCTGCAGCATTACAGAATGCTGTAGATAAGCCCCTGATGGCGGTGCCGGCAGCTGATAGTCGAAAAAATAGGCAACAGATTCCCTTTAATAAAAGTAATATTGTTCACTCTGGGGGAAAAAAAAAGCATGGTAAAAGACAATCGCCTCTGTGTATTTTTTTTTTACATAACCATCCTGGCTTTTTATTTTTACACTTAAAGTTCTGTTTTCTTTCATAATGAGACATGAATATTTCCAGAGTGATTTTAGATTTACTTTTAAATAAGGAATAAAATGAATATTGTTAAGATGTTTATTATGCCAGCAGCTTTGTAATATAAAGTGCTGTGTTCTGAATTTTGTGCTGATTGTAGATTTTTTTTATTTTTTGCTTTTAAGTCAAACGATGATCACACTTTAGGCAGTTTTGTAAACTAAATCACCCTTAAAATAAATGTGATAAATTAAAAAAAGAAACACTGGGCTGTTATCCTAGGAGAGGTTACAGCCTATCTGTAGAGCTCAAACCTCTTAACTAGTAATGAGCGAGTATACTCTTTTCTCTGGTTTTTCCGAACATGCTCGGGTATCCTTCGAGTATTTTGGCGTGCTCGGAGATTTGTCGACACAGCTGCATGATTTGCGGCTGCTGGACAGGCTGAATACATGTGAGGAATGCCTGTTTGTTAGGAAATCTCCACATGTATTCAGGCTGTCCAGCAGCCGCAAATCTTGCAACTGAGGCGACGAAAACTAAGTCTCCGAGCACGCCAAAATACTTGGAGGACCGGAGCATGCTTGGGAGAACCCGAGCAGCGAGTATACTCGCTCATCACTACTCTTAACCTCATACCCTCTGGTCATGTTCTTTAGGTATGATCTCTTTACCTGTGGATGGTTGTTCATGTTACTTTAACCACCTTCCAGGTCTCTTCTAATAATCAAGCATTTTTTGGAATCCTTTCTAAATATTCCTTTTTTGCAATTGTTGCATGGAGTTTTCTCTGCTTCCATTTATAAATGCATAGGCTGTAACTCGTAGGATAATTTGAACTCATGTTTTGTGTCAGTCATTTTGATGTATTTTTCACCATTAACTGCTACACAGGGGGCTACGTCATGTTGTAGTTTGAATCTCCTTTTGTGATTTACTCCTGTGGACGTTATATACTGTTTTCATGGTATCTCATTTGCACATACACTTGCACTTTAGGTCAGTTTCCCTAGATTACATTTTGGCATTATAAGTCCTTTTTGTTGACCCTATGGGGTGTCAAAACCAATCTTATTAGCAACCAGAGGGTTATAAATAGGTTATTTCCATATTGCTTATATTTTCGTTTTTGATGTCCGATGGGGTACAGTCATGGCCAAAAGTATTGACACCCCTGAAATTCTGTCAGATAATATTCAGTTTCTTCCTGAAAATGATTGCAAACACAAATTCTTTGGTATTATTATCTTCATTTAATTTGTCTTAAATGAAAAAACACAAAAGAGAATGAAGCAAAAAGCAAAACATTGATCATTTCACACAAAACTCCAAAAATGGGCCGGACAAAAGTATTGGCACCCTCAGCCTAATACTTGGTTGCACAACCTTTAGCCAAAATAACTGCCACCAACCGCTTCCGGTAACCATCAATGAGTTTCTTACAATGCTCTGCTGGAATTTTAGACCATTCTTCTTTGGCAAACTACTCCAGGTCCCTGATATTTGAAGGGTGCCTTCTCCAAAGTGCCATTTTTAGATCTCTCAACAGGTGTTCTATGGGATTCAGGTCTGGACTCATTGCTGGCCACCTTAGAAGTCTCCAGTGCTTTCTCTCAAACCATTTTCTAGTGCTTTTTGAAGTGTGTTTTGGGTTATGTCCTGCTGGAAGACCCATGACCTCTGAGGTAGACCCAGCTTTCTCACACTGGGCCCTAAATTATGCTGCAAAATTTGTTGGTAGTCTTCTGACTTCATAATGCCATGCACACGGTCAAGCAGTCCAGTGCCAGAGGCAGCAAAGCAACCCCAAAACATCAGGGAACCTCCGCCATGTTTGACTGTAGGGACCGTGTACTTTTCTTTGAATGCCTCTTTTTTCTCCTGTAAACTCTATGTTGATGCTTTTGCCCTAAAAGCTCTACTTTTGTCTCATCTGACCAAAGAACATTCTTCCAAAATGTTTTAGGCTTTTTTAGGTAAGTTTTGGCAAACTCCAGCCTGGCTTTTTTATGTCTCGGGGTAAGAAGTGGAGTCTTCCTGGGTCTCCTACCATACAGTCCCTTTTCATTCAGATGCCGATGGATAGTACGGGTTGACACCGTTGTACCCTCGGACTGCAGGGCAGCTTGAACTTGTTTGGATGTTAGTGGAGGTTCTTTATCCAACATCCGCACAATCTTGCGTTGAAATCTCTTGTCAATTTTTCTTTTCCGTCCACATCTAGGGAGGTTAGCCACAGTGCCATGGGCTTTAAACTTCTTGATGACACTGCGCACGGTAGACACAGGAACATTCAGGTCTTTGGAGATGGACTTGTAGCCTTGAGATTGCTCATGCTTCCTTACAATTTGGTTTCTCAAGTCCTCAGACAGTTCTTTGGTCTTCTTTCTTTTCTCCATGCTCAATGTGGTACACACAAGGACACAGGACAGAGGTTGAGTCAACTTTAATCCATGTCAACTGGCTGCAAGTGTGATTTAGTTATTGCCAACACCTGTTAGGTGCCACAGGTAAGTTACAGGTGCTGTTAATTACACAAATTAGAGAAGCATCACATGATTTTTCGCACAGTGCCAATACTTTTGTCCACCCTCTTTTTTATGTTTGGTGTGGAATTATATCCAATTTGGCTTTAGGACAATTCTTTTTGTGTTTTTTCATTTAAGACAAATTAAATGAAGATAATAATACCAAAGAATTTGTGTTTGCAATCATTTTCAGGAAGAAACTGAGTATTATCTGACAGAATTGCAGGGGTGTCAATACTTTTGGCCATGACTGTATGTACATATTGTTTTGTTGTAAATGTTTTTAAATGTTTGGTGTTGTGTGATGACTCTAATAAAACTTTGTATTTTTTACTTAATTGGTGGTCCCTGCTAATAGCATGTTTGTTCTCTACTTTTTTGTGGCATACTATTCAGACATGCTGCAGGTTCATCCCCTTAGCTGATTCTGCTTGATAGTGCCCTCCCCTTCTTTCTCTTTTGTCTATTATCTGGAACCAATGCAAAATTTTATTTCTCTCAATTATTACAAAAATAATCAAGTACTGAACATTTTTTAATTGGGGAAAACCCCTTTATATAAAATTGAAGCATTGATTATTCAAGCATCATGAGATAAAGAATTCCTACTTTATTTTCTATAAACCATTTACAGGTGACATGATGTATAAAAATGAGTCCTTTTTTTTCATAGAGGGGGCATTTTTCAATAAAGTAGCCATATGCGGTGTCGTTTCATTTTGCTTCACTTAGGCTACTTTCACACATCAGGTTTTCGGCGTCAGGCGCGATCCGGCGTCGTGCCGGAACGCCGAATCCGGCAAATGTTTCGTAAAACCGGATGTGACGGATCCGGTTTTCTGCCGGATCCGTCTTTTTCTTGACAGACAAAACCGGATCCGTCTCATCCGGTTTATCCGTTTTTCTATCCGTTTTTCGACGGATTACGCCGGATCCGGTTTTTAAAATTGACCCTTGTGGCCTTCCGAACGGGATTGGCTACTGGAAAACTATATATAGCATGTTCCTACAGCCCTTCTTTGAGAGGTTGTAGAGGAGAAAGTGCAGGTTGGAGAGAAGAGCAAGTTACTGGCGAAGATGGATGTTGTCATTGGAAATATTTTGAAGAATTTGGTGGATTTTATAGCGGAGGCGAATCGTTTGAGGGTGATTGTTCTGGAGAAGGAGAGAGCGAGACAGCAGCGCATCAGGCATCGTAGACGACGTTTGTGGATCCACCCCATCACAGCCAAGAGAATGACACGTGGGGTCTATTCTACACTCTGCATGGACCTTCGACGAAACCCGGATAAATTTTTTGGATATGTTAGGATGAAAATGGAGAATTTTGATTACTTGGTGGAGCGCATTGCACACCTCATAAGAAAAGCGGACACCTATTGCCGCTTCTCTGTTTCACCCGCAGAGCGTCTGATGGTGACTTTAAGGTAAGCCACATTTATTGGATATGCTCGCATCAGAGCACACTTTCACTGCAATCTTGTTGGTGGTAGTTTGTATCTCCAAGTGTTATAGCTCAGTTTTGGTATGTAATGCTGTGATTTAAAACTAATTTATTGTTTTTTAATTCCCCACAGATTTCTTGCAACTGGAGAATCCCTTTCGTCACTGCATTTCCAGTACAGACTCGGGATTTCCACCATATCTGGAATTGTGAAGTACACATGCCGTGCACTGTGGGACTCCTTAGCTGAAGAGTTTTTACCAGAGCCCACAACAGAGAGGTGGATTGAAATTGCTGACAAGTTTCAACAGATATGTCAGTTTCCAAACTGCTTGGGCGCTGTGGACGGGAAACATATCCGCATTGTAAAGCCAGCTGGATCGGGATCGGAATATTTCAATTACAAGAAATATTTTTCAATTGTCCTCATGGCCATCGCTGACGCGGAATACAAATTTATTGCGGTTGATATTGGGGCCTATGGCCGCTCCAATGACTCTCAAGTTTTCAAACTGTCTGCCATGGGGCGTAAACTGTATGGAAACACCTTCCAGTTCCCACCACCTAGACCGCTGCCGCAAACATCTGGTCCACCTATGCCATTTGTCTGTGTAGGGGATGAAGCCTTCCAGCTGTCAGAACACCTTTTGAAACCGTACTCTAGCAGAGGATTGACAAGACCAAAACGCATTTTTAATTACCGCCTCACAAGAGCAAGAAGAATGGTTGAATGTACCTTTGGTATTCTGACAGCCAAATGGCGGGTCCTATTGACTGCGATCAACCTCAAGACAGAAACTGTGGACGAGGTGATCAAAGCGTGTGTGGTACTCCACAATTTTGTTATCTGCAAGGAACCCATTTCCATTGAGGACACCTCTGAAGAAACCACCTTGCAAGATTACCATGACATTACCACTAGAAGTTCTGTGACGGTTTCAGTAATGAGGGACAATTTTGCAATATACTTTGTCACCTCAAGGCAGAGTACACTGGCAGGATGACAGAGTGTGAAAGATTTGTGCCCTAACCAAACTTGTGTACCTTCTGGACCAACAGTATATACCTTTGCCAACCAAAGTTGGCTATCTTGTCATGGTCTTACTATTTTTAGCTTTAGGCCACAGGTGTGTACCTGGTTGTGTTTTATGCAAAGTATTTCACCTTTTAACAAAAGTTGTGTACATTGGTAGGAAATCACCAACAATAAACACAACTTTTTAGGTGAAATACTTTGCTTCAAACACAACCAGGAACACAACTGTGGCAAAAAGCTAAAATTTACCCACAGTTATATACCTAGTTTTGAATACCATTTCACCTTTTAAATACCCTGTATTTAACCTTTTTCGCCGCAGAAAGAAATGACAGACAACCAGTGTAAAATAATTTAACTTTTATTGAAAAATGTTTTTTTTAGTAAACTTTTTTAAAATTTTAATAAACTTGTTTAATAAAGCTTTGAAACCATAAAACTGGTCATTTTTATTTAAATACACACATTATAAATCTGTGTAGTGTGTTGTGGAAATACTGCTGGAGGGGCTGCGGGACACTTCGACACTGGGAGTGTGGAGAGAGGACTGGGATCGTGGTGGGAAAGGAACAGTTAGAGGTGAAGGTGTGGAAAAAACTACAGAATGGGTGGACATGTGGGAAGCAGAAGAGGTGGTGGGTGGTGGAGTGGAGGGTTGGGCAGGGACTGTAGGAGCAGATGATGTTGATGGCAAGTTGTATGGGGAAGGAGTTTGGTACGGGGCAGGTTGCTGGAAGTGGGGAGATGTCTGGTACGGGGCAGGTTGCTGGAAGTGGGGAGATGTCTGGTACGGGGCAGGTTGCTGGAAGTGGGGAGATGTCTGGTACTGGGGAGGTTGCTGGTACTGGGGAGTTTGCAGGTACTGGGCAGGTTGCTAGTACTGGGGAGGTTGCTGGTACTGGGGAGGTTGCTGGTACTGGGGAGGTTGCTGGTACTGGGGAGGTTGCTGGTACTGGGGAGGTTGCTGGTGCTGGGGAGGTTGCTGGTGCTGGGGAGGTTGCTGGTGCTGGGGAGGTTGCTGGTGCTGGGGAGGTTGCTGGTGCTGGGGAGGTGGATGGTGCTGGGGAGGTGGATGGTATGTAATAGGAGGGGGAGGATGGAAAGTGGCTGGAGGGGGTGTAGATGTAATAGGAGGGGGAGGATGGAAAGTGGCTGGAGGGGGTGTAGATGTAATAGGAGGGGGAGGATGGAAAGTGGCTGGAGGGGGTGCAGGTGGAGGAACTACTGTGGTGGGAGGAGGAGGTTGGGAGGTAACTTGCTGGAGAGCAGCGTGGCATGAATGCATTACATGCATCTGCTGGGCAGGAGAGAGCGTTTCCATGCGCTCCACAACAGACCTGAAAAAGGTGTGGTTTGGCGAAGATCTTGCTTCTGAATGCATGGTTTGCAGAAGTGTCTTCACCTCCAGAATGCTGGAGTTGATCTGCTGATAGCCTGCGGAGATTTGCTCTGACAAGACTTTTAGACAGTTCTGGAAAGATGCATTCAGATGCAAGAACTCTGGCGCATAAGTCTTTTCCTGACCCCTCTGCCGCTGCCGCCCAGTACCCGCAGGTGTACTAGAGGTGGCAGGGGCAGAAGGGTGGGGTAAAGGGAAAGCGATCTCCTCACCAGCAGCTTCATGTAATGTAGGCGGCCACGATGCTCCTGTGCTGGTGGATGGGACAGATGGGTCGAATGTGTGGGAAGGCTGGGAAGGTGCAGATGTACCGGGGCGGTCGAAGTGTCCCTCGGTGCCGGTCTCCTCAGGGATCGCCTCAGAAGGGTCCAATCGTGCAGGCTCCCGAGTGCTGCTCACCGTGCTGTGGAATAAAGAGAAAAAAAAACAATTAAAATACTGACATGGTATGGCCCTGGCTGAAAAAAAAAATTTACATCTAACATTTTTTTTCACATGTGGTGTGTAATATTTACCTTCTAGTGACCATTGTTTCCCGGAGGAACGACAGGGCTTCTGCGTACTTGTACTTGCTCCTGCGTCCTCCAGATCCACTCGGGGCCCGCATCTCTTTATTGAACTCCTTCTTGAAACGATCCCTCACAGACCGCCACCGATTCACAATTCTGTTTCCTGAAACGAGAAAGGACAAAGTGGTTAGTATACAACATCAGTGTTTCCCAAACTCCAGTCCTCATGGTCCCCAGGGGTCATGTTTTCAGGATTTCCATAGTAAATAGAAATCCTGAACACATGATCCGTGGGGACCACGAGGACTGGAGTTCGGGAAACACTGGTTTACATCAAGCAACCGGTACTGTATATACTTACGCTCTTTATTCTGGGCCCGAACATCGAGGTCCTCCCAGCGGCCCACAAGGAGCGAAC